>NC_091252.1:84173712-84476742 GCF_042477335.2 Ovis canadensis
ACAAATGCTGTTGGAAAACGGCACCAATAGACTTGCTGGGTACAGAGTTGCCACAAACCTCCAATTTATGGGAAAAAAAAAGCAGTATCTTTGAAGCACAATAAAGTAAAACACAACAAAATGAGGTGTGCCTGTATATTTTTCTTGCTGTTTGAATTGGGTTGGGTTTTCTGTTACCTGCCAGCAAAAGTGTCCTTACTGATATATAGAGATATGCTATAAAGCGATCCTGAGAATTCTTTAGTCAAGTTCAACCCAGTTGTTGTTAGAGGCTGCAGCTCCTCAGTTTTCCTGCTTTGTCTTTTTAAGCCCAGTGGGCAGGAGGGGGCAACATTAACAGCTGATGAATTTTGCATGATGCGTTCTCCTTGCATATCACCTGGGCAACGCACATGTATTGATGAATGTGAAAAATGCCCAAGAAGCCAACTCTATGAAGACAGATCAAGCTGGGAGAGCTAGAAAATTCTTTATTGGTAGCTACCAACAAGAATTTGGTAGGATATTTTGAGAAAGGGAAAATGACTGAATTGAGGCTATACAGTTTCTAGAGATATCAAAGCATAGCTTCCTGGCTGCCTCAGCGTTAAAGAATCTGCCCACAATGCTGGAGACACCGGAGATGCAGGTTCTATCCTTATGTTGGAAAGAGCCCCTGGAGAAGGAAATGGCAAACTATTCCAGTAAGAAGGAAATGGCAACCTACTCCAGTATTCCTGCCTGGAGAATCCTATGGACAGAGGAGCTTGGTGGGCTATAGTCCATAGGGTTGCAAAGTGTCAGACATGACTGAAGTGACTGAGCTTGCACGCACCAAGGACATAGCTTAAATGTCACACTCTGTGAAATCTTCCCTGAGTCCCCAAGGCCAAGTTCATCACTCCTTCTCCCTTTACCATATCCTTGACAGGGCTCTTGCCACAGATTGTCAAAGCACATGGTGCCCATGGTTGGTTCACTTGGCTAGACTGTGAGTTCATACAGGACAGGGGACTAATTGTAATCTTTGTTGTATTCACCCATTTGACAATGATTTATTCTGTATCTACTACGTGCCAGGCATTGAGTTGTACTGAAGATACAGTAGTAAGGAAAAGCAGAGGCGCTCCTGCAGCCATGGAATTTAGACTCTAGTCCAAGACAGACCATCAGATCATCACAATAATCAATTAACTTCTTGCCAATAATCAAATGAATGGCACTCAGGAATTATCTGTTGAAACCAGTCACAAAATTTTCAATATTCCACAGGGTCTCTTATCTTCCTGGAGCCTTGCCTAGGGTCATGTTAAGAGGGAAAGTGTCCCAATGACTAGCAAGATTCAGCCACAGTATGCAAGTTCTTTTCAAGCCTCTACTTGCTTGTGCTTGCTAATGTCTCATTGACAAAAGCAAGCTGCATGGCCAGGCCCAAGGTCTCTGTGGGAGGATGTTATACTCCTAATGGATACAGGCTGGTGGGATTGGTTAGGGTCAATTACTGTCCAAATCTGCCACACTATTTTTAAAGTGTTGGTTTTGTTATGAAAACCTTAAACAATGATCATTTGAATCCAAGGATAAGGTTCTTGCTACAAATTGATACTCCCAAGTTTGACTCAGACATTTTAAACAGAAAAAACAGATGATGTGGTTCACAATGAACAGTGGATCTAAGGCTTTGGTCTTAAAGTTTTTACATGGTGCTTTGATGAGAGAGGAGTATTGGCAACCAAGTGTGTCTGGTCACCTAGTCTTTGTAATATTTACAATGAGGGTAGTCTTCCCTTGTGAAGACTGTAATGAAAATATTTGACTCTTCCCCCAACCAGTAATCAGAGAAAACCATTCTAAACTGAATGGTTGGCCCATACCAGCAGTTCCTGCTATAAATTACGAAATGTACAGTGTACCAGTACTTTCTCCTCTATTACATTATAACAAATGAATTTTTAAATTAGGTTCAGAGTCTAAATTCTTAACTAAAAATAACATAGGACAGATTTAAAGAAATAAAGCTTAACTTGAAGGAGACTTTCAAGTCTTAAAAGTTGATATAAAGTGTCTGCATATTTTATCTGAAGAAGCCCGTAATTAAGAGAAAATGTGTTGTAGATCTGAAAAGAAAGTGAAAGTCACTCAATCATGTCTGACTCTTTGTGACCCCATGGATGAATGGTGAATTAAACTATGTATGTGGGTCTAGTGGAAAGATTATCTACCCCAAGGCTTCTACGAAATTACATATTCTGGTTCAAAAGTTAATGTCTAAAATCACCTGAATTGATTAATCATTGTAATGGAACAACTCCAGATCTAGAACTAATTTGAGGACCCTGAGTTCTTCTCTGCTTTTAACTGGAAAATCCACAACTCTGATACCGAGGATTTTGTTTAATAAAGACTTTTGGATCACTGAATACATAGCATAGAAGGAAGTGCCAGAAATGGCTAGAATTGGTCCAAATTTACTACTGTGGTACCACGTACAGTGCCTTTGAGGTCAACAAAACATATGAGGCATGCCCACATGCATGTACACACAGACAGGAAGGTGAGAGTCAAATAAGATTGACATAACCATATTGGGTTTCTCTGTTTCATTTTGATAATAAAAACCATGGACAAGGTTTAAGGGACTCTAAGAAGAGTGGTCAGAGGTTTCAAACACAAGTGCAGTGGGCCCACCATGTGTATGTGCAAGCAAGTCCAAGTCCTGGGCAAACGATTTAAAATATTCCTTAGGATGGCTTATCCTCTAAAACTTTTCCATCCTCCCCATGGCATGTAGACTTCATTTCTCATTCCTGCTGAACATATGAGTATTTCATACTCATGAGCTAGATTGAGGTTTGAAGTTTAGAATTTGTAACATACCACAGTAATGAGATATCCAGATTATGGACAGGTATTCTGTGATTTGCATACTGACCAGAGAAAGAAGCATAAAGAAGGTCGCAGAATTAGAACTGAATGTGCCTTTTCCTAATATGTATATTTTCTTCAGTTCAGTTCAGTCGCTCAGTCATGTCTGACTCTATGTGACTGCATGGACTGCAGCACACCAGGCCTCCCTGTCTGTCACCACCTCCCAGAGCTTACTCAAACTCATGTCCATTGAGTCAGTGATGCCATCCAACCATCTCATCCTCTGTCGTCCCCTTCTCCTTCCACCTTCAGTCTTTCCCAGCATCAGGGTCTTTTCCCATGAGTCAGTTCTTTGAATCACATGGCCAAAGTATTGGAGTTTCAGCTTCAGCATCAGTCCTTCCAATGAATATTCAGGACTGATTTCCTTTAGGATGGACTGGTTGGGTCTCCTTGCTGTCCAAGGGACTCTCAAGAGTCTTCTCCAACACCACAGTTCAAAAGCATCAATTCTTCAAAACTCAGCTTTCTTTATAGTCCAACTCTCACATCCATATATGACTACTGGAAAAACGGTAGCTTTGACTAGATGGATCTTTGTTGGCAAAGTAATGTCTCTGCTTTTTAATATGCTGTTTAGGTGGGTTATAACTTTTCTTCCAAGGAGCAAGCATCTTTTAATTTCATGGCTGCAGTCACCATCTGCAGTGATTTTGGAGCCCAAAAAATAAAGTATATTTTCTTGGTATTTGTCAATTTGAAATTTGAAAATGTTCATAGGCTCATAGTATTGATAGCACTCACCCAAGGTCACCTGAAAATTGAGTTTTTAGTCAAACTGAAAGTCATTTTTTTTTTCTGAAGCATACTTCAAAGTTCAGCTATGATGGTTTAATCATCACGTTCAAAAATTAATTCTGGATCCTTGGGGGAAATTGCTTCTTTGTATGGGATGTCATTACAGTGTGCAGGGTATTACATTCCTAGAAATAGTGTAATGATGTTGTACATGATGGAGGTGAGGACACTAGATAGACCAGAGTGGAATATTTGGGGCACAGGATGCCATTTAAATAACCTATTGAGCATCTGTAGGTATTGTATATCCCTGCCTTAACATCATGGGAAGTGGACAGAAGGAACCTTGAAATCATTGGGTTCAGTACCTCCAGTTTATCCATGAGGAAAATTTGGCCTAGAGATGTTGATCAAGGTCCCATGTTCAGAGTCACTCAACTAGTTTGGGCCAAGGGGAAAATCAGTTTCCTGACTTTCAGTCCAGGGAACTTTCTTCACTTTACCATACTTTTTCTTACATAATATAGCAAATAAAAGTGTTGCAGGGAATTCCCTGGTAATCCAGTGGTTAGGACTCTGCACTTCCAGTGCTAGGGGACTGGGTTTGATCCTTGGTTGAGGAACTAAGATCCTGCAAGCCACAGAGTGTGGCCTAAAACACAAAAGAATGTTTCAAAATATGAATGTAAAGAAAGAAAGTAATAAATTTCCCTTACAGTTTTAGGGAACAACCAAAATAGCATCCTCTAAATGATAAAAAAGATAAAATGGGCTTCCCTGGAGGCTCAGATTGTAAAGAATCCACCTGCACTGTGGGAGACCCAAGTTTAATCCCTGGTTTGGGAAGATCCCCTGAAGGAGGTCATGGTAACCCAGTCCAGTATTCTTGCCTGGAGAATCCCCATGGACAGAGGAACCTGGTGGGCACAGTCCATGGGGTTGCAAAGAGTCAGACATGACTGAGCGACTAAGCACAAATGATAAAAGTGACAATATTGGTTCTAAAACAACATTTTACAGTATTTTCATCCCATCAGTTTGTGTATTTAATAGACAGATATTTATTAATTATCCACATGCACAAACCAGGTAGACCCAATCTATTAGAGGAATAAAACAGATGGATTTGTACAGCTATATTTGTCTTTCTGTGGATAGCATTAGACATGGAACTATCTCAAGTAGGAGCAGGGGGGAAGGAGAGAGCATAAAGTTCAGATTTGGCAAGGTTTCTGGAAGAAGATGGATTATGAATAATTAGATGATACAAAGATGTGATTTGAGAGTTGGGGGTAGAAAGAGTTTTCCATGCAAAAGGCAGCAATGAGGGAAAAGAGAGTTCTTTAATGGGTCCTGTGTGTTTCCTCCTCTAGAATGGAGGGGGTCCAGGGATTGGAGAGTCGATGGTGATTAGGAAACAAATGCATCTGTTAGAAGACCTAGAATGACTTGATGGGCAAAAGCCAGTGAGAATCACTGCTGAGTTCTGGACAGCACTATTGGAAGGCTGAGCCCTGTACAGACTTTGGTGTTTGGTGATGGTCTTAAAAAAAAAAAAAAACAGAGAACTTGAAATGGTTAAAACTGTAGAAGGGAGAAGAAAGCATAAAAAGAGCATAAAGGAAGATTTATTACATGACAAGCCCAAATAAGAATGGGACATATACAGAAATGCCAGAGGTTCCAAAAGAGAATTGTGAGTGCCCATAGAGCTGGAATCCACGGGCAGCACAAATTACTGGAACTTTTTTCCTATTTCTTTGATGAATATATGTGATAAACTGCTGCTGTGCTCAGTCGTTCAGTCATGTCCAACTCTTTGCAATCCTATGGACTGTAGCCCTCCAGGCGCCTCTGTCCAAGGGATTCTCCAGGCAAGGGTACTGGAATGAGTTGCTATGTCCTCCTCCAGGAGATCTTCCTGATCCAAGGATCGACCCATGTCGTTTTCATCTCCTGCATTGGCAGGCAGGTTCTTTATTACCACTAATGCCATCTGGAAAACCCCATATTTGACAAGGGAAAATATTAAAATCTTATGTTAATTTCTAAGGCATTTCCAACTGATATCTTGATAACAGTATGGATTGAAATTGATAATTTAGTAACTTCAGAAGAGAGTATCATTTACTGGGTTATAATCCAGCACTAACCCTGGATATTCATTGGAAGGATTGATGCTGAAGCTGAAACTCCAGTACTTTGGCCAACTGCTGCAAAGAGCTGACTCACTGGAAAAGACCCTGATGCTGGGAAAGATTGAGGGCAGGAGGAGAAATGGGGGACAGCGGATGAGATGGTTGGATGGCATCACTGACTCAATGGACATGAGTTTGAGCAAGGACTAGGAAATAGTAAGGGTCAGGGAAGTCTGGCGTGCTGCTGTCCATGGGGTTGCAAAGAGTCAGACACAACTGAGTGACTGAACAACAAGGATGACAACCCCTCTTGTAGATGAGGACACTGAGGCTCCAAGATGCAAGGGGACTAGTTCCTGGCACTGCAGTGTCCTAGGAAATTTTCAGGTGGGGATTCACAGAATGGATTTGAACTGCTCAAATCCTGTGGGCAGTGAGCACACACCTGTTGCTAAGATCTAACCTCACGACACCGTGGCTATGGCTCTTCCCCTCATTGGTATGAGGAACCATGGAATGGAAGTGCTGAAAAATCACAGAGTGACTTTTATTCCTTAAAGAAAATCACTTCATCTTTAGCATAATATAGATACTAAGGGTCTAATGCTTTGATGGTGTGTAGTATGAATTTCAGTCAACCTACACATTTAGTTGGGCTTCCCTGGTAGCTCAGTGGTAAAGAATCTACCTGCAATGCAGGAGACCCAGGTTCGATCCCTGGGTCAGCATGATCCCCTGGAGAAAGAAATGGCAACCCACTCCAGTATTCTTGCCTGGAAAATCCTGTGGACAGAGGAGCCTGATGGGCTACTGTCCTTGGAGTCACAAGGAGTCAGACATGACTTAACGACTATGCACGCACATTCAGTTAACCAGCACTTGCGTGCTTGCATGCTAAGTCGCTAAAATCGTATCTGATGCTGCAACACTATGGACTGTAGCCTGCCAGGCTCCTCTGTCCGTGGGATTCTCCAGACAAGAATACTGGAGTGGGGTGCTATGCCCTCCTCCGGGGAATCTTCCCAACCCAGGAATCGAACTCACATCTCTTAAGTCTCCTGCATTGGCAGCCAAACTCTTTATCTCCAGCACCACTTGGGAAGCCCATTAACCAGCACATTTGTTCTCTAATCATTCTAGGGGGTGGGCCCTTACTGTAGTGTGAGCAGATCTGTCAGGTTAGTCATGACTTTGAACTATGGATGAGAGGACAGCAGCATTCTGGGGCGTCCACGACAGTGCCTTTCACCCAGACTCTTCTCCAGTATCATGCAGGCAACCTTCTCCCCCACCATAATCCCTCATAATGCTGTTCGGAACCAGCCAACAACTTAACATGGAAGGCTAGGAGTCTACTACAATAGTGGTTCTTCTAAACGGACCTAGAGGTAGCAGGGCCCCAGAGAACCTCTCTAGAGCCAGCCTCCCGACCTTCATCATCCTAGACTTTCTGATTCAGTTAGTCTCAGAGTGGGGTCCAGAAATCCGGAGTTTTAGAAGTTTCATAGGTAATTCAAATATATAGCCATTCAGGAACTACAGCTTGTAACATACTATATTAAATATCGTTTTGCAAAGACTTGAAAGCAGGATTGATGTTCATTCTTCCGACAAGATCAGTCCCCAGAGAGACCTATAATCATGGACTATGAAAAATCTAGGTCCAGACCAAGTTTGCTTTTTACCTAGAAAGGCTTCTTTCTCTGCCCCATTTCAAACCTGGGGGAAGTTATTGAATTGTGGATGTCATCTGGTGGTAGTTACTGTTGTGCTCAGGATTTTGGAAAGACTTCTGTTTATTTGGCACGCTCCACACAAGCCTGTCAGGCCCTGGGGATTTGTGGCATTTGCAGAACTTACAAGGCAGGCAACATAAAAATATATAAGTCACTGAGTGAAATATTTGGGAGCTCCCTTCACTTTTACAAATTGGCCATAAAATAGAAACCACAGACATAACATTCGTATAACCATAGTTGCCAAGAATGAAGAATCACTTGGGGTGCAGGAGGGAGGGTGCGGTGTGGGAGAGGGAGGGTTTTTGTTGTGTGCTTCTTGTAGGATACACAAAGAGAGAGTAAGTATTGAAAATTTGTGTGCAAATGATAATAGGGACTTTAAAGTTGAAATGCCTAACAATTGGCAAATATCTGTTGAGGAAAAATGGGGATTTTGATCTAAAGAGGGCTTTAGACATCTTTTCACAGTCGTTAAGTTTACCATTTGAGGGTATTCGCTTGTCTTGATAGACATTTTAAGTGCATTTAGGATTTTATATACATTTCACTATGACGTATTGCTTCCTGTTTTTTCCTTTTCTAGTGAAGTGGGTCACAATATCTGAGGCAGCTGTGACTGCTTATAATAGATTAGGGGAAGGAATACAGGGAAAACTACATCCATCCTTCTCTTCCCCTCCTGTTAGCTGCTCTGACACTCCAGACTTACATTAGCTTATCAAATGCATCCTGAGGGAGGAGCAAGAGAGGCCAGTCGACTCCTGTCAGCTCCAGCTGAGCATCTGGGGACATAAGTAATGGATGAGTAATGCCCGATGATGCTGGTTGTGAGCGTAGACTGTTGAATAGCATTTAATGAGACTGGACACATTCAAGACATGACAAAAGAAATAGCATCTCTGTTGCAGAAGCCAAACTAAAGGTCATTTTCACCTTTTGATGTTTTATTATATTAAATAGAGTGTCATTTTGGGGTCAGGTTAGCTGTAAGCTGGATTTTAGTTGTTACGTGGTACTTTTTTAGCTTTGTGACCTTGAACATACCGAATGATCTCTCCGGCCTTGGTTACTCGTCTAAAAATAGTCCATCTCACAGGGTACTTGAGGAGATGAAAAGACAATATAAAGCTCTAGTCAAGTCAAACACAGATTGGGCTGTGGGTGGGAATGAAAGAGACTAGTGGTACAGGGTGGGGAGGGAGTTGGAAGGGGATGGATTAATCGACATTGCCTCTAGACCTCAAACTCTGTCATTGTGTGAATCTGTGATCTATGGGAAAGAGGAGGGCACACAGGAGAATCACTTAGGTACTATTAGTGATGTTTAAATTATTTGAAAATTTAAATTCTTAGAGAAATGTACACTAGGGTGAAGACAGTTACGCTATTTGATTCACTATTGTTAACAAAGGTTTTAAAAAATTTACATGGCACAGAGCCTGCACAGGGGGTCAGGGTCAGCCCTCCATAAAAACCTGTCCTGTTTTTTTTACCATCATTTCAGAAAGTACACATCAGAAAAGATGACAAAGTTGGTAAAACAGACTTCAGGAGCACATTTATAGTTCTACTGAAAACAAGGATGAGCAGCAACTCATTCCCATTCTTAATTTTAACACCTATCCCAAACCCCCAAATCAACTCACTGATCTGGCCTGACTAAATCTGCCAGTTTCCAGTGAATTCCATAGGTTTTTAGAAAGGATTTAAAAGCCCCACCCTAAATTTGAGAAAGGTTATTATTTTTGATGGTGTATTATATGCTGTGGTTCAGACAATACAGAATCTGCCTATAATGCAGGATACCCAGGTTTGTTCAGTCCCTGGGAGGGGAAGATCTTCTGGAGGAGGGCATGCCAATCCACTCCAATATTCATGCCTGGAGAATTCCATGGACAGAGGAGCCTGGCAGGCTATGGTCCATAGGGTCGCAAAGAATCGGACACAACTGAGGTGACTTAGCACACACTCACTGTGTTAATTAACCAAGAAATTCAGGAGAAATTATTTCCACCTCAGGTTTCTAAGTGCCTCTGTTCTTCATCTAAACTTTCTAAGATACATTTTATACTCTTAGAATAAAGTACTTAATATGTAGTAATTCACACCTTCTAGGTCACCAATTTAGTTATAAAAAATGTTGACTAAATTGTTGTTCTATGCTGTCCTAGGAGACAAGGAAAAATGTATTCATCCAATTCTTGAACAGTTTAATTCCCCAAAGAAATTAAAAGTTGTGTTTATTTTGGCAGCTTTATCACAACCACAGTCTATCTCCCAGCCTGGTTATTACAGAAAATCCAACTTACAAACACTATTAGTGCAGTTCCACTAGATGTGAAACCCAGTTCAACCTCCCTGGGTCATAATCTCATGATAAGAACTAAATGATTCATCCGACTATCTGAACTTCCACAGTTATTTCCAGAGAATAGACTTTTGAGGTGCTCACTGATTGAACAGACCTATTATATTGATGGGCTTTTTTACCCTGATGACTTTTATTAGCATTTATCAGCTGTATTGGAAGATTATCCTGGTCTCACAGTTTAGTGGAATCATTGTGTTAATGTTAAACAGTACATTAAGCCCCTCAGAGCTGCCAAGAACCAATCGATGTCCATTGAGACACTATGTAGCCAAGGCATTTTCTAGGCACCCTGAGGACACATGGATCATGGCATCTGGTACCATCACTTCATGGCAAATAGATGGGGAAACAATGGAAACAGTGAGACTTTCTTTGCTTGGGCTCCAAAATCACTGCAGATGGTGACTGCTGCCATGAAATTAAAAGATGCTCGCTCCTTGGAAGAAAAGTTATGACCAACCTAGATAGTATATTAAAAAGCAGAGACATTACTCGGCCAACAAAGGTTCATCTAGTCAAAGCTGTTTTTGCCAGTAGTCATAGATTGGAGAAGGAAATGGCAACCCACTCCAATATTCTTGCCTGGAGAATCCCATGGACAGAGGAGCCTGGTGGGCTACAGTTTCTGGGGTCGCAAAGAGTCGGACACAACTGAGCGACTACCACACACACATGAGGACACATAAAAGAAGATATTATGACTGACCCTAAGGAAACAAAGTATTGCTCATTTAAAAAATGTATATGTGAAGAACTATATCAAAATGGTATAGGACTGGTTGCTAAGTAAGTGATATTAGTATTATATTTTACTCCAAAGACAATTAGCCTTGAAGCTCCACATTTACAAAATGCTGCTCTGCCTATAAAACATTTTAAGAAAATTAAACCTATAATTACAAAGGCAAAAATTCAAATTGCATTCCATAGCCAAGTTTGGGGTATATTTAGATATGTTATACTATACTCTCTAACTTTGGGCCTTTTACGACCTTCTGTTATGGATATGTGCTGAATGATGGAATCTTTTGGTTATTTTATTTGTCAATTACTGTTGAATGCCCAGCATTCAATATGGAAATAATGTCTTTAGTGGGATTTAAATATTTAAGCAGATACTTTTTATAATTGCTTCTTAGTCTATCAGAATTTTTATAACTTGGCAATTAGAAAAGAAAAAGAAATAAAAGGCATCCATACTACAAAGGAACAAGTAAAACTGTCTCTGTTTGCAGATGACATGATCAAATATATTGAAAATCCTAAAGAATCCACGCAAAGAAACTATTAAAGCTAATAAAATGAGTTTGTCAGGGTTGGAGGATACAAGATCAATATACAAAAATCAGTTGTATTTCCACCAGTGAGCAGCTAATGCAAAAATTAAATTAAAAAGCAGTTCCATTTATAATGCTGGTTTAGTCACTAAGTTGTGTCCAGCTCTTGTGATCCCATGGATTATGGCCCACCAGGCTCCTCTGTCCATGGGATTTTTCAGGCAAGAATACTGGAGTGGCCTTGCTAAAAACTAGCAAGGGGGCACTTTTTCAGTCCCCTTCTGATGTCTATGTCAGAAGCTTTCTCCTGTCTCTTTTATAAAACTTTGTTACCCACACACACAAAGAATACTGGAGTGGGTTGCCATTTCCTTCTCCAGGGGATCTTTCTGACCCAGGGATCAAACTCAGATCTCCTGCACTTCAGGCAGATTATTTACCACTAAGCTACCAGGGAACACCATTTAAAATAGCATCAAAAAATAAATAAAAGAATTATAGGGCTTGTACACTGAAAATTGAAAAATATCAATGAAACAAATTAAAGGAAAATCCAGTAAGTGGAAAGACCTCTATGTTCATGGATTGGAAGACTTAATATTATTAAAATGGCAGTAGTCCCTATATTGATCTATTGATTCAACACAGTCCCTGTCAAAATCTCAACTGCCTTTTTTGCAGAAATTGACAAGCTGATCCTAAAATTCATAAGGAAATGCAAGGGACCCAGAATAGCCGAAACAATCTTGGTAAAGAAGAACGCAGTTGCAGGGATTCACCCTTCCTGATTTCAAAACTTAGAACAAAGAAATGGTAACCTAGATTCTGTGGTACTGGCATAGGATAAACATATAGATCAATGGAATAGGACCGACAGTCCAGAAATAAAACTGTAGTTTTATGGTTAGTGGGTTTTCAGTAAGGGTGCCAAACAATTAAATAGAGAAAGAAAAAAAAAGTCTTTTCAAAAAAATGCTGCTGAGGCAGATGGATATTCACATGCAAAGGAATGAAGTTAGATCACTAGCTCACATCATACACAGAATTAACTCAAAATAAATCAAAGATCTGAATATTAGCACTAAAACTATGAAACTTCTAAGAGAAAACACAGGTGTATATCTTTGTGACCTTGGATTAGGCAGTAGTTTCTTAGATATGATACCGAAAGCGCAAGCAACCAAAGAAAAAGTACATAAACTGGATTCCGTTAAGATTACAATCTTATGCTTTGACATTTCAGGAAAGTGAAAAGACAATCCATAGAATGGGAGAATATATTTGCAGATCATATATTTGCAAATTAAGAAAAAATATAGAACTTTAAAAACTCAATGGATAGTGAACAGGACCCTACTTACTGCACAGGGAACTCTGCTCAGTGTTATGTGGCAGCCTGGATGGGAAAGGGAGTTTGGGGGAGAATGGATACATGTATATGTATGGCTGAGTCCCTTTGCTGTCCACGTGGAACTACCACAACATTGTTAACAGGTTATACTCCAATATAAAATAAAATGTTAAAAAAAAATTTGGAAAAAAAAAAAACAGTGAAAAGACAAATAACCAATTTTAAAATGGGCAGTGTTTGAATAGACATTTGTCCAAAGAAAATATACAAATGGCCAATAAATACATGAAATATGCTCAACATCATTAGTCATCAGGGAAATGCAAATCAAAACCACAATGAGATACCACTTCACACCCATTAGGATGGCTATAATAATAATAATAATAAAAACAGGCAATAACAAGTGTTGGCAAGGATGTGGAGAAATTGAAACTCTCATGCATTGCTGGTGGGAATATAAAATGGTGCAGCTGTATTAAAAACAGTTTGGCAGTTCTTCAAAAAATTAAGCATAGAGTTACCATATGATCCAGCATTTCTACTCTGAGGATTTACCCAAGATGAATCAAAAACATATGTATACACAAAGACATATAGACAAATGTTCACAGCATCATTGCTCATAGTAGGCAAAAGGTGGAGACCATCCAATGTCCATCAACTGATAAACATATAAACAAAATATGGCCTATCCTTACAAGGCAATATTATTTGGCCATATAAAGAGATGAAATACCAATTCATACTACAACACTGATGAACCTTAAAAACATTATGCTCAGTGAAAGAAGCCAGACACAAAAGGCCACATGTCCTGTGATTCCATTTATATGAGATTTTTGGAAAGCTATAGGCAAAACCCTAGAGACAGAGAGTAGATAGTTTCAGCGAATCAAGATAATGAGGTAAATGGAAGGGATTGCTAATGGGTATGGAGTTTCTTTGGGGAGTTTCTTTTCCAGTGCTCTGGAATTAAGTAGTGGGGATGGTTCACAACTCTGTGAATATACTGAAACTCACTGAATTGTACACGTTAAAGGGTGAATTTTATTGCTTTTAAATTATGTCTCAATTTTTGAAATTACTGTTATTTCTCCCAAGCACTCTACAGATTGTTCTAATAAAATATAACTTGCAAAAGAATATTTTCATTAAAGCACCTATTTATATATTTTGTTCTGAAGGAAAAGATAACAGTGACTTCACAGTCAATATTCTAGATGGCATGAAATGTTACCAGTTTTAAGTGTCAAGGTAGATGGAGGAATCCAACGGTTCTCTCACATTACACTGTGAAGAAGAATCCTGGTTCATCGTGTCCATTCTCGTTAGCTTCGTATGGGCCCTTCTCATTTGCTGTTGTTCTTCAGTTGCTAAGGCGTGTCTGACTCTTTGCGAGTTTGACCAAATGTTTATCATTCTGCAGTTGAGGGAAGAATCCTCAGTGTTTCAATCCCAAAGCCTCTCATCTGCTCTCGTTCGTCCCCAGGTGCTGCCTTTCCCAAGCCAGGTGGTGTACAACAGAGTGGGCAAGTGCGGGAGTCGGACCGTCGTCCTGCTTCTGAGAATCTTGTCAGAGAAGCACGGATTCAATTTGGTCACGTCAGACATTCACAACAAAACCAGGCTTACTAAGAATGAACAAGTAAGTTGTCTTTGCTTCTTTTGCACAATTAGTGGGTGCCTTCCGGAACACCCTTCCACCCCTACCAAATGAATACCAGAGTTACAATATCATACTGTATTTTTGCCACGGTGTGGGAGGAAATTTAAGTTGAGGGTTCTGACAGAAGTCTGTAAACCAGGAAGTTTCCCTGAAGGGATAATTTTATTAAGACCAATGAAGGATAGAGTACATGGTCATTGTCTGTTTGGCTAAAATTAGCAATGCTTAAACCTCACATAGTTATACCACTGAGCTATAGGGAATGCTGACATCTTGGGAGCAAAAATAAGAAAACTTGATTTTAATATTTCTTCCTTTGCATTTCCTCACCAATGTCCTAAGTTTTTATGGTTATAATAAAGAGAAAACCCTCTTTGGGCCAGGAATCTGGTTGGTTGATGGGGGCACGAGCTTCCTATTATGGTAAGTTCAGGGGATCTTGAGGCGCCAAAACAGCTCTTGGCCTATTCAGTGGTTGCAAAAGAATTACTCCACCTCCTGGGAACAAATCTACCCTAAGACGCTGACCCATATGAGGGCCATTCGGGTGGTAGAACAGGAGTGCTGGGTTCTGCCAGGAAGCTGGGAAGACAGATTCCATTTTGTAAGCTGACACCAAAATAGGATTGATAGCCTCCATTGAGATGCTTTGTTAGTGTGGAGAAGTTAGGCCTAGTGCTCTCATAATCATTTTACAGGGTTAAGTTTGTTAGCTTGGTCTCAAAAAGTTGCTTTGGTCCTCTTAGGTATTTAGAATGGGGGAAGAGTATAATTCAGGGCAGGCTTTCCTGGTGGCTCAGTGGTAAAAAAAAAATCTGCCTGCAATGCAGGAGACCTGGGTTCGATCCCTGGGTTGGGAAGATCCCCTGGAGGAGGAGGACATGGCAGCCCGTTCCAGTATTCTTGCCTGGAGAATCCCCCTGGACAGAGGTGCCTGGTGGGCTGCAGTTCACTGGGAACCACAGAGTCGGACACGACTGAAGTGACTAAACAGGAGCAGCAGGATAAGTCAGGGCTCTTCAGAGACTAGTACCAGCAAGATGGAGATATATCTATCAAAAGATAAACAGATATCGATGGATAGATGGACAGGCAGACAGGAATGGAGATGTACTATGAGGGATTCACATATGCAATGATGGAGGCTGAGAAGTCCCACGCTCTGCCATCTGCAAGTTGAAGGCCAGCAAAGCCATTGGTGAGACTGCACTCGAGCCCAAGTGTGAAAGCCTGAGAAGCAGGCGAGCCCATGATGTAAATCCCATGATGTAAGGGCAGGAGAATACGATATGAGATGCCTCAGCTCAGTCAGTGAAGCAGGAAAAAAAAATCACTTCCTCCTTCTTCCACATTTTGTTCTACTCGGGACTTCAAGGGATTGGATGAGGCCCACCCACACTGGGGAGGGAAATCTACTGAGCCCGCTGATTCAAATGCTCATCTCCTCCAGAAGCACTCTCATAGACACACCGGGAAATACTGCTTAACCTGGGCATCCCTTGGCCAGTCAAATTGACACATGAAATTTAACCATCACACCACTCAGTGACTAGGTAAATTTAGGGAATAAACAAGGTGCATGGTTTACTAGGGTGAGACCCTAATACTATGTCTACTTCTTTCTTACACGATCTTCACCTTTCAGGCATTCAAAACCTCACACACACAGGGACTATGCAATAGCCTTCCTGTCTCTCTTGTCACAGGGAATGGTAGGACTGTTTTGAGAGTGTAAGGCTGCCAGCAGCACTTGCTATAATGTCTGTATGTTGCTATAATGTCTGTATGTTTACTGTCTTCCACAGTATAGGATCAAAATGCCCATTTCTTTGAAAACTTCCATCAAAGGGTCTCTGAGTAACAGGTCTAAATAGTCATAAAGTGAAAGTGAAGTCGCTCAGTCGTGTCGGACTCTTCCCGACCCCGTGGACTGCAGCCCACCAGGCTCCTCTGTCCATGGGATTCTCCAGGCAAATGTACTGGAGTGGGTTGCCATTTCCTTCTCCAAAATAGTCATAAGCAATAAGCAAAAAAAATTTTGAGATTAGATAGCTCAGTTGGTAAAGAATCTGCCTGCAATGTGGGTGACCTGGGTTCGATCCCTCGCTTGGGAAGATCCCCTGGAGAAGGGAGAGGCTAACCACTCCAGTATCCTAGCCTGGTGAATCCCACGTGCTATACAGTCCATGGGATCACAAAGAGTCAGACACGACTGAGTAACTTTCACTTTCACTCTTTCACTTACAAGTTCTGCAGTAGGTGCTCAATAGAAAAATTATATTCGGTGACATTTTAAGATATCACATTCTATCAGTAATTTTCATGGGGTAGGTTCTCTGATTTCCTTATCTGATTGAAGAACAAATATAATTAGGGCTGGTTATGCCCTTTTTACTCCCTGAAAGAGAGCAACTATAATAAATAGCCTATACTATTGGAATGTTATTATAAATAAAAAATTTGGTTTTCTTTTGAGTCTTTCAGTCAGCTATCAGATTAGACTTAGAAGTTCCTATGTATGGAAATTATGCTCAGTTCTTAAAGCCTAACAAAGCATAGCATCTGGACTTTAGTTCCCACTGCAGAAAAGTGTAAAAACCCAGAGGGAGCAAAGTAATGAGAATATTAGACCCTAAGATGTTCAGGAAGGCCCTAGAAAAACAAGCACAAAATATGATATTTGAATACACTCTGGAATTTTAAACAAATCAACCTACTTTGTTTCCTATGATGAACTGTAAAGGGAAGGACTTAGATTAAACATGAAGAATAATTTACTGCTGCTGCTGCTGCTAAGTCACTTCAGTCATGTCCAACTCTGTGCGAGCCCATAGACGGCAGCCCACCAGGCTCCACGATCCCTGGGATTCTCCAGGCAAGAACACTGGAGTGGGTTGCCATTTCCTTCTCCAATGCATGAAAGTGAAAAGTGAAAGTGAAGTTGCTCAGTTGTGTCTGACTCTTAGCGACACCATGCGAGCCCATAGACGGCAGCCCACCAGGCTCCTCTGTCCATGGGATTTTCCAGGCAAGAGTACTGGAGTGGGGTGCCATTGCCTTCTCTGGAATAATTTACTAATGGTACACAAATTGTTAAGTCTTTTAGAAAGGGTTAAAGCCAAAGTCATCCTTTCCTCTAAAACAGAGGTTAGTTCTCATCTGTTTGGAATGATTGGCTTGTCTGGAAGCCAAGGAATAGACTAGACAATCTTTTAAGGTTCTTTCCAGCCCTGTGATTCTGTGATATATTTATACAACTTCTGCCATGATCTGTGTGTAATTAGTTGAAACATTTCTGATTCCTGTGGTCAGTGTGACCTAGAATATACTTCATTACTTAGTTATTGCCGATTCCTATTAAATTATAAGGCAAGTTTTTTAAAACTTAAGGGAAAGGTATAGATACGGTAGAAAAGGCAAACAAACAATTCTGATGTTAAAACAAGCATAAGGATAGTGACAGTTGCCTCTCTGGAGCTAGCTGACTGGGCTGTGACATACAAGGGGAGCCAGGAAACGCCACGACAAGAAACCCAAGTCTGAAGTAGTTCAAGGAAGACTTGAAACCAACTGTCAAGAATGTTTAAAGAAACTTTCTTTGTTACATGCATCCTTTTTCTAAAGATTCAAAGTGCGTGAAACAAGTAGAGAAAAAATTTTATTTTAACCTAATATATTCAAGAAATAATCTGTGGTGTGAATAGCTCCCTTTTCTTGGTAATTTATTGAAGGAAAGGGGAGTATGTGATTTAGGAGATGAGTTAAAATTTTATAGTCAGTGGTTCTTAACACGAAAGAATAGAACTCTGAAAATGTAGTTCCCATGGCAACATTGTTCTATAGAGTTAATGACAAGTCTGCTTTGGTGCGGTACGAGTTAAATGGACTCTCGCGGGCTGGCCCGGGACTCTCTCCACCATGTCGAACATTTCTTTTATGAGAGAATGTGTTCCAAGTTCCAAACTACTGACTTACAAATGAACTTTGGAAAAGTAACCACTTATGAGACTGGAGACTGGAATCATCTGTATCATTGCATCCATACACAATGCCATCTCTCTGGGCTAGAGTCAAATTCACACATACATTTCTCCCTGGAGGGTAGCTGTCATCTCTCTCACACACACACACACACACATGCACACACATACACATGCACACACACATACACACACAAACCCATCGAGTACTAGACTTTTAAAAATCTATTTCATGGAATAAGACCCTGAAGGGATTATTAAAAAGGAAAGAGAGCATGAAGACAGCAAATGTTACAACATCAATAAAAATCCCATTACATCTGCCCTTATAAGAAATAGAAATGCCTTTGAAGTTAATATTTTAGAAAACTGCCTCCACAGAAGAACATGGACAGCTGGTGCTGGCCAAATGTTGGACCTTTTGCAGGGCATATAATGGGAACTCAGGATGACATCATTTGATTTATGCTCTAAAACCAGATTTAAATCGCTTGGGCTAGTTTAGATACTTTCTTAGAAAACAGAGATCATGTACAACCTAAAAGATAAAGAACCGTTTTCCAGAAGGCAGGAGGTGTGATTTCCAAAAGACTCATACCCATCTTTGTTAATGGTCTGAGCCTATCTTTCAGAATGCTGCTCTGAGGATAATAAAAGCCAATATGTCAGAGGCATATCACAGACATAAGAAGTCAAAATGATTTCATTCCTGTTGGAGAAGGGCAAAAACTGTTGGCATATGAACCTAAAAGGTGGAGAAAGCAAATACATTTCCAATTTTTATTTATACTAAAAATTTTTATTTTTATTTATTTATTTATAAATATTTTTATTTATTTATACTATGTGTGTGTTCAATCACTTCAGTCGTGTCTGACTCTTTGTCTTCCCATGGACTGTAGCCCCCCAGTCTCCTCCGTCCATGGGATTCTCCAGGTAAGAATACTAGAGTGGGTTGCCATTTCCTCCTCCAGGGGATCATCCCAACCCAGGGAATGAACCTGCATCTCCTGCTTTCCAGGTGGATTCTTTACTGCTGAGCCACCAGGGAAGTCCATACTGAAGCTATGGAGGATTCCAGACTGAAATAGCAGCACCTGCTCTGTGCTAATCGTTTTACTATTATTTCATTTAATTTGTTTGGACCTAAAGCTAGACCAGTGAGTGGGTACGATTTCCTGTTTTATGGATGAGAAAACTAAGACAGCCAGATGAAGTCACTTTCCAAATATAATAAACTGACTGTCCATGGCACTTGGGCTTGAACTTGGGCCCTCCCCAATTCAGAAGCCACCCTCCTAATGCAGTGGATATCTGCTCTGGCTGCACAGCAGGATCTTTTTAAAACAAACAAACAAAATGTTTATTTTTTTATATATTTTTGTCTGTGCTGGGTCTTCCTTGCTGTGGACTTTTCTTTAGTTTTGGCAAGCAAGGGCTACTCTCTGTAGTGTGTGAGTTTCTCTTTGCGGCAGTTTCTCTTGTTGCGGCTCCCAGGCTCTAGAGTGCAGGCTCAGTAGATGTGGTACATGGATTTAGTTGCTCTGCGGCTTGTGGGATCTTTCTGGGTCAGGGATCGAACCTGTGTCTCCTACATGGGCAGGCAGATTCTTTACCACTGAGTCACCAGGGAACCCCCAGCACAGCCTTATGATTATGTAGTTGCTGTAGCCCTTCTCCTGGAGATTCTGGGGTAGAGTCCAGAAAAGTTTGTATTTTTATTTTTTTGATCAAGCACCACAGGAGTTTCAGAGTTAAGGTTGTTGTTGTTGTTTAGTTGCTAAGTCATGTCTGTTTCGTGATCTCATGGAGTGTAGCTGCCAGGCTCCTCTGTCTGTGGGATTTTTCAGGCAAGAATACTGGAATGAGTTGCCATTTCCTCTTCCAGGGTTCTTCCCGATCCAGGGATTGAACTTGTGTCTTCTGCACTGGCAGGTGGATTCTTTACTACTGAGCCGCCAGGGTTAAGGATCCTTGTCAAAACCATCATATCAGCATTTCCCTAAGTGTGTTCCTGAGAAATTTAGTCTCCTAAGACATTGGGGGAAAAAAAAATGAAAATATCATGACTTAAAAAGTTTGGGAAATGCTATCTCCTTGTCCCCCTCTAGGAAAGTCACAACAATATTCACATTTTAAAGACTCTGAGAATTCGTTTAATTAAAAACAAAACAAAGAAGTCGGTTTGATCAGCTTTCACCTAAAGTGTCCCAGTCTGAGTTGGCCAGGGGACTCTTTGTAGTGTTTGTGGCTCTCAATTGCATCCCACAGAACTGAGTCACAGTTCAGAGCTGGCGGACCAGCCTACACACTCCCATCAGTCATACCAGTAAAGGCTACTCTTTGACTATAAACTCCACATCTGCAGTGACTCTGTTCACTAGCCATTCAAATGACTAAAATCTTGAAACGTATTCAAGGAACAGTGGATACAGCCCCTATGTCAGTGTGTTCTAGAGTGCCATACCCTCTTCGTCAGAAACAGAATTTCTTTATGGTGTTTTAATTTCCCTTCCCAACTGCTCTCAGCCACTGCACAGTCCATGTCTGACTGTGACTACAAATCATTGCAACTCTAGAAAAGAAAACCCACTGAAAGAAACCACATTAGACTTGGAAACCGTCTTGGGGCCACTGGGATTCCTCCCAGGCTTCCCTAAGGCAGAGTCAACTGGCCTCTGTTAAAAGGCAAAGGTTGACTCATTCATTTTTGAGGCTTGTCCCACCACTGTTTATTTGTTGTGATGAATATTCATTGAGGACCTACTGTTATTGTTGTATATTGAGCATCAGACAGCATACTAGATGTTTGTGCATCTCATTTTAATCCTTTAAGCAACATTATTAGGAAAGTATTATAACCCCTTTAAAAAGAAAAAAAAAAACCAAATGCTCAAGAAGATGTGGGAGAATAAGAATTGAAAATGAACGGGATCAAATCCCAAAGAACTTTGAATGTTAGGCTAAGAAGATAGAACATTATTCATGGGCAGTGGGAGGTCAGTAAAAAAATGGTTCTTAACCATCATGGGCATCAGAATATTCTCAGGAGCTTTTCACACATATTTCTAGGTCCTACAATGAAATTCTGAGCAATACTCTTAATGGTGGCGCCCAGGTATTTGTATCTTGTGGGAGAGCAGGAAACTCTCCAGGAGATGCTCAGGCACAATTCTAGTGAAGAATCATTGCAGGAAAGGCTCTAATTATTAGAAAATTTTCCTTTAATTAAAGGGAATCCTCCACTAAACAAGAAAAATTCCTCTTTCACCCGAGAATCCCTTAAACCTCTGAAGACATTTATCCCAGAAGCCTAACTGTTGCTTGAGATGTTTTGGAAAAGTCTCCTTAGAATGACCCTCAGAGTTCCCTGACCTTAGAGTAGGAGGGATGTGTCCACAGGCATCAGAGCTGCTCCAATCGGACTTTGGAGTCAAACCAAAATTAGCTGAGTCCATCTCCACGCCACAGGGCTAAGTTCACCCAGTGCTGCAAACAAGGTCTTATCTTGGAGTCCTATAAACAAAAATCTGAGTCTGCTAGTGAAAACTCAGTGCAGAGAAAAGAGGGGGAAAGGGAGAAACCACAAGCTCTGAAAAATTAAAATGTTTTCTCCTCTGGTTCAAGCTGTAGCCACGAGATTGATTTTCTCTGTTCAGATGCAGCCTCCTTGCCTTGGTCACATCATTGCTCCTCCTGGTGGTCGTCATCTTCATTGCAGGCATGTGTTGTACTGACTCCTTAGCGAGGAGCTGAAGGTGGGAGGACCATCCTACCTCCTTCAAGAGGGGCTTTCTTCATGCAGGAGGAAGAGGGAAAGGTAACCAGAGCCCACAGCCATCCTCCTGGCCTCTGAGGTTAAAAGGCCAAGGAGTTCTCCTCTGAGCTACTCCTTATTTGGCTTTGATGTGTAAAAGCATGTCTTTCCTTTCATTTAAGATGTTGTGCAAAATTATGGGACATCTAGTTGTTTACGAGTGACACAAGAACTCCGATCAGAGTAGGGTCAATGCTCTGTCAGTTACTGCTGACAAGCATCTCCCAAGGAAGTCTTTTACTTACTAGCTGTGTTCATAGAACAGCAGGTAAAGGTTTTCTGCTCTGTCATCTCAGCCAGTTAGGTTGAAAGCAAAAGATTAAAAGCTACTGCCTGGCACATCCTCTGCATTATAAATTCTGTTTGATTCTTGCCTCTTTTTTTTAAACTTCAGTTCTATCTCATTCTCAGATGTGCTGTGATTCAACTTCTTCTTTTAGATCCATTCCATTACAGAGTTATTTTTCATTCTTTTTATTTGTAGTATTTTAAATTCATTCCTGGCTTGTTACACTATTTTCCCACCGAGAACTTTAAAAAATATTCTCTCTGATATTTTGATGCTTTTATTTTTATTACTTTTAATGTGTTTCCATCTGTTAGAACTTTCTTTTGATTTTTCAACCCCTCACATAAAAGATAGAAAATTCATCTTTATAAACCCTCTTTAGTCTCCAGAGTTATTTTGCTAACCGACCCCTTCCTCCCATTTTAACAGGTTATATACAGATCAAAAAGCAGTGGGAATGAGGAGATTGTAGTTTAGTGATAAGCAGCAGCATTTTTGGTGTCAGATAGACTTGGGTTGAAATCCTGGCTCCACTTTCTTGTAGTGGTGAGATCATAAGCAATCTCTGCAGCTTTCCTGTGCCTCAGTTTCTTAACCTGTAAACCTTGGATGATAGTTAACTCATGGAGTCATTTAAAGATGAAATGCCAGTATGTACATAAAGAGCATCTTGATTCAGTGATAGCCTGGAAAACACTCAGAAAAGGATAGTCTGTTTTGTGTTGTTACATCCTAGATGGTGACATAGTAAAACTGTTAGCTCCATGTGACACCACGGTAATGAATGCACAAATCTGTCCCAGAAAGCCTAAATTCAGAGTCTTGGTGATAATTCTGTCTTTAGTGAACTGTACATTTCTTAACTCCAAAAATCTTTTTCTAGAGGGGGTCTGTGCGTGCATGCTAAGTCACTTCTGTCATGTCCGACTCTTTGCAACCTTGTGGACTATAGCCCACCAGGCTCCTCTGTCCATGGGATTCTCTAAGCAAGATTACTGGAGTGAGGTGCCACGCCCTCCTCCGAGGGAATACCCCCCCACCCCGAGAGATCGAACCCACGTCTCTTGCATTGGCAGGTGGGTTCTTTACAACTAACACCACTCGGGAAGCCCCCCAGAGCGGGTACTTTATTGAATAAACAGTTACAGGTATGTATTCTATGTAGGCACCTGGGCTTGGCTTCTGGGGGATAAATAAAATCTGGCCACCACCCTCAAGGAGCTTTCCATCTGGTTCAAAGCCAGGACACAAACCCAGCTATAATGTAATGTAAACGGAGCATGTCCTGGGAAATTCTCGGAGTGCTGCAGGAAGTTAAAGAAGACAATGTCATCTCTAGCCAATGATGTTCAAAACGAAACCCATTTCCCCTCCCTTCTGGAGGCAGATTGCTTCCTCCTGCAGTGTTCCCATCTCCACAAATGGGTACCACCACATGTTCAGACCCCAGCCAGGACTAAGAAGGAAGCTCCACTGACCATGCCCTCTCCTTCCCTTATGCTGCCAGCTGCTACAAGTCTCAGCAGTCTCCCTCCTTAATGTACCCAAATCTCTCCATCTGTTTTCCCTTCCATGAACTTCATTCCTTGTTTCTGAAACTGATGAGCCTTAGAGTCTCCTGGCATGCTTGTTAAAACGCAGATTGATGGGCCCCACCTCTAGAGTTTCTTCTAATTCCATAGGTGTGGAGTGAGGCCCAAGAATTTGTGTTCTTATTAAACACATGTCCTGGGCTTCCCTGGAGTCTCAGTGGTAAGAATCTCCTTGCCAATGCAGAAGACATGAGTTCGATCCCTGGGTCAGGAAGATTCTCTGGGGAAGGAATGGCAACCCACTCCAGTATTCTTGCCTGGGCAAGCACATGGACAGAGGAGCCTGGCAGACTACTGTCCATAGGGTCACAAAGGAGTCAGACACGACTTAGGGACTAAACAACATAAGCAGGTGTCCAGGTGATACTGATGTAGCTGGTATGGGAACCACACCGAGAAGTGATGAGTCCATGACCTCGTCATTTCCTGTTGAGGTTATTTCTGTCTTCCTCACTAAACCTTCTGCTTCTAATCCTTACTCTCTTCTTCACATTCTTCACCTGACCTTAGATTGGAGAGAAGGAAAAAAAAAAATCCTTTCTGGCTGTGGATTGCCCAGAGGATAATTGTCGAAATCCTTCATGAGACCAGCAAGGCCCTCAGTTACCAGTTCCTCCCTTCCTCTCTAGCCTTGTCTACTGCCTTGCTGATTCTGTGCCTGCCCGCCTGGCAGTTTTAATAGCCAAGTCATTTTTGTGTTTTGTGCTTTGCATCTGCTGGTCACTCTGTCTGCCATACTGTGAGTCCCTTTCTTCTCTTACTGACTCCTGTGTATCCTTGGAAACCGCTGAGAAACACCTCCACACAGAAGCATTACCTGTCCATCTGCAGGTCGGGACAGGCATCCCACCTCCTTGCTTTCTACCCCATGATCATTATCACATGATGATGATACCTGCCTGCTCATCCACTTCTTCCACAAGTCTCTGAGCTTCCTGAGAGCAAGAACCAAATCTTTTATCTTTAAAGCCACAATCCAGAGTGGCACCTGGCTTGACATAGTTGAAAATCAATGGTTGTTGAATGAAAGGAGAACTTCAGGAGGGCTACCTGGAGGAGGCAAGCATTTTGGCTAGTTTTAAAGAGTGATAAGAATTTGGACATGCAGAGAGAAGAGGAAGAACATTCTAGAAGAAGAATCTTGACCCTGAGTTTGGACATGGTCAGTCTTGGACATGGTGTATGGAAGGAATATGGAGGAGTCTAGTTTGGCTGGCTATAGGATGTGGGATCTTGAGAGTCAATTGAGGGAGATAGTAAAGATAAAATTAACTTGACTCAGCAAGGGATTGAATATGGGAGTCCAGGAAAGACCCAAATCAAATGTGAGGTGGAGAGAACCATTAACCGGAAAGGAGTAAAGATGGATGAGGATCAAGAGTGTGGTTTTGGCCAGGGTAGATTTGGGGATACCATTAGGACACATTCCACTGTCTTGTCTTTCTATGTCTTCCCATTGATTTTATTCAGGTTTTGATCTCCAGGGCTTGGTAAGCACCCAATATAAATGCTGAATGAATGAATGAATTCAGTGGAATCAAAATAAAGGCTAGCAGTGGTCCTGCATGAGCCAAGACAAAGGAGAGTTAGTTTCTGTGATAATTTTAAGTAATGTCCTTGCCACTCACACAGATAAGACTCAGGTGAGAGAAAGGTAGGCTGCTGGCAGCATTGGGAAAACCAGGGGGGAACTCAGGTGATGGCCAGCAGGCGCTCAGGAGACGGTTGCTTGTCACTCGAAATGGGGAAGGGTCACATTTGTGAGGGCTTCCCAGGGGGCGCTAGTGGTAAAGAACCCGCCGGTCAGTGCAGCAGAGCTAAGAGACGCGGGTTTGATCCCTAGGTCGGGAGGATCCCCTGGAGGAAGGCATGGCAACCCACCGCAGTATTTTTGCCTGGAGAATCTGTGGACAGAGGAGCCTAGCGAGCTACAGTCCATAGGGTTGCCAAGAGTCAGACATGACTGAAGCGACTTAGCATGCACAGCGTTTGTGAAGATGGTCAAATGACACCATCTTCACAAACCGTGAACACGATGCCGTGGACTGAAGATTGTGCTACTTCATGTGGATTTTCCTATCTCGTGTGCAGGACAAAATTCATGGGAGCAGCTGAAATGTACAGTCTGACTACCCTATACTAAAGCGCTAAATCAAAGCATTAGTAACTTTTATTCTCTATTTAAAGAGATGTCTAGAAAGAGTTATGCATCGTCATCACTAATCCATTTTTCCTCGTGAAATAGACAGCTTTATGACTATTATGACACTGTTCTCAAAATCTAACCACTACTGTTCTTCCCTTAAATTTAACACATTGACATGTGTTTAGAGAATGTAATATAATGTTGAATATATGAAGGAAACAGGTTTTCTTCTGACCCATTTTTCCAGTCTTGTGTAATCCTAGAGGGCTTTCTCATATTACTCTTATGTGTACAGAGAAATAGCTGAAGAAAAATAATCTAAAGATTAAGGCACTGAATGGTCACTATTTTAAACATACACACAGTTATGCTTCTAAGCAGACAACCTCGGCAATCAGTTACCTTCGGCTGTGCTTCCAAATCAGTAATTCTGCTGGTAGATCTATCAAAAATCAAAATTCATAATGTGAAAGAAGCTGGAAGTTTTATTAACCAAAAACAAGAGCTGGGGCATGCAGGGGGGTTGTAAAGGATAAACAGAAGATAAAGAGGCAGGATTCAATTTCCTTTTACATGCAAGCTTGGGGACAGGCAGACCATTATTCACCCATGCCTGCCACTGACGAACAGAAGCCCTGGGTTATGAACTGCAAGTCATCTGCTTTTAAAATTCAATTTCATTTCTTCAAACAGTCGTTGTGAGCACGAATATCTAATGAAAGGGTTTAGGCCACAACGTCCTAGTGTAACCATCTGTAAGTCATGGACTCATTGGAATTAATTCATTTAACAAATATTTATGGAGCATTTCCGTGTGTATCAGCTCTAAGCTAGACAGGAGGGAACAAGGCAGACCAGGTTTCCGTCACGCTTGAGACAAACCTAGAGTTCCAGACTCCGATTTTATTGTTGTTGCTACTATAGTTAACACATGAATGACCGTTTTTGTTTCCAGTTTTCAACTAGAGCTATTTCATAAAATATGAAGTGCTGCCCTTCTGATGTCTGTCCAAAGTAGCAATTTCCAATGTGCTTCTTAAAAATTCCAGAGTGTCAGCTTTGATGGGGCAAATAAGAAAATCTAAGGAAAGTGGAATTCAGGAAGTCAGGGAGTCATAAGAATGCTTGGAATTTCTAACAGATTTTACTAAACATTTTCTGCATCATGACATGTTCCAGAAGACTGTAAATGTTAGTTTGTACAAATTAAAACTACTTTTTGCCTTGCTGATAACTGCAAATAAATAATTCAGATGACCACCCACCAAAACCTGAGAACATTTTTTGGGGAGTGGGGGGGTGTTACGTGCTCCCTCTGAAATACTTGCTTTGTAAATTTTATAATCAAAGGGAAAAATAATGAGATAGTGCCTCAGTTTATTTCTACTTTTCAATTCTGCAGAAATAGTTTCAAATGCTTCTGTGTTTCCCAGTTAGATCATTATAGAAATGTAAACTAAGCATTAACCTTTGTCTTGATTTGACTTTAAAGGAGAGGATTAAAGGCATTTTCTTACTTGGATTTCAGAACAGCAACACACTGACTTCTCCAGTTAAAATTACTTAAACTGTCACTTTTACTTCATGATGGCAATTAACTAAATTAAATTCAGGATTGCACATTGCAAGAGCTTCTTTATTTTATTTAGTAAGGAGACTTATGTAAAGTTCATAAATGTTGCACAAAGCATAGCTGTTTAGCCTCGGTTCAAGAAGTAGTAAGTAAGGAAAAAAAGAGTTGGGGAGATAACCTTTAGCTTAATATAGCTTGGTAAATTAAATCCTATATATGCTAATTTTGTACTTTTTTTTAATAGATGGAACTGATTAAAAATATAAGTACTGCCGAACAGCCCTATTTATTCACCCGACATGTTCATTTCCTCAACTTCTCAAGGTAAGATATTTTCCAGTTTAATGGTTTTTTCATTTCTTTTGGGTACTTAGTCTCCTTCTAACAATTACTTTAAAATCTACCTTCCTTTCCAAGGTAGTGTAATTGCCCTTCAAAGGCATTTTTAATCCATTTATTTTTTCAGTAGAGGGGTCAAAATTTGAAATATTTGGTCAAAAGCTTCATTTCTTTCTAAAAATACTGCTCTTAAGTCTTGTGAAAACTTGAAATTATTTTTAATGAGAAGCCACTTGACCTTATAGTTCTCTAAAAAAAAAAGTTTTGTATTGGAATGAAATAGACAAGAGATGAATATTTTAGCAGATATATTTCATTGCACATTTTTATACAACCTGCACCCACACAGGACTCTGGGAATAACACAGAGGTGGAATTATGCGTATTTTGTGTGTGCTATGCGTATGTTTAGTTGCTAAGACGTGCCTGACTCTTTGCAACCCCATGGACTGTAGCCTGCCAGGCTCCTCTGTCCATGGGATTTTTCAGGCAAGCATACTAGGTTGCCATTTCCTCCTCCAAGGGGTCTTCCTGACTCTAGGATTGAGCCCATATCTCCTGTGTCTCCTGCAATGCAGGCAGATTCTTTACCCGCTGAGCCATCACGAAGCTAGGCCCAGCCTCTTTCTCTACATTTTGAACACTCTGTTTCATTTCTCTGAACCTTGCATGTTTGATGTTGGTGGGTATTTTAGAAATCTGTGCTTTTTTCCTCTTCACCTGCAAGGACCTTTTGATAATAATGTAAACCTCACATTTATGTGTTTTGATCCTCTGTTAAATTGCTAGCTGCACGTTCTGGGCATTTTCTTCCCCAGGGATCCCTTAGCACAGGTTTCTTGTCACTGTACTTTACTGTAGCTCTCGGATTCCTCCCCTAAGGCAGGCTGAGCTCACAGTTGAGGCTGCCAGAGCACGAGGTCCTGGGGCCAATCTGCTGACTAGCCCTGGACCCTGGGCTTCCCCCATCAGCCATCTGACCAGCCCTTTCCTCACTGCTTTTCCCATGGGGATAACAGGACCTCACAGGCTCACAGAAGAATCCTATCTGTGCTGACCTCATGGCCCCGAGGGCCAGCAACCAGGGAGGCCTGAGTTTGCATTGGGCAGCACTTTGGCTGCCCTGCCCCAGGAAGCCTAACAGTCTGCAGGGCTGGGAGAAGAGTTCAGCCTTCAAAGAACTTTCCTGCTGTGCAGCGAGCCTTGTGCAAATGAAGTGTAAAGAGACTGAGATTCAGCAAAGCAAGTTACTAAGCAGCAAAGAGGAGTTGCTGCCTTACCTTTGAAAGCAAGTCTCCCTTGAAGTTCCCCAGCCTCTCTGATACCCAGAGTTCTCTGGGCTGGTGAACAGGTGAAGAGGAAAACATCTGCAGATTATCCTGGATTATCCTCAGTGGCCGGAATCGGGGGGTGGGGGTGTGTGTACCGCGTCCACAAGAGCTGTGTCTCCAACCACATTTCTAAAGTGGCTTGTCCGGGGTATGTGCCTGTCTCCCACTTCCCTGGGGCCAAGAACATATAATTAGACATAATTAGATAAGGAGGACTGGGTAGCTATTTTGGGCCATGTGTTTTACGACTTGTAGACAGCACAGCACAGCCCCTCTGACCCCTTGATCCTCTCATGCACTTCCTTCCTTCCTTCTCTCTGCATCACCCCTGACGTCCTCATTCATTATTCTTTCTTCTTCTTTTTACAACTTTTATTGGACTATAGTTGATTTACAGTGCCGTGTTAATTTCTGCTGGACAGCAAAGTGAATCAGTTACACATATACCCAGTCTTTTTAGATTCTTTTCCCATGTAGGCCATGACAGAGTATTGAGTAGAATTTCCTGTGCTCTAAATCCTTATTCAGTTCAGTTCAGTTCAGTCGCTCAGTCGTGTCTGACTCTTTGCGACCCCATGAATTGCAGCACGCCAGGCCTCCCTGTCCATCACCAACTCCCGGAGATCACCCAAACTCATATGCATCAAGTCGGTGATGCCATCCAACCATCTCATCCTCTCTTGTCCCCTTCTCCTCCTGCCCCCAATTCCTCCCAGCATCAGAGTCTTTTCCAATGAGTCAAGTCTTCGCATGAGGTGGCCAAAGTATTGGAGTTAGGTCCTTATTCATTATCTGTTTAATATATACTAGTGTGCATATGTGGAGAAGGCAATGGCACCCCACTTCAGTACTCTTGCTTGGAAAATCCCATGGATGGAGGAGCCTGGTAGGCTGCAGTCCACGGGGTCGCTAAGAGTTGGACACGACTGAGCAACTTCACTTTCACTTTTCACTTTCATGCATTGGAGAAGGAAATGGCAACCCACTCCAGTGTTCTTGCCTGGAGAATCCGAGGGACTGGGGAGCCTGGTGGGCTGACGTCTATGGGGTTGCACAGAGTTGGACACGACTGAAGCGACTTAGCAGCAGTATGCATATGTCAATCCCAGTCACTCAGTTTATCCCCCCATAACCCATTAACCATAAGTTTGTCAAACCTCATTCATTTACTCCTCTTGCTTCCAGGGCAAATCTTTACAACCAAAACAAATTGCAACGCAACAAGTTTTCATAGTTAACTCATGATATTATAGCACTCTAATTAATACACCAACACCAGTACCTTAATTGGATCAGCAGAGCTGGGCACAGTATGCTACTGCTAAGTCACTTCAGTGTCCTCCTGCGCAGGCAGGTGGATTCTTTACCACTGCGCCACCTGGAGGCAGCCTCACCGTGTCTCTAATGTAACACTTTCAGGTCAGGGCACTGCTCTGGCTGATTTCTCCTCCCTCCATCCCATTGTGTTCAATTAAACCCATACATATTGAGGACCCTGCAGTAGGACGGGGGCTTCTACAGGGAACAAGAAATGTTGTCCTTGGGACTTCCCTGATGGTCCAGTGGCTGAGTCTCCACACTCCCAATGCAGGGAGCCCGGGTTCAATCCCTGGTCAGGGAACACGACCACATGCTGCAACTAAGAGATCCCCTGGTGGTGGTTTAGTCACTAGGTCATGTCTGACTCTGCGACCCCATGGACTGTAGCTAGCCAGGCTCCTCTGTCCATGGAATTCTCCAGGCAAGAATACTGATGAGTGGGTTGCCATTTCTTTCTCCAGGGGATCTTCCCGACCCAGGGATTGAACCTGTGTCTCCTGCACTGGCAGGTGGATTCTTTACCGCCGAGCCACTGGGGAAGCCCCAAGAGTTCGCATGCAGCAACTGAGACCCAGCACAACCAAATAGATAAATAAATCTTAACAACATAGAAAAGAAAAGAAATTTTGTCCTTGCCTTCAGGGAACTGCAAGTTCTTCTGTTAAGGAAGGAGTGGCGTGAAGTATGACGAGCTTTAGGAGAAAGAATCACCGGGTGTTCCCAGGGGAAGTGGGAGGAGCAGGAGCCACTGCCGGTGTGCCAGACAAACGAAGGGGCGGGGCGTTGGCAGCCCGGGGACCAGCATAAGCGAAAACTGGACAAAGAGAAAGATGGAAAGGAACCCTGTAAATGGGAGTCTCAAGCATGGGCACAGCAGAAATGGAATGGCAGTGATGAGCTGTAAGCAGGACAAAACAGAGGCCAGTCTGATCAGCTGGAATAAACTCATGCTGACCATGGGCTCAATCTCACCCTCTCTTCCCACCTCACATGCACAAGGCCCATGGCCTCAGCTACTAGACCTCCATAAACATACAGAGAAGGACAAATTGAACTTGAGTACACTACAGGACTGTTACTAAACATGGGAATTTAAATTGTCAGCCTTTCTTTTTCAAGGGAACAGTTATATTTCAGGAAAATTTCTTGGATATAAACAATGAACTGTGGGCATGTAAGGAAAGTCCCCAATTATACAATTAACAGAGAAAAATATCTATGTTGGGGCTCATTAAGAGGGCTTTCATGTGCTTTGAAAACTGAGTTCTATATTTTGAATTATAAGACATAGAGACAATTAAGCTGCTCTTAAGACATCTACCTTGATTGCTGCTGACAGGGATTGTTTCAAAGAAATATTGTTTTAAGAGGTTATTCAGTTCAGTTCATTTCAGTCGCTCAGTTGTGTCCGACTCTTTGAGACCCCATGAATCGCAGCACGCTAGGCCTCCCTGTCCATCACCAACTCCCGGAGTTCACTCAAACTCATGTCCATCGAGTCAGTGATACCATCCAGCCATCTCATCCTCTGTTGTCCCCTTCTCTTCCTGCCCCCAATCCCTCCCAGCATCAGAGTCTTTTCCAATGAGTCAACTCTTCACATGAGGTGGACAAAGTACTGGAGTTTCAGCTTTAGCATCATTCCTTCCAAAGAATACCCAGGACTGATCTCCTTCAGAATGGACTGGTTGGATCTCCTTGCAGTCCAAGGGACCCTCAAGAGTCTTCTCCAGCACCACAGTTCAAACGCATCAATTCTTTGGCTCTCAGCCTTCTTCACAGCCCAACTCTCACATCTGTACTTGACTACTGGAAAAACCATAGACTTGACCAGACGAACCTTTGTTGGCAAAGTAATGTCTCTGCTTTTGAATATGCTGTCTAGGTTGGTCATAACTTTCCTTCCAAGGACTAAGCATCTTTTAATTTAATGGCTGCAATTAAGAGAAGAATTGATGCTGCAACCTAATATTGTTTTTGATGTTTTATTTCTAATCTTCCTTACATTGTTGACATGCAGCAAAACACTTGCGGGGGAGCAGAATGTAAGAATGAAAGTCTAACCTTGTTCCCAACACTTTCTTTTGTACTCTTGTGTTCTGAACTCCTGAAGTGTATGGCATTATACCAAAATGAATCTCCCCCTAGTTCTTCTTTTCCAGTAAATATGGTATTCTTATCTTGGAATTTAGATACTCTGAGTGCTGTAAAATGCTATCCTGCGAGTTTCTGACAATTCAATAAATTTCATTTATTCATTGTCTAGGCATCTTGTCCTGTTCCATCTTTTCCGCCCTTTTTTAGACCTAAAATAAAGGTAAAGGTGCATGCGCTGTCGTGTCCGACTCTTTGTGACCCCTTGGACTATAGCCCACCAGGCTCCTCTGTCTATGGGATTTCCCATGCCAGAATACTGGAGCGGGTTGCCATTTCCTCCCCAGGGGACCTTCCCAGCTCAGGGATTGAACTCAAGTCTCTGGCATCTCCTGCATTGGCAGGTGGATTCTTTACTGCTGAGCTTCCTGGCACCTAGATGGAACAGTCTCACCATACCCATTTTTATCAATTCAACTGTGGAAAACAATACTATCAGACCAAACTGGTACTTTTGTAGTTGCCTCAGGGAAGACTTCCTGCCAGAGGAGATAAACACTACAATGTCAGCAGAAACCTCAGATCAGTTTGTATTCCTGAAGATTTTCACCACTCTTGCAGTTTTTGAGCCATCTGAAAGTTGAGGCCAGACAAATGTTTTTCACCTGGTCTACCTAGAGAACTGAATCGAAATTACTTTGGCCTAAAAGATGCTATTTTGTTGCGATGTTTTAAGTACATCACTTAATATTTGTGTACTCTGGTTTCAGGCTATTTGTGTACTCTGGTTTCATAAGCCTGTTCACAGTTGTCAAAGTCAACTATAGAAATAAAATTTTTGCAAAAGTTCAACTTCCCAAGACCATCTCTTCAAGTATGTCTTAGATCAAGACTGTGACAGACAATTCATCTTCCCTGCTCCTGCCCATATATTTTGTTTGTTTTGTAAGATTTTTTTTTTTTCTGATGAGGGAAGTAATTCTTTTTCCAATCTACAGTTTCCCTTGACCCTCAACTTGGTTCTTGCAGGGAAAACACTGTGAAGGCTTGTGTCAGAGTGCAATGCTGTGAAAATAGAGTGAGTGGTGAGATTATCTGACCTCAAACTACCACTTCTCTTAACCCTGTGTTTTGTCTCTTCCTTTCTCACCCATGACCCCCTCACCCTTCTTTGCATCCATTTCTCTTTCCTCGTTTGTCTCTGATGGTGGCTCCAACGCCAGCACTAACTTGAGAAAGCAAAACATTTAAAAATCAATCCATCGCTAGAGAAGCAGGCAGGGTGCGTCCAAGGACACCATGTGAGTTTTGGACACGTTCTTCCCTTCAAGGGGGGTCCTGGTTACCAGTGTGAACAAAGTCTGCTCCCTCATGGCATCATTTAACAAAACAAATCTGATCTTGCTCATTCCATAATTCAAATGGGTTTCCACATTTTATTTCTAAATGTTGACTCTGTTTTCATTCTCATTAGCAAAGTCATCCCTTTTAATTGTGTCCTGCAAATCTTTTGTAATGGTGACAGATGCCTCCAGCTTTGAAGAGGGCATCAGACAGAAGCCATGTCAGCATTTACTGAATGCTGTCTTTACCCACCTAAACATAGCCTGAAAGTTCGATTTTCAGAATGAGAGTGTTCTGTGAGTTTATCCTGTGTAGACAAGGCCGGGCTCATCTTATGAAAACGGCGCGCTGCCCCCCTTTTCTCTTCTCCCTCCACAGTGAGTGGACTCTCTGTGGGCCCATCAAGGACTCGTATAATCTGGACTTGCCCTGAGCCCACCTCACGGCCCCCCTCGAAGGGCCTTCCTCCTCCTCATCGCCTTGCTTCCGGCCTCTCAGGTCGGCTTTCCTTTCCCAGCAGGAAGCTGACGTCAGGTGCCCCACCCCCACCCACTTGTCTCCACCCCCCGACGACTTGCCGGAAGCTCCCGCCCCTTTTACCTCAGGACACTCAGGGAGCGTGAGTGGCTCAGCCCCTGCTTGCATGGTATGATGGCAGGTTCTGTCATGGGCGCCAAGGACCGCAGTGTCCACTGAATGAGGCTGTGAGGATGGAGGGAGACCCTTCCACTTGTTCCCGCAAAGGGCCATTAACTAACCACCTCCCCCTCCTCCTCCCGCAGGCAGCCCCTCACCCTGCCCCCCAAACAGCTACAACATTTTCCATGATGGCCTTTCTTTCACTTCAAAGCGTCTCCTTAGTCACTCACCGACAGGGATCAAAGCCTGGGCCACTAGCCTCCGATACTCTTCATTTTCTGATGAAGTTAACAGCCCAGGAATAACCTCTACTTTTTTTTTTTTTGGCTGTGCTGGATCTTCAGCACATGGGCTTTCGCTAGTTACAGAGCTTAAGCCTAGTTACCCTGTGGCACGTGGGATCTTAGTTCCCTGAGCAGGGATTGAACCCACATCCCCTGCATTGGAAGGTGATTCTTAACCACTGGACAACCAGGGAAGTCCCAAGGACTAACCTCTACTTTTAGGTCACAGATGAAAAAGAAGATATACTTTCAATAGAATGGAACTTGCCAGGGGTGAGGAGGAAGCAGGGAGACGGGATTTATTATTGAATGGGCACAGAATTTCAGTTTGGGCTGATGAGAAAGCTCTGGAGATGGGTGATGGGTTCTGGGGATGGTTGCTCTACAGTGTAAATGTACTTAATGCCACTGAAATGCACCCTTACAAGTAGTGGAGAAGGTAAATTTTGCCTGTGTATTTTACCACAACTAAAATATATATATATATATATATATATATATATATACTTTCAAAAGCTGTTTGCAGTCATAAAACTACTGTAGTAGGAGGACATGCATGCGTGCTAAGTCACTTCAGTCTGTCTGACTCTTTGTGACCCTATGAACCCTTTAGTGGGCTGCCCTGCGTGGAATCGTAGGACCCAGCTTTTATGCTAATTAATATAGTCATTCTTTACAAGACCAAGGAAGTACAGTTGAGGTTTTTAAAAGCACATTGCAGTTTGAGGGTTGAATTGCATTCACCATCTGCATGCTTTGTCTTTCCAATCCCTAACCCTACTACTCTGGTTACTCTCTATCATGGATATGAAGCCCAGTTTAATTAAGAAGAGACTGATGCATCCAGGGTGCTTGTGGTTATCCGAGGTTGGCAGAGCCGACTTCTGGAACTAGTTAGTTGTTCATGCAGCTGTGTGAATGTCACCTTGTGTACGTCTGGAAGCTGACAAGAGTTGTGTTGGCCTGGCTAACTCTGCTCCTGAGCACTGTTTTCCAGTGTCTGGAATGGCATTCATACGCCTGTGCCTGAAATCACACCATCAGAGTCATTCCTTCGCGTGACTCTGGATTCTTCTCTGAAGATTTTCTTTGAAAATGCAAGCACACACACACACACACACACACACACACACACAAAGAGAACAGCATTCTGTGAATTAATACACAAAATAAATAGGATCCGTGACTCATTATATCTACTTTCCTTTACCACGTGCATGCGCTAAGTCTCTTCAGTCGTGTCCGACTCTGCAACTCCATGGACCGTAGCCCACCAGGCTTCTCTGTCCGTGGGATTCTCTAGGCAAGAATACAGAAGTGGGTTGTCATGCCCTCCTCTGGGGGATCTTCCCGATCCGGGGATTGAACCAGCATCTCTTATGTCTCCTGCACTGGTAGACGAGTTCTTCACCTCTAGCGCTGCCAGACCACTGTAATAGTGGCTGAAATTCATGAACTGAGACACATCCACCCTGGTTTTTGTGTCTTCATTGGTTGAGCGCCTACTGTGTACCATGCTGTGTCTAAGGACGTTGTTCCTGGCTTCTGGAGTCACAAGTCTGATGGGAGAGGCAGACCCGGACACACAGTGCTGGAAAGAGCACTTGGAGCCAGAGGAGGAAGGGACCGACACGAGTATGGGAGTTCACTGGGGAAGGATGTGGTGGTGATTCTGGGCTGTGATTTGAAAGGTGAAGAGTCTGCCAGCTGGAAAGGTGGGAGCAGGGTCACGCCAGTTTGTTTTCTCTGAGCTCTTTCTGACCCTTGACAGAATGTCTGGGTGTCCTCATCAGAAGGTCATGGGGTGAGAGAAGCCTGTGGGCCCCTCAGGAGGTCCCCAGAGTGAGACCTCTGCCCAGAGCTCCGAGTGGTCTCCCAGGCTCTTCAGGGTCATTGCTTCCAGGCAGTTCAAAGAGAAGGGGGAGGAATTTTTAAGACAAATTTAGCCAACCTGATCCTTTTGCCTGGGGAAGGCCTTGCTCTTAGACCAGCTTTCAGTGCATTTGTCTAATCCCTTTGTGGAAGGAATTAAAATGCAACACCTAGACACTGGCTTTATTTTTATCTGAAATCCCTCGCCATCATTTGAGGAAAATTGTATTGATTTTTGTTGTGTTCACGTTATTGCTTACATTGTTACTTGCCTCAGCTCTGGAATCTTCTTTCCACGGTTCAGAGCACAGATTCTGGAGCCAGACTGCCTGGGTTCATATCCTGGCTCAGCCACAATTTAAGCACTCCCTGCCTCTGTTTCCCCAGTATAAATGGGGATAATTACGATTTCTACTCCACTGAGGTTTTGTGGGGGCTTCCCAGGTATCGCTAGTGGTAAAAAAAAAAAAAAAAACCAACCTGCCAATGCAGGAGACATAAGAGATGTGATCCCTGGGTCAGGTCAAGAAGATCCCCTTGGAGGAGGGCACAACAACCCACTCCAGTATGCTTGCCTGGAGAACCCCATGGACAGAAGAGCCTGGTGGGCTACAGTCCATAAGGTCACAAAGAGCTGGGCACAACTGAAGTGACTTAGCACACACACATAAGTATTATGAGGCTTCAGTGAGTTGGTTACAAAATATTTACAACAAGGTAAACAGGGAGCATTTAATACATCTTGGCTGTTATTCTCCACTTCCTGCAGAGCCCCTAACCTGAGGCTGTTCTAATTAGAATGTAGAATAAGTACCATATCCTCCAGTGAGGCGTTCAGAATTTACCAGGCAGTCAAAACATTCCATGAGGGTCAATGGGTCTGTTCCAGACACTGTTAATAGATACAAAACCCAGTTCAGTGTGGCCCCTCCCTGGGGACCTCTAGCCTTGTGAGAAAATGAGATCATATCTATACCTTCACGGTGACAATTCCTGCATTTTGTGCAGTGCTGACTCCCAAACAGTCTTCACAGCCTCTCAGTAAGTTCCTGGAATATCCTGCAGGATAATAAGCGTTTCCACCAGGAAACACTGCCTGCTGGTTTGATTGTTCACTGGTGGGGCAGTGGTAAAGAATCCGCTGGCCAGTGCAGGGATGCTGGTTCAATCCCTGTGTCAGGAAGATCCCCTGGAGGAGGAAATGGCAACCCATTCCAGTATTCTTGCCCAGAGAATCCCATGGACAGAGGACCCTGGCGGGCTGCAGTTCATGGGGTTGCAAAGAGCTGGACACGAGTTAGCGACTGAGCAGACGAGGTCCTCTGGTGATGATGTGTTTACCTAGAGGGGAACCAGTGTGTACGTGGGCTTGATTTTCCTCCAGAAAGGATGGTTTGTAACCAGCTCCATGTTTGTGTGCATCTTAGGTTTGGAGGAGACCAGCCTGTCTACATCAACATCATCAGAGATCCTGTCAACCGGTTTTTATCTAACTATTTTTTCCGTCGGTTTGGAGACTGGCGAGGAGAACAGAATCACATGATTCGCACCCCCAGCATGAGGCAGGAGGAGCGCTACCTGGTGAGTCCTGTCACCTCAGATATGTAGCCCCCGCCTCAGGGCCATCTGGTCCTTGGGCTTCATGTGATGAGGGCACCGCTTCAGGAAGCAACCTTTTGCCAGTGAAAAATTAATTTTCCAGATCATTCAGATCCAAACAAACATTTTCTCAGATGACCTTCTAACCTTGTTTTCCTGTTTTCCTTTAGTGTTGATTTCAGGTCCTGGAGAAAAAACAGTTTTTCCCAGGGAATCCTGACCAGCACTATTGTTTTGGTGCATTTGGGAATTTCTCTTAAAAGGTCACAAAGTGCTTACTCACACCTCATCCCTTTCAATTTCCACGATAGCCCCATGAGGGAGGGGTGCTTTGAGAGGAGGACCCTAAGATTCCAAAAAAATGTGAACACAACCATGACTGACTCTTTCCAGGTCCTCTTACTCCAAGTCCAAGGTTCTTTCCACCACAGCGCACCAGAATCAGGCATCCCAGTGAAATCTGTTGGCTTTTCCGGACCTTATTTTGGGACCCTCAACGTCACAGGGATGTTGATTTTGATCCCAAGAGTTGCTTCCACAGCTCGAAGTTGGTAACAGATGAAAGTAGTGCATCTTATTGTCAGCTCCAGAATAAAAGATGTGTTTCCCACTAGTTTGTGACCTAGATTGACAAACGCTTGCTGAGGGCTTAGAGCCTGGTGTTAAAGAGGCTGAGACCATGGCCTCTGTGTCTGCAGGAGCCTGTTGGTTTCACCCAGACCATCCTGGGCCTTCAGGCCCAGAAGAGAGAGAAGAATGTATGAAAGGCTCAGTGCAAATCTGCCTCCGCTGCTGGCGTGCAACGCAGAGGCCATGCCCGCCACTGCTGTGTGCACAGAAGCATCCTTCAGCTAAAGAAGAGTAGTGTTAGTTACAGTTCCAGCACAAGTTCTCTTTCCTCATTTGATTTTAAAAAAGCATAATAACAGTATGCATTTGGAGGATGGAGCATTTTTCAACAATATCACTTTCATGTCTTAAAATCCGCAGTTAGAGTTGAGAAAATTGAGATGCACAGAAGTATCTTATCCAGTGCTACACAGCTAGTTATAGATGGGCCAAGACTAGAAACAAAGGCTTTTTACTGGCCATTCAGCATTTGTTCAACTACCTAATGCTTCAGGGACGTATTCTGATGTAATATTTTTAAAGCGCCTTTTACTTTTTTTCTCTTTCCATTATGATGGCAAAAACTCTTATCTCTTCCTTTATATGTTATGAATATGGCTCTGTATTTTTTGTTATGACAAGCACGTATTTTTTATAATGACAAGTACATATTCAGAGTATAGAACCACTTACTAGAGGAATAATGTCTTTATTGTTTGTATTGGACCTGATTCACCTGTTATGTTTTATGAAAACATAGAGCATATTCCATGTAATCAAAATATCTTGCAAAGTTTCTGTTCAAAGTTTTGGTTCGATCCGATACTAGTGAGAACCAAGTTACAGCAGAGGATGCCAAAAAAAACCCCAAAGATTTGAAAACAAGTTTTATGAATCTTACTCTTCAAATATTAATGTAGGTAATAAGTAAATTCGTAGTCTACCAGATGGTGAAAAGTGATCAGGGAAAGTGAAGGGGCAGTCCCAGGGATCTGTCATGTGGGCAGGGGGTGGTGGTGGGCAGGGGACCAGCTGCAATGTTAATAAGCAGACCAGGGAAGGCATTGGATCTGACATAGAGAGGGGAACTGGAGCGAAAGCCTGATGTGGGCACTTGTGCGTGTCATTCAGAAACCAGCAGGGAAAAGGGGATGACTGGTATAGAGTGAGGGGTGGGGCAAGGAGGTGGCAGGAGGTGAACTTGCAGAGGTAAGTCTTGGAGACCACGCACCATATAAGGCCCTGTGAGTTGCTGTAATAACTTTGAATTGAGAAATAAAATGAATACCCCCCCAATCATACACACCTTTTTTTTTTGAAGGATAGTTGATTTACACTGTTGTGTTAATTTCTGCTGTATAGCAAAGTGATTCATTACGCACACATATATATATATACATTCTTTTTTTGATACTCTTTTCCCCTGTGGCTTATCATTGGATACTGAATATAGTTCTCTGTACTATGCAGTAGGACCTTGTTGTTTATCCTCTCTATATAGAATAGCTTACATCCGCTAACCTCCCATTCCATCCTCCCCCACCTCCTTCCCTTTTGGCAACTACAAGTTTGTTCTCTATGTCTGTGAGTCTGTGTCTCTTTCACAGATATGTTCATTTGTGTCAAATTTTAAATAACACGTAAGTGGTTATCATATGGTATTTGTCTTTCCCTTCCTGACTTCACTTGGTTTGATCATCTCTAGTTCTATCCATGTTGCAGCAAATGGCATTATTTCATTCTTTTTATGGCTGAGGAGTACTCTTGTCTGAGGAAGGCAATGGCACCCCACTCCAGTACTCTTGCCTGGAAAATCCCATGGATGGAGGAGCCTGGTGGGCTGCCGTCCATGGGGTCGCACAGAGTCGAACATGACTGAAGCGACTTAGCAGCAGCAGCAGTACTCTTGTCTACGTGTACCACGTCTTCTTTGTCCATTTCTCTGTCGATGGACATTCAGGTTGTATTCATGTTTTGGCTGTTGTGAATAGTGCTGCTATGAACATAGGGGATTACAGTTTTGTCTGGATATATGCTCAGGAGTGGGATTGCTGAATCATATGGTAATACTATTTTTAGTTTTCTGAGGAACCTCCATGGTGTTTTCCACTGTGGATGCACTAACTTACCAACCAACATTCCCACCAACACTAGAACGGTTCCCTTTTCTCCAACACCCTCTCCAGCATCTGTGATTTGTAGACTTTTTAATGATGGCCATTCTGATGGATGTGACGTGGTACCTCATTGTAGTTTTGATTTGCAATTCTCTAATAATTAGCGATTCCTTAGTGGGTCAGTCAGTAAAGAATCCACCTGCAATGCAGGAGACCTGGTTTTGACCCCTGGGTTGGGAAGATCTCTTGGAGAAGGAAATGGCAACCCGCTCCAGTGTTCTTTCCTGGCAAATCCCATGGAGAGAGGAGCCTGGCGGGCTATAGTCCATGGGATCATAAAGAGCCAGACTCAACTTAGCATCTAAACCACCACCCCCAGTAATTATTAACATTGTGCATCTTATCATGTTCCTAGTGGCCTTTTGTATTTTTTCCGTGGAGAAATGTCTATTTAGGTCTTCTGCTCATTTTTCAATTTGTTTTTCTGTTGTTGAGTTGTATGAAGTGTTTGTATATTTTGGAGATTAAGCCCTGTCACAAACTGTACACATCTTAATCAGTGATTCTTCCTCCTGAATCTCCTCTAGAAAGCTGAGCCTGCCTCCCAGCAGGGGATGCATCACCTCACAAGCCCACAGATACCCTCAGCAATTTCTCCCTTTTTTCTGGGGGTCCAGACTCCTCCCTCCTGCTCTAGACTTATATCTGTCTGAAGCCTTGGTTCTTGTTCTGAAGTCTCACAAGCCTCTTTACACGGAAACTTTCCAGGGCATTTGATTGAAAATAGGGTCTGTGGGGGAGAGAGAGAGAGAGAGAGAGAGAGAGAGAGAGAGAGAGAGAGACCTTAAAGTTGTGCAGTGCACAACCTACCCAACTGTACGTGGATGTTCCAATATTCTTCAGTGCTCCCACCAACTGCTGGCTGCCTATATCATTTCTCTGAGTGATATAATGTCTTCACATTTGTCCTCTCCTCCCAATGGCCAGCAAGGTCTTTGAGAACAAGATAAGATCAGAGTTCCATCTCTGTCCCTGGAATTCAGAAGAGTGGCTGAATTAGCTGTTGTTGTTCAGTTGCTAAGTTGTGTCTGACTCTTTGTGACCCCATGGACTGCAGCACACCAGGCTTCCCTGTCTGTCACTGTCTCCTGGAGTTTTCTCAAACTCATGTCCATTGAGTCAGTGATGCCATCCAACCATGTCATTCCCTGTTGCCCGCTTCTCCCCCTGCCTTCAATGTTTCCCAGCATCAGGATCTTTTCCAATGAGTCAGCTCTTTACATCAGGTGGCCAAAGTATTGGAGCTTCAGCTTTCTTTTTAAAGCCAGTAAAATGTTGAAAACTGGTAATGGAGACAAGTCTTGCATTTTTGGAGAGCCTTTATGATATGAGAGATTCTGGGGAAATTCCCTGCCTGGAATTCTACCCTCAGAGATTCACAGGGGCCCCCATTCCACACGTAAATCACTGTGTCCTGAGAAGGGCCCATGTCAGATGAGCTTGGCTCATTCCTTGGCCAGGCCCCAGCAGGAGAGCCCTGAGCTCCCCCCAAACAGCGGAGGGAGAATCGGGGAGCAAAGAGCAAGGAGGGCCCCAGAGACACGTGACTCCTTCAGATCCAGCTCCCGTCTGACCCTGTTAGGAGACTGTTCTCTTGTTCAAAGGGTGGTTTGTTTATTTGGAAGAAGCCAGTGTATTGCCTTTTTTTTTTTTTAATAGCTGAAACTTTTTATTCCCTCTCCTCGATCCCATTAGACACTTGGAATAAAACTGTCCCCTTTCAGAGCCTGTCCTCATTTTGGCAAGCCTGGGTGGTCAGTTGTTTCACTCAAAAGAGGGTGTTGTTTGTGTCTCGCTGGGGTGCAGGGCAGCTGTGAAGAGACCGGGTCCCCTCAGTGAGGCCCTGCCTGGGGGTGAGGGCCCAAGAGGGGAGGCAGGCGAGCCCAAGTGGGCAGGCAGGGCGACCACCCCCTTGGGGACCGAGCAGCAAGGCCTCTTGCTGCTCACACACAGAGTCACGGGCGCTGGCCTGAGACGGGTCCACTGGTGTCCCCACTTGATTCCAGACCCCAGGGCTCCAAAGCCCTTTGCTTTATCCAGTTGCCAAAAATAAGGCAGTTCTGCTCCTGGCTGTGGGCCTTGCAGAGCTGCTTAGCATACAGCTGAGAGAGGGTGGGGTTTGGGGGCTGAAATATTATCATCTGTGATGCCAGGTGGTTGGGAAGAAACTGGAAATAGGAACAGGGATTGTAGGGTTCCTGAGGGTCAGTCATGAGGAGCCTCTCTTCTCCTGGATGCAAGAATGGGGCCTGGGTCTAGTGATGGGTTAGGGGTCCAGCCCAGCATAGAAGCCAGGCCTCCTGACTCCATACTGTCTTGTTGGATCACTTGGACCTTATGTTTTACTTCCTGGATGGTAAAACGAGAAGAGGAGTGGGCCAAGTTCCATGGTTTTTGAGCAAAATCATTTCATCTGATGCATCTTTACAAAGACATAGCTGTTATAACAATTTTTTTTTCAAATACTCAAGCATCTTAGAGCTATTTCCCATATTTTCTGAAAACAGATTTCCTAAAAGCTTCTACTTCTCTCCAAAAAATCTTCACTTATTTATCAGAAAATGATTTTACAATAAATTATTGCTAGAATGGGTAAAATTCAGCGTATAGCAGCCATGCTATGAAAAGGCAGTTCTCTGGGGCTCGTTTCCCTCTCTCTGGAGCCAGGCACTCGGCTCACCATTGCAGAGGTGGCTGCATCCTTTCTTGGTTTTAGGCTCGGGAGGTGGGGCGGGCGGATCTGAGTGCAAGCGCACGTGGACACGTGCCAGGGCTTAAGACTTTTGTCCAGCCGGAGTTCAGGCTGCTTTATTTCCAGGGCAAGGACATACCTGGCACCCAGAATGCAGTTAAGGAGAATGAATGTCTGCTAATGAAGCGCAACTGTTGTGATTTACAAGCGAGGGAGAGCATCTTGTTCCCTAGAAGCCACTCCCTTCTCCAGTCCCCAAATTTCCCTGAAAACAGCTGCCATTTCCACTCTGTTAGTTATACGTGTGTGATTTTTTTTTTTTTTTTGCTTGTTGTTTGCCTAAAACCTGGCCTGAGAAAGGTTCATGGTGAACACTTCTGCAGAGATACCACTTGGCATTTTCAGACAACAATAACAAAAATGTCCAATTGAACTCTTTACCCAAATTCCTGCAACTTCACCAGATGACCGTTCCCTAGGTGATCCGCCATTTGTAGAGCAGAAAGAGGGAAAGGCATTTTCCCAGGGAGAGAACTGCCTCTGTGATGCTGTTTATTCGTCTTGGCTGTAAAGCGTGGAAAGTAATGCATGTTTAAAAGAAAAGATGTGTAATTTACAGCTTCTTAATTCATAAAGAATTCAGTGAATCATGTTGGATTCTGGAGAAGCCTGAACACGGGCCAGCATCAGCAAAGGTTTTCAGAAAGCTATGCGTTTTAATCCGCTTGAAAGCTTTGGACTCTGAGCACCCTTAGCTTTGGAAATGTATCTATGAAATACTCGATTCTGGAAATTTCCACTCAGTCCTGACTGGCTGAGGCTGTCCTGGGAATGAAACCTCAGGCTGTCCCTTCATCCCTCAAGCATCATTCTTCTTAAAGGAAGAAAACGAATAAGGGATTTGGATCATCTGCTTTTTACGTAGTTCAGTAAATATATGTATTTTCCAAAGCTCCGAAGGTAAGAAAGTCATGCTCTTTGTCTCCATCTAGTTTGGATTTGGCCTATGACTGCAGGCTGAGCAAGCGGCCCAGGACATGGTTTACTTAGCTTCTGTTCTCTGCTGCCCCAGCTGGGTGACAAGCCAATGGATTTAGCCTCCACAAACCTTACTCTTCTCTTCTGTACAATGGGACCATATTACCTTGTCTGTTTCACAGGCTTCTCAAGAAAATAAACTGAACATTCTACACAGAAGTGTCCTGAGAGCTAAAACTTTCCAAAACACATTTTGGAATTAATGCTTTCATACCCCTGGCTCTGTCAGTGGCTCCCGGAGACCACTCATTTCCTATAAATCAGGGCGAATGGGGATGTTTATCTCTTTTGGGGAGCCAGCGGCTGCTGCTGTTCTCCTGTGGCTCAGGGTACCCTGGGCCGTGTCCTGAACCATCAGGTCCGCTTCTGCTGAACCTCTCAGATGGCCCCACTAGACCCCTTCTCCTGGGAATCTGTTTCTAAGGAATACTGCTTCTCTGTGTTCCCAACAGCTGGAGACATGTTTTGATCCCAGCCTGCTGGCACCCATTTGTCCCATGTTTATTTACTTGGAAATCTAAGCTGGTGTAGGCAAGTGCTTGTAAAGTCCTCAAAGCGGTGTGTTCTCACCCCGGAGGATGGGGAGGAGAGGTGTACAGGGCCACAGGCTCTGACACACTGAGCCACACAGAGGACGAAGGTGCTACTCCGGAGAGAGATGTCTCTGACATCCGTTCCTCCAGAGGTGTGTTGAAAGCAGGGATCGCAAGTATTTAGAGAACCAAAGACGAGCTCTGTTGGTTTAGCAATACCTGGAGTATCCCTGAGACGCAACCCACCACCGGTTTCTTGAAAGATGGAAGAAGAGGACCACAGTTTGAAGAGCAAAGATGCCTTTAGAGAATGAGAATAGCACACATCTGACCAGCAGCAAGACAATGGGGTCTCAGTCTATACCCAGAGGACATGGCTTCTCTCAACCACCCAAATGAACAAGGAAATAAGTCTTCCTCTCAAGCCTCCGAAAAGGAATCAGCTTTGCCAACACCTTGAGGTTAGCCCAGTGGGACCTGTGTTCAGACTTCTGACCTACAGAACTGGAAGATCAGAAATGTTGGTTCACATTTCTCCCCCTTCTTTTCCTATCTCAGTTCTCTAACCCAGCTGAGAAGGGTTCTCCACTTTTAAGGATTTTTGTGAATCCATTGGGCTCATCCAGACAGTCTAGAATCATCTCCCCATCTCAAGGATTGTAACCATAATCACATCTGCAGAACCATTTTTTGCTGTATGTATATGGTGCCATATTCACAGGTCCCAGGGATTAAGGTGTGGACATCTTTGGGGTCTATTATTCTGCCTGCCACAGTGTCACTGTGACTGTGGGGACTGAGGGAACTGTGGAGGGGTTGTGAGCATGACAGGCATTTTGAAACTTGGCTTGTCCCGGTCACTGGTGACTGTGCAGTGACGCCAAGCTAGGGCTGCCATAGTGACGCAAAGCTAGGGCTTCTCTGTCTCTGGTCTGCAGAACCAAGGGGCCAGTTATACATTTTATTTTTACTTCTACTAGTGACTCATCCATCCATCCATCCACTCATTCATCATTCATTCATTTATTAATGATTTAGTGCTTTCTGTGTGACGAGAATAGTAATCAGAACTGCAAATAAAATGCTGAGCAAAAATAGACCCCATGTCTGTCCTCACAGAGCTCAGAGTCCTACAAGGGAGGCAGGTGTTAACTCCCAAACCACACAAATTCATGTGAAATGTAACTGGCTCACATTTGACAACACAGAGAAACGGGCCACTGTCTGGGCATAGTTGACAAGTCTAGAGGCCAGAGGAGTGGTGGTTGAACTAAGATGTGAAGGGAAAGAGGAGAAGGAGGAACAATCTGGACATCGGGAACAGCACATGCAAAGGTCCTGCGGCAAAAGGGAACAAAGTGAGCAAAGGGGAAGAACCAGGGAGGCTAGAGCAGGGTGAACTGAGGGACAAAGGGAAGAGCTGAATCCTGGTGTGGGCAGGCAGAGGTTGTACCCCACAGAACTTCCCAGGGCCTGTTCACGAGGACTGGGGAGACTCTAAAGGATTTAAAGCAGGCCTTGGGGGTGGGGAAGCATGTTTACATGGGATCCCAAGATGTACATTTTGGGAAAAAAATGACTTAACTTCAATATACAGTGTACAGAAGGGCTCCAGTTAATCTGAGGTTGCTGCAGTGATCAAGCGGGAGATAAACAATCAAGGAGCAAGTATTTAGAGTGAGAACCATGCCTAAGGAGCAGCTCTAGGGTAGGGGCAGGGATGGTGATGGGGAGCATTTACCGTGGGGAGCGCTTCACTGTCCTTCCATTTGCTGACTGCCTGGTTGGCAACAGAAAACCCAAACCTGAGGAACTGTCATTGGCTGGGGCATGATTAATTAGCAAAAGAATGCTGCAGACACCAGCCTGAGAATTCAGGAGAGGAAAGAAATCAGTGAGCTGGGCTCACTGGGGGAAGCTTCCTAGACAAGGTGGGAGCTAAGATCTGGGGACAGATTCAGATTCAGGCAGGGGTGAGGGTCAGGAGGACTGCAGGAGTGGAGCGTTTGTGCCAAAGCCCGAGAGCCTGAGGCTTGCGCTGTGGTCAGCCGCCCAGCTTGGCTGGAGCAGCAGGTTTCGAGTTTAGGGTTTGGGACTGAGAAGCGATTCACCAGATGTCCCCGAGGAGGCTGCCAAATCAAGTTTGCCTGACCTGCTTGCTCAATGGAAGCTCCCATCAGGAGCACCGAACCCAAGCTACCAGAGCACAGCCAGGTGCATCCCGCTGGCCACCTGTCAGCTGAGCTCATCTGCTCCAGACCCCCGCCCCTCACTGAGTCAGCCACCAGCTGCAGCTGCCCCCTCACTGGGGGCTCAGGCCTGCACCCTTGCTGGGACGGGTGGCTTAGATTTATGAAGGTGGTGGCTCTCAGCCTGACCGCTCTCTGGAATCATCTGGGAGGCTTTTAAAACTCCTGTTGCCTGGGTCCCACACCCAAAGATTCTGGTTTAATCGGTCAAGGGTGCAGGCTGGGCTCTGGGGTTTTTTAAAAACCCCGGAAGTGATGCCACATGTAGCTAAGGCTAAAAAATAATTACTGAGAAATAACTGCACATCCATTCTTGGTTGTATTAGCAGAAGTTAGTTTTACTGACAGATGCACCTCCTGAATATTTTCTAGAAGCTTACTTTCTGTATCCGTTACATATTTAGAAAAAGCTCTATTTACCTTCCCCTCAGGAATGTTTTTATTTGTTGGACTTTTAATTGGTATGTGCAAATATACGACATTAAAGGAGTTTGATGGCATAGTGTTAGGTATGTTGTATTTATGTATACTCTGTATGGGTCTTAAGTCAGGCTTTCTTTTAAACTGAACTAATTAACATTTATTATATAGAAACCAAAGAGTATATTATACTATACATTTAAGATCTCACTTCAGGAAGCATGTTTTAGGCAATAAAACAGAGAATAAGTACTTTGATGAACAAAATATTTTATTTAACATGAGAACATCTTTTTGTTTGGTCAGTGGAGTCATTTGGAATCCATTACCATTTTTTCTAAAGAGATATGTGTCACTCTTCAAATGCAGGCCAGTTTGTACAAATACATATACATGTTAAATTTAAGGATGTGGGTGAATAGGGCTACACTTTAAATGCAGTCGGGAAATGTTCTTTAAAATACTGTTCTTTAAAATGCAGCCAGGGAGCTTGCTACTCAAAGAAGTTATGGGGTGAAGGTTTATGTAAAGTGAGAAACTAATGACAGTTTATCAGTGTTAGAATTTTGAATTTCATACCCTAATACTTGTTTTTCAGAACCTGGCACACCTTTGTAGTTGTCCTCAATTTGCTTTGCCAAATTGTAATATTTTTTCCTACCAAACTGTTTTACATACACAGCATAAATTCCCCAAAGGCAGAATGACCTCTAAGTGTGTTCTTAAAAATATTTTGTAAAATCTGAAGACAGACAGGAAAAGTAAGCGCAAAACATCTAAGAGATTTATTGGAATCTCAGCTTGAATTCTAATTGCAAGTACTTATGAAAATGTCAATATTAACATGAAATAGCTGGCAGTTTTTCTAAAAAATGTAAATTGAATTAGATAGTGCGTAATTGGAGAAACGCTTGCTTCACTCAGGCTCTCTCAAAACAAGTCTTCAAATCTGTTAGCTGCAGCAGCCTTGCCCTCTAATGGCTGGAAGTTGAAGGACAAGGTGAAATACTTGTGATTGCAAGGAGGATAGAAGCTAAGCAGAGGGTATGGCAGGCTATACGGCACCGTGTCGGAAGACTCCTCCCAAAGCGAGGGACTCGGTGTAAAGTCAGGACCAGCATAGTCTTAAAAAGAAACAACTCAATGGGTGCTGAGGGAAGGGAAGACAAAAGCATGCTAAGTGCCTTGGAGCTTCTGGGCCATCTTCAGTAGAAATGGTACTATAGATGCCCGATGTCCTGAAATGCAACTGAGAGGTCAGCTCACCTCATAATATTAAAACACTGAGAAGCCTGAAAAAGTTATAGAATAAATAGTCAAGCCTGGAAATTGTGATAGTCTTGGCTTAATAAGTTTTGCAGAGCACACTTAACAATCCACTTTAGTTCCCTTTTATGATTGACTAATCAGTGTCTCAGGCAAGGTAGAAATGACATCAGTATGTCTGGTTTGTCAGGAGTATAATAGGAAGTTTGTTTTATCCCACATGACATTTCCATTATCTAGGATGACAGCCAGGAATGAATGAGCCAGGTGGGGGATCCGCTGGCTATAATGTCATGCAACCTCTAGGCACAGACCACTTTTTCTCTGACCCTAAATCCATGCAGGTATTCCTGAATTAATGAAAGAATTTTAACCAAATCCTGCTTGATTTCAAGACAAAGCTTTTAAAAAAGTGGCTCCAACTCCGTGTTTCATATTACAAGGAAAAAATACAATGGAATTGTATCAACATTCAGCTAGATGTTTCTATACTCTTTTTTTTTTTTTTTTTTTTTGCACTGAAGAGGAAGGTTATACCAGTATGACTTTTAAATGTTACCGCTGCCCCTTCACCACTCTGTAGAGTTTTAAACACTCACTGCTGGTTTTTAAAATAACCTCTTGGATGAGACTTGTTAAGAAAACCAGCAGATGTATAAAAGAAATTATCAAGTTCAATAAGAGGTGGTGGCAACTTTGTTGACAATGAAATCTCACTATGATTATGGCATTCCATATATGACCCACTACTAAAGAGTAGAAACCTGTGAGATTAAGAAAAGCGATCTAAACAAAAATAATAGGGAGTTCCCTGGTGGCCTCCTGGTTAGGATGTCTGGACTTTCACTACCGTGATGCAGGTTCAGACCCTGGTTGGGGAACTGAGATCCCTCAAGCCACCTGGCGTGGCCAAAAAAAATGCCAAAACAAAACATAAGATTAGCCTCAGTCAACCCTGATTACTGCTAATCTTTATTTCTCTGGGAAATTATTACTTGGTGTGAATTATATTTATTTTTTACTTGCTAATATAAGTAGTACATTTTACTTGCTAATATATATTGCTTCTAAAGCCTTCAAATTGTTTCACATTTGTGTATATCTTGCATGTTTAACTAAGATGTAATTTTCGTAGATGGTATAACATGATCTCCTCTTTTAACCTCAGCACCCTTCACAGCAACCTGGCAGACATCCAGCCCAACTTTCAGTATACACTAAATAACAGATCCAGATGTGGGCAGAGCATCAGTGTTTATCTCTCCTCTCCACTTGCATGTGCAACTTAAATATATACTGAATACCTACAAGGCATCAGGCCCTGTGATAGGAATAGCCGTGGCAAGATGAACATCCACCCCTGCTTTCTGCCTCCACCACATGCAAAGAAACCCATCTCCTCTTATATTCTCTTATTAGTGAATGATACCCCTCTGGGTTCAAGAAACTCAGGAGTCGTCCCTGCCTGCTTTCTCTCCCCAAACCCCTCAACCCACATGCAATTAGCCACCAACTTAACCTGGAATCCTCCTGAAAGCAGAGCCTGAGACAAGGGTTTGGGTGAAGGTTGTTAGAATTCAGACAGGGATCCCAGCAAATTCCAGGAGACAGTGGAGGACAGAGTCTAAGTCTTAGCAGAGTCTAAGTTTGCTAAGCAGAGTCTAAGTCTGCTAAGACTATCAGTTCTTCCCTTGACTTGGCTCAGATCATTCCCCATCATTAACAAAGTCCTTCTCATGTTCCTCAGTAGCCTCATAGCTGGGCAGCCTGGCTCCCGGTCACCTGCCAACCCACTGTCACAGTGTGTACTGTGCACATCTGATATCAGGCTTCAGATGATAAAACTCTTAAAACCCTGGCTTAAAACTCTTTTGTGTTTTTCTTCTCCCTAGGCATAATGTTAGCCATTGATATTGCTGTATTATCATAATTATTTAGTCAAAAAGCGTCATGACTACTTGTAAATCTACAACTATCTCAATAAAAAGACTTCAATGAAAAAAAGCATCACAAACCAAGAGACAAAGGATAGGTTAACCAATGAATAGCACAGGAAAAATGGAAGTGAGAATGAGCCAGTTTTGGAAACAGGACGTGAGAAGCATGGTTTTATTACCATTTGTTTCATTTAGGAAACCAATAAGATTGGAAGGATAGGGTCAAATTATTCAAAGTTTTGAAAGCTGCAGAAAGGACTTGAGAAGTCATCATAGAAGGCAGGACTCACCAAGCCTCTTGAGCCAGGAATTAAATGACATAATGCGAAATGCTGCTTCTAAGTTGTGTGTTAAACTTAGAAAGATCTTCTCTTTGAAGCTATTGAAAGAATTATCCATGGTGTCTTCCAGTTGTAATTCTTATTGTTTAATTTAAAATCTTTGGCCCATCCCAAATTTATCCTGCTATCAACTGTAACATATCAGTTCAAAATCTCTTTTTCCCCAGATGGTTAACAGATTATCTCAACGACATTTATATAATAATTCATTTTTTCACACTAGCCTAAAGTGACACGTCTACTATATATAATACATTTTTATTTTAGGAGAGATCAATATTTTGACTTTTTATTTTATTCCATTGGTCTCTGTCTTTAAGTATAGTAACACACAATTTCATACTGTATGTGTGTACACGCGCTTGTGTGTAAACTAGCATGTAATTATATAATATACATCTTATTATATAATACACAATAATGTGACTAATATAATTAATGCTATATACAATAACTATTATATGGTAAATATTTTATTATTTGATAACGTCTAATTGCTTCTCATTAACCTTTTCCGCAGATGTCCTAGCTCTTTTGTCTTTGTTGATTTGTCTATAGAAACTTTAAAATCAGCTTGTTCAGCTCCCTTCTCCCCACATATATCCTCAGAAAACCTTACCATCATTTATCGGGTTTACATTAAGTTTTAGACTAACATAGGGAGAATTCACATCTTTATGTTGAGTCTTATTATGTGAGAATATATTTTGCCTTTTCCGTTTGTTCAAACATCTGTTAAATCCGTTGAGAGGGAGTGTTATATCCCTTGAGAGTGCTTTAAAGTTCTCTTCATTTAGATCTTGCACAGTTCTTAAGTTTATTTCTTGGTATTTTATCTTTCTTGTTGTTGTTGCTACTTTTGCATATTATCATTACTGTTAATTAAAGTCTATTTTTATTTTAAACTCCACCAACTTGCTCAATTCTCTTACTGTTGGTAGATAGATTTTCAGGAAATTCTTTCCAGTTTACCAGCTAACATTATATCCCCAGCTAACAATGATCATGTTTTCTTTCTTTTTCTCAATTTTTATAAATCTTATCCAGTTGTTTTTGTTAGTGTCTCTAGAGTACGGTTAAATATAATGGTGATAAGAATCAGTTTCTTATGGGTACCAAATAATTGAAGTAAAATTAAATCATTAATTGTCTACTTTTATTTATTTTTGTGTTTTTTCTACTAGGCCATAATTTAAAAGATCCAGACTTTTGGAGATTTCATATCAGGCAGAATATAAGCAGCAGAAATCTCAATGTCTAATGGCAAAAAAAATCAAGGGAAAAAGATAGAATATTTCCTTAACCCTCCACCATCGCCTGCATGTAACTTAGATCCCACTATTAACTTAGCAACCCCTGAGTGACTGCCTTCTCAACAGCCTGTTTCACCCAGATTTGTGAAAGAAAGCCTCATACTTGTGGTAAATTTAATGTTGGAGTCCTTTCTGGAGGTCTCTGGGCTGGATATGATCTTGTTTCTTTCCCAATGGGTGTGGTTTTCCTGGCAGTCAGCTTCTCCGTGACCACATTTAATAAGTTATAATAAATGCAGAAAGAGTTCATCCTTCACAAGTTTCAATACAAAAGAACGATGAAAAACAAGTAGAGGCTGAAGGAAGTACCAGGTTCACATTTTACTTTGCTTTAAGATATGAATAAATGTGAAACTGAATGTTGCCAGGTTAAGATCAGCTTTGGCTGAGTGTGGCCCATCTCTGTCAACAAGGCCACATGTCAGTCCGTCTTTTCTGACTTGTGGGAATGCTACTAGAGGACCAGAAATGCTTTTGAAAGGCCCCTGACCATACCGGACAGCAGGAAGGTGAGGCCTCTTTGCCTGGGACCCTGTACTTTGTTTCCAATTCACCCGTTTAAATATAAATATGGAAACAAGTAAGCCAGGATCCTTGAGAGGAGCCTTGACTGTGGACCCTGGGATGGGTGATGCTTCTTGTTGAAGTTTTGAACTTGAGAAGCACTGTGGGGAACTTGAGTGACACTGTATCTCCTGCCGTGCTCACTCATCCTTGTGTGATCAGCAGGTTTGCTGATTAATTGTTGTGTCTCTTTCAGTTTGGGAAATTAAGTTGAAGTCAGCAAGTAAACCCCTAACTTGAATTGTTTTGACTTAAGTACGTACGTGAGACTTTGACTTTGTCATTTCCAGCTGCCCCCCTCATTAAATTCAGATCACGAATATCATACATTGAAAGTGAAAGTTATTAGTTGCTCAGCCGGGTCCGACTCCTCACGACCCCATGGACTGTAGCCCGCCAGGCTCCTCTGTCCATGGAATTCTCCAGGCAAGGATACTGCAGTGGGTTACCATTCCCTTCTCCAGGGGATCTTCCGGACCCAAGAACCAAACCCGGATCTCTTGCGCTGCAGGCATATTCTTTACCGTCTGAGCCGCCAGAGAAGCTCTAGTATCACAGTGAGGATATGCCCTTTATCTTCGTGAGCAAACCCCAGATGTGACAGCCTGCGTGACAAGGCTTGTACCACTCTCCTCTTGTTTCCTCTGTCCTTTCCAAGCCTGAATGTCAGATATCCCGGCTCCTGATGAGCACATATCTTTCCTGCCTTGTATACATTCCACTTTTTGTTTTCCTGGAGCGCATCCGTGTAGGAAGGGTTTCATCAAATTTACTGCATATGGGCAGGAACTTCTCTGTCTTCTTGCCAACATTTCTTCAGCACCTAAAAAGAAAGTTTTTCTTTGATTAAAAGGAACAGGGTCTGGCAAGAGTAAGTGCTCAAAGATTATTTGTTGAATAAATGACTAAACGAGTATCTGATTGATTCACAGTTTGATAAATACATGATCATGTCAGTGTATTGGTTTTCCCAGGTGGCCCTAGTGGTAAAGAATCTGCCTGTCAGTGTAAGAGATGCAAGAGACGTGGATTTGATCCCTGGGTAGGGAAAATCCCCGTAGTAGAAAATGACAACCCATTTCTTCTTGAGTTTTTCCCTTCATATAAATGTGCACAGCTGTATTTTATGTAGAATCCCTCAGTTGCCTCCAGGCCACAACCGATGATTACCATGGGTTTTTTTCCTAAATAAAATGGATGCTTAGTTGTTATCAACTGAGCCATTGTCTCTGCGGATCTAAGGGCAATTCCCAGGGCACAGCAGATCTTGGAGTTCACCTCTCTATTATAGCTGATGAAATTAAGTTACACCAGTTTAATTAGACTAATATTTTACTATCAACTGCAAAAAGGAACACTTCTGCTAGGTTTAGCAGCTGTGACAAATAGTAATTTTAAACTTGAGGTGTATAGCACTTGCTTATTGATAAGTAAATAAAAATATTATCAATAATCCAGCAAAATTTAATTTTCAGAAATGTTTCTTCCTTGTGAAAAAGCTCTTCTAAACTGGAGAACGGCATTGTCTGCTTCATACCCTACGCCCGAAGACTACTTTGGTTTCCACTTTTCATCCGGTGCCAGTTTTAGTATTTCAGCTGCTGCTGCTGCTGCTAGGTCGCTTCAGTCGTGTCCGACTCTGTGTGACCCCATAGACGGCAGCCCACTAGGCTCCCCCGTCCCTGGGATTCTCCAGGCAAGAACACTGGAGTGCGTTGCCATTTCCTTCTCCAGCTAAGATACCTCAAACAATTCTCTCTAAATGTTATTTGTGGAAGTCAGGCTTCTGCCAGAGCAAAATCTGTATTTATTCACAAAACCACATTTCGCATGGAGAATTTTAAACTCCAGTCGAAATGAATGATTTTACATCAAGGGCTGAATAACACCAAGTTTTCAAAAGGCTTTTCTTTTGAGAAATTCAAAGCTTCTCATTAAGTCTTTAGTCTTCCAAAACTGTGCCATTTTCTAAGATAGCCTTATTAGTCTCATTTTGCAAATGCCAAGATTATGCAAAGAAGCTATTAAATATCTTCCAGGGTACTTGACTTAGGAACAAACCATCACTGATAAATTAGAAGAAGAGGCTACAAACAAAGCAAAAAGAAAACACTTGGCAAGGAGGAAGCTAAATGTAAGAACAGGATTTGTCCTCAGGGCCCTTTAACATGGGGTTCCAGGGAGTTGAGGAAAGGCGGGGGGGAAGACTTTAATTAATCATTGCACTTTTCAAGGCAGAAAAGAAGGCTATCTCATCTCATCCACTCATTTAAGTAATTAGGACTAGAGCGTTAAGGTTGGAAGCACCACATGGAGTTGTCATCGTTACGATGCTGTAAAGGCTAAGCCATATTGGATATTTATCAAAGAAAGTTAATTTAGGAATAGAATGACACGAATGGGCTTCCCAGGTGGCTCAGTGATAAAGAATCCTCCTGCCGATGCAGGAGATGAGAGTTTGATCCCTGGGTCAGGAAGATCCCCTAGAGAAGAAAAAGGCAACCCACTCCAATATTCTTGTCTGGAAAATCCCATGGACAGAGGAGCCTGGTGGGCTACAATCCATGGGGTTGCAAAACTGTTGGAAACCACTTAGCGACTAAACAACATAATAACAACAACAATCATGAACAATGCAATACAGGAAAGTCTGGGAAGTAGCCCAGTGCAATGCTAACTGACTTCAGCTGTGTCAGATTCTTTGCAGCCCACCAGGCTCCTCTGTCCAGGGGGTTTTTCAGGCAAGAATACTGGAGTGGGTTTCCATTTCCTTCTCCAGAGGATCTTCCTGACACGGGAATCGAACCCACATGCCTTATGTCTCCTGCATTGGCACTAGCACCACCTGGGAAGTAAGGGTGAACATTAAGCTCTGGAACAAAATTAGAAAGCCTGGAAGTGATGGTCATCTCCTAAACTTTTCCAATCCATTGCTCACCAGGCTACTTATTATGACATCCTAGTTCAATTTCATGCTTGTCCAGAAAGGGAAGACACACATGCGTGATCTCATGTAATCTCTCCAGCACCCCTCTAAGATAGTTATTATGCCCATTTTCACAGATGAGATGCTAAGGACTATAGGAGTTAAGTCACTTGCTTAAGTTTACACAGCTAATAAGAAGCAGAGCCAGGGTTTCAGCATGCTGGAGCTGGCTTGGCCTGGCTCTGAGCAGCTCTTACATTTTCAGGAAATTTTCAACTAATTACTATTTCGGTTGACATCAAGATGGTGGCTTGAATCGGGCCATGGTAGAAATAGTCACACCATGGACATTTGCAGATGCTAAAAAGGTAGTTGTTATGAATTTACTGACATATCTCTTATTTGAATCCAGGTCATCTGACTCTAGAGTTGCCCCTCAAACTTCTATGCTACATCAAGGTATATAGTGATTTTCTGATGCATTTCTGACTCCAAAAATTCCTTAAGCCACCTTGTTTCCACTGACTGCCTATACAAGGGTGGTCAGGCCCTGTCATGCCCATGTCCCTCTCTGCGTTCTGCCATCACCACTGTGTGCCTGGCTGCCTTCCTACACAGAAAGTTTCTCCAGGATAAGAAGATAAAATATCTTATACTTGCTTGCATTCCAGCCGCTGCACACCACCCCACTGTTGAGTAGTATTTACTGTGGAAGGTAACACTGATATATGCACTCACCTCTATTGATGATTAGGGATTAGTAGCATCTGTGGAATAATTTAGAAAGGTGTTTCATATAGTTGTATCTGTCACCACTCCAATGAATTCCTGCGTCTTTCATTTATAAAGGTAGATAACTACTGCAAAGTGTGTTTCAACCTCAGGATGACCTTTGAAGAGAAATGTAACGTCCATTACAATGATGTGGTTCATATGCTTCCTGCCTCCTCCCACCCACAGACCAGGGGGTATATTAATTACCTGCCTGCCTGGCCACTGGCAGCTTATTGTGAAACTGTGTATCCTCCCAGCTCTGCTCTCTCCAGCCTGGGAAATAAAATATGCCTGCTGCAGTGGAAGCAGGGAGGTACATATGAGCTTTCAGAGTTCCGGACTCTTCTCTCCTTGTGTCATGCGCTCCAGTCTGAGTGGAGCATCTACAGATGCTCAAGAAAGGTTAAGATGCAAAGAAGCCCAGGAACTCTGGCCACTGTAAAAAGTGATGTGCCCTACCTGGCCCTAAGATGTCAGAAGACTTGGTCTTCAGGGTCACTTCAAACTGCTTAATACATGAGCTACTAAAAATATTTCTAGTACACATGAACCAGCTAAGGAAGCTGATGCCATGAAATCTGTTTCCGTATGAAAAAATGGGTCTCTCATGAAAGCAACCTTTACCCTCAAGCAAAGATCTTGGAAATCTTTGGACACTGCAAAAAAAATCTGTAAATCACCACTTCTGCACCACTTCCAGAAATGTTTCTTCCTTGTTAATTTATTTTAAAACACTTTTTTTTTTTTTTTTGGAGTGCCTGTTATGAGATGGATCCTTTTCTCAGCACTCGGGAACCATTGGGGAATAGAACAAAAATTGCTATTGTTGTGGAGCTCACGTTCAAGTTTTATTCGTTGCTTCATTGGGGAGGTGTGTTCATTTATTAATCATGTATCATTCAGCCAAACAGGCACTACTCTGAGCCATGTGTAATGGTGGGAGCAACAACCAATGGGGAAACAACATAGACTGTCTAAGGGGAGAGGCAGGCACATGGCCCTTGGGTTCTAGTACCTATGAACATCAGTGGACTGCTCTGGAAGTCATGTGCATGAGGCTTCCAGGAGGAGGTGACACGAGTATTGCTGGATATGTAGAAGGCAGCCAGGAAGAGAGGGCATAACTTGAAGCAGCTTGTAGCACCGGAGGAACTGAGGGTCATGAAATTTGCTGTGGCCGAAAGGATGAGGCGGGAACTGGAACCCAAGATTGGACAGATAGGCAGAGCCTGCATCATCATGCTTCATTAATTTATTTTATTAAAAAGACAGTTCCTTCAGGCTCACTTCTGCTGGTGTTCTCCTTTGAAAGACGGGCAGGAAGCCAGAGGAGACCGCTTCCTTGGCCTCTAACGTGCAGGTGTAGACCTGCCAAGTGATCACTTTGTGTCACGCTCCCTGCCTCCTCCCAGCCACACTCCAGTCCCTTTCACCATTATATCTCTTCAAAGAAGACTTCTGTCTGTTCCCTAGGATGCAGCAAGTTCCCTCCTCTTCCACATTGCCCTGCTTCTGGGTAATTCACTGGTAGTTCACCAGCCCATCAGACAGCCACTTAGAGGCTGCACTTTCCCACTCGCATGCTAACATCCCTTTACCACCAGGGAGTGAACCAAGAGTGAGCTTTACAGTCACCTCTGTGCCTCTGGAATGGCCCTTCTGGAAACGTGGGACCCTCATCAGTCCTTCATCAGCCAATAAAAATGGGATGATAGATGTCCAAAGTCTTTGAAAATGCAAGAAATATGTAATTCACAGTGCTCTTGTTATTATTTGACACCTATAAACTTCTAAAGAAGCAGTAAATGGCTTTATGGGCTCTTCATGAAGGTGAGGTTCTTTGGCCTCACTGAATGCCCCCATATAAAAACCTTGGTTAAAAAGTTAAAAGGGCTCAAAAGGATTTAGGACAGTGAAAGGAGGGAAGAATTGAGGCAGAATATTGAAGCCAAAAATTTCAGGCCTTCCCTCTTTGAAGGAGTAGGTAAGCCACAGCAAAAGTCACCTGGGTCTCTGTTAGTTTTTATTAACTTCATTACTATTTTACGACACTTATAGACTGATTTGATAGAAGGCTAGCGCTCAGATATGCAGATGACACCATCCTTATGGCAGAAAGTGAAGAAGAAATGAAGTTCCTCTTGATGAAAGTGAAAGAGGAGTGAAAAAGTTGGCTTAAAGCTCAACATTCAGAAAACTAAGATCATGGCATCCAGTCCCATCACTTCATGGCAAATAGATGGGGAGACAGTGGAGACAGTGGAAACAGTGGCTGACTTTATTTTTCTGGGCTCCAAAATCACTACAGATGGTGATTACAGCAATGAAATTAAAAGACGCTTACTCCTTGGAAGGAAAGTTATGACCAACCAAGACAGCATATTAAAAAGCAGAGACATTACTTAGACAACAAAAATCCGTCTAGTCATGGCTATGATTTTTCCAGTGGTCATGTATGGATGTGAGAGTTGGACTATAAAGAAAGCTGAGTTTTGAAGAATTGATGCTTTTGAACTGTGGTGTTGGAGAAGACTCTTGAGAGTCCCTTGGACTGCAAGGATATCCAACCAGTCCATCCTAAAGGAAATCAGTCCTGGGTGTTCACTGGAAGGACTGATGTTGAAGCTGAAACTCCAATACTTTGGCCACCTGATGCGAAGAGCTGACTCATTTGAAAGGACCCTGATGCTGGGAGGGATTGGGGGCAGGAGGAGAAGGGGACGACGGAGGATGAGATGGTTGGATGGCATCACCGACTCGATGGACATGGGTTTGGGTGAACTCCGGGAGTTGGTGATGGACAAGGAGGCTTGGCATGCTACAGTTCATGGAGTCGCAAAGATTGGACACAACTGAGCGACTGAACTGAACTGAACTGAACTGAACTAGGGCTTCCCTGTTCAGTTGGTAAAAAAATCTGCCTGCAATGCAGGAGACCCTGGTTCAATTCCTGGATCGGGAAGATCCACTGGAGAAGGGATAGGCTACCCACTCCAGTATTCTTGGATTCCCTTGTGGGATGCTTCCCTGGTGGCTCAGAGGTTAAAGCGTCTGCCCGCAATGCAGGAGACAGACCTAGGTTCGATCCCTGGGTCGGGAAGTTTCCCTGGAGAAGGAAATGGCAACCCACTCCAGTATTCTTGCCTGGAGAATCCCATGGGGGCGGAGGAGCCTGGTGGGCTACAGTCCACAGGGTCGCAAAGAGTCGGCGGACACGACTGAGCAACTTCACTTTCACTTTCACTTTCAGCTGGTAAAGAATCTACCTGCAGTGTGGGAGACCTGGGTTCAGTCCCTGGGTTGGAAAGATCCCCTGGAGAAAGGAAAGGCTACCCACTCCAGTATTCTGGCCTGGAGAATTCCCTGGACTGTATAGTCCATGGGGGTCACAAAGAGTGGGACATGACAGAGTGACTTTCACTTTCACTTAGGGCATTAAGGGGCCTCCCAGGTGGTCATACATTGCAGTGCCCCCTGCAACATGGGAGACCTCAGTTTGATCCCTGGGTCGGGAAAATCCCCTTGAGAAGGGAATGACTGCTGCTCCAGTATTCTTGCCTAGAAAATCCCAATAGACAGAGGAGCCTGGCAAGCTACAGTCCATGGGGTTGCAAAGAGTCAGACATGGCTGAGGAACTAACAGTTTCATTTTCAGGGCATTAAGCAGGGGAAAAAGTAACCCATAAGACCCTTACCAAAATAGTGGAAGGCAAAAGTGGTCGTTACACTTGTTCAGATAAACTGAAAACAACTTGGATTGCATTAATAGAAGCATCAGTTGTACTGAGAACAAATGCACAAAAGGAGATAACATGTCACGTGCCTTTCCAGATGAACAGATAACTTGTTAAAGCAAGGCAGCCACATGCCCTCTTCCAAAAAGGAGACATGTAAAACTGAAACATCAAAGCCTGTCCAGGGCCATTAAGCATTCTCATTTGAGAGGTGAAGTCTCTGTCTAATCTTCTAATCTTCCTCAAATGTAAGAGTTAATAAGAAGTTGCCAGTTCGTATGGTAAATAACAACCTTTCCTGAGCTCTCGGTAGTCGATGAGTTTTTACTTTATTTATTCTCATTGTCGTATAGTCACTAAATCGTGTCCAACTCTTGCAACCAATGGAGGTACATTTACGTCAGTGAAAATCCAACTAAAGAAACAATGAACCCTTTGTGAAGAAATGTAACATTAAAAAAAAATTAATGTATGAGGTTAGGAAAGTTCAAAGACTTTTTCCTTCTTTGTTCTTTTTAATATTTTATTTGGAGCTTGGCACTAGAGTCAGGACAACCCATGGTAACAAAAAAAGACTTTCTTATTAAAAAAAAAAAAACAAAAAAGTACTATATACCAAAATATTTTTTCTTTTTAATCTATTATATTTTAATTCCTTCTTTTATTTAAAAATATTTATGTCTGTGTGGCAAATTTATGATTATATTTTCACTTTTTGCTTAACCATATATTCTATAATAAGCACAGGTTAACTTTGTAATAAAAATATTGGACAAGTAAGACTAAGGTTTGACACCAAGGAGATCTTTCTTGCTTTTGAATTCAAATAGTTAAGCAAATTAGTGTAGTAAGATTGAGAAGCCAAAGAAAACATTCAGGCACAAGTTAACTGAATGCTAGTTCTCCATTTAGCCATTTTCCTTGTTCACATTGACTCCAGGGTGTTCTCATGGATAAAATTATAATCCCAGATATTCAGACTTTCAGATTCATATTTTCCATCTCAACTCACAGAAGCTTTATGTGGGGGGTTTTGCAGAAATTTCTCCTTGTGCTTCAGTCATTTGCCTTTTCCCTGTGACAGCCAGCAGAGGACAGTAGTACAGGCTGACCATCCTCAGGCCCTTGGGAAACAGTGCTAGGAGGCTCTGTATTCATGGATTGAGAAGTTCTGTTAAAGCACCAACTTCTTTCTAAAACAATTTGGATCAAACAATGAGACTAGTTGCAAATCACAATATTTATAAGAGGTGTAAATTTGAAGTCTGCAGTGGTATACTTTTAGGAGTCTAAAATAAAAAATGGAAAGAGGAGAGAGGGTGCCAAGTCCACTCAGTTGGGTGTGGAAGCTGATGGTACTTCCTCATTCATTCGAGAAATACTGGCGGAACATCTGCCCTCGGCCAGGCACCTTCTAAGCCCTGGGACTTCTGTGAACAGGATAGAGTCCTACCTCTCTTGGAGCTGATACCTTAATGAGACAAAACAGATAGTAAACAGACAGACAAATAATAGTCAAACACTTGCTCCTTGGAAGAAAAGGTATGACAAACCTAGACAGTGTAGTAAAAAGCAGAGATAACACTTTGCCAACAAGGATCTGTACTGTCAAAGCTGTGGTTTTTCCAGTAGTTATGTTCAGATATAAGAATTGGATCATAAAGAAGGCTGAGCACCAAAGAACTGATACTTTTGAACTGTAGTGCTGGAGAAGACTCTTGAGAGTCCCTTGGACTGCAAGAAGATCAAACCAGTCAACCTTAAAGGAAATCAACCCTGAATATTCACTGGAAGACTGTTGCTGAAGCTGAAGCTCTAATACTTTGGCCACCTGATGTGAAGAACCAACTCACTGGAAAAGCCCCTGATGCTGGGAAAGATTGAGGGCAGAAGGAGAAGGGGGCAACAGAGGATGAGATGGTTAGATAGCTTCACCGGACTCAATCAACACAAGTTTGAGCAAACTCCAGGGGATAGTGAAGGACAGGGAAGCCTGGCATGCTGCAATCCATGAGGCCTCAAAGAGTCAGACTCAACTTAGCAACTGAACAACAACAGTGGTAAAGAATCCACCTGCCATTGTGGGAGATGCCAGAGACTCGGATTCAATTCCTGGGTAGGGAAGATCCCCTGGAGTAGGAAATGACAACCCACTCCAGTATTCTTGCCTGGAAAATCCCATGGACAGAGGAACCTGGCAGGCTACAGTCCATGAGGTCACAAAGAGTGAGACACAACTGAGCAACTGAGCACACAGCATTAGACCCACTAAATATCTAACACTAGGTATTAGGGAAATCTTGTTATTTAATGCTTTAAACAAGCACGTATGTTACCATGAGGTTTCAGTATTTTAATAAATATTTCAATGTATTTGGTTTCCTTCCTACTCTATGTGTTTTATTTTATACATTTAAGCACATTGATCTGAGAAGTGCGTCCTTAGACTCCAGCAGACTGCTAGAGGTCAACAGGAGGGCTTTATGCACACTTCCCCTATCTCTTCAGAGAGTTTAAAGGGCTGAAATTTACTGCAACGAGTAGTTTCCACTGTTCCTTCAAAGACCTTCTTAAGCTAAAAAAAAATTCTTTTGAAGTGTGTGCAGTTGAGTACCGTAATGTCCAGTCAAGTCTGGTCCACTATCTTGATTCATGCTAATGAGCCAACCACTTACCACTACAGTTTTGCACATCAGCACAAATGTTGACACCATCAAAAAGACAACACCTTAGTAAGATTCTGAAGATAGTTTTGATTTTGGTATCCCTAAAGGGATCTCAAGTCCCGCCAGCAATCTGTGGACTTCACTTTGAGAACCACCAGGCTAGATTAAGTGTCAAGTACAGAAATTCTTTTAAGCACTTAAAACCACCCCAGGGACCCTATTTGCATAAAAATGTTGGTGGTGGTGGTTGTAGTTTTCTATCCAACTCTTTGAAATAGAAGTTTTACCCAAGTTTGCAAGGGGGAGTTTTTTTCAATCTCAGTCAAAAATAATCTTCTGTTGACATTTTTGGGTGGGCCAGTGCTGAAATACTAGTCAGGAAGTATCTCTTACAACAGAGACAGATGGCCCTGTCAGTACCCAGTACGGAGGAGTCTTCACCTCCTTTGTGTCATGAACCCTTTTAGCAGTCCAGTGAAGCCTACAGACCTCTTCTCAGAATAATGTTTTTAAATGCATAAAATAAAATACTTAGATTACAAAGAAAACAAATCATATTGAAATACAGTTATAGCCAGAGACTGCTTTGCAAGGGTGGGGGCATCTCTGTATTCCAAGTTAATAGACACCTTCCCTCAGTCTTTACTGACAAGGAGAAACAGCTAGGGATGACTTTTTTTTTTTAATGCACTTGTTTCCATGTTAGTTAACATCTGAAATCTCCAAATTCTGACTGTCAGTGAGATAGATTTAGACCTAACGAGTCCAAAGCAAGAATGTGGAATAAGAAGTTTCTCCTCCACCTTCTATAAGACTGAGCAGTACATGACTCCTGCTAAATACAGACTCTTTTTTATATATATATTATTTTTTAATTGGAGGATAATTGCTTTACAATGTTGTGTTAGTTTCTGCTATACCACAAAGTGAATCAGCTATGGATATACATATTCCCTCTCACTTTGGAGCCTCCTTCCCACTCCCACATCCTCGAGAATGGTCCTGAGCTGTAGGTAGGAAGATCTTGCTTACTGCCTCGCTAATAGTCTAGGACTATCAAGAATTCTCTGCTAGAGTTTTCTCTAAAACTCTAAGAATTCTCTCTAAAGTTTTAATTAGTTAGTCTTAGTCGCTCAGTCATGTCCAACTTTTTGCACCCCATGGACTGTTCTCCACCAGGCTCCTATGTCCATGGAATTCTCTAAGCAAGAATACTGGAGTTGGTAGCCATTCCCTTCTCCAGGGAATCTTCCAACCCAGGGCTTGAACCAGCATCTCCTGCTTCAGGCATTCTTTAATGTTTGAGCCACCAGGGGAACCTCTTTTTCAAAAAAAGAATTGTTTCACGTCAATAACTCCCTTCTTTTTCTCTGCTCCTTAAATCAAAGCAGGATCCTTAGGCTTTTGAGAAGCTACCTAACCTTTAGTGCTAAAAGTAGAGAAGCAAAGAATTTACAGTATGGTTACCTTAAGAGTAAAATCAGCCATAACCCCATGGTGAAATTTTCCACTCTTCTGGTGAAAGGTTTGTGAATTATTTAAAATAACCCACTTATCCCCTTCCATAGAAGAGAAGGTTGGTGCTGATAATTGAAGACAGCTGATAATCCAGAAATCCATTATATTTAATTTTGGAATTAATAACAGTATTCTTGCATCGTGGTCTCCTCTGATTGTGTTTTTCTTGGGCTAAGGTTGAAATGAATTCTCATTCTTTGACTTAAGGGTGGAGAGGTAAGCTGGTGGTTTGAAAATATCCCAAGAGTAGGAAGCCAGCCTGCGATTTTAAATTTGCCACAAATAATCCACCAGGTGGATAATCACTGCTTCTTTAGTCAAGGGTTTCATTGTGGTCCTAGTAAGTTTTTCATGAAGGAAATCATGCCGCCTCTAAACCACAGCGCTCCTTCTGGGCCCCACCACTAGGCTCTTTTCGTTTTCACCCCATTTTCCTTACATTTCTCACTGCATAATTTTCCTGTTAGGAGTGAGCAGAACCATCGAGTCTTATATTTCCGCAACTGCTTTATCCAATGGTGCCGAATCCTTGAGAGTCCTTAATCAATGCTTTCAAATCTCAAGCCACCTATTCACTCTGGGGTTCTTTCTGTAGCTTACAAAGCATTTTCAAATGCACTTTCTTTAATCCCCACAGCCATCCTATGAAAGAGGTGCTACTATCCTTTGAACCTGTGGACTCAGCGGTTGCAGCTGGGCCATGGCCTGTAGGCTGTTAGTTTCTGGACCCATGTCCCCTGCATTGGAAGGGAGATTCTTAATCACTGGACCACCAGGGAAGTCCCACTCACCTTATTTTATAGACGAGGAAACTGATGCTCACAAAGGTGAAGCATCTTGCCCACTGTGATCCAACTAGTAAATAAGAGACCAAGACTCAAACTCAGAGCATCTGACGACAAATCCAGGTTTCCTTCTCTGCCCCACAGCTCTGTCCCATAACTGGTCTAGTGTCATTAAAATCCAGCTGTCCTTTATCTACCAACGTTATTCTTGTCAGAAACATAGGATGGCAAACCATAAGATCCTATATTTTTTCAGGGAGTACTCAAAGTTGAAACGGCGATGGCTAAGCCAGTGGGATGTAAACTGGTCAACTGTGAGTCCTATTGACCTGCAGACATGATTGCTTCACTCACAATTTTTGTTTTATGAATGAAATTAGGAGATTTCACACAAAAATTCAAATTTCTTGCTCTGCTTGGAAAATCAGGTGATTGGGCGATCCCTGGCACAAAATCCACACGGCAGTGACAGGCTTGAGCAGAGTAGCACCCGCCCCCTCCAGACAGTAGGTGGGCTTTCCCAGTTTGCTCCAGGCTTTTCCACTCAGACAGCATGGACGGGTACAGGGCCCCATTCGTGCATCCATGTGATCTGACAGCACTAGTGGGCACTGGGGTTTGCCACCCCTGCTCTAGAACATTCTTTCCTGTGGAGCAGGTATGCGCTGTCTATAACACAGGGCCCAGTATATATTGGAAGCCCAGTAAGGACAGTGTTGAATGAGGGCTATGGATCTTGTAATAGTAATTTAATCGTACACCTTGAGAGCCGAAAATGTTTATCCTGTTCATTACAAAGAATTGGTTCCAACCACCTAAGTCATCACAGTTGATTGTGCCTTTATCAGTTGTTCATGGTGAGAGAGAAAGGGAGAAATAACCCTTCCTTCCAAATATGTTTAATCAGTTTTTCACCAGGAAGACCCTGCCTTTCTTCCTACATATTCTTCCATGTGTGTGTCTAAATGATAAGCATACTTAAAAGTTTAGTCTGTGGAAGTGATCTTTGCATCTTTGGTGTGACTCATATGTTTTAAATTGAGGTGATAAAATATTTGCTTTTCTTTGCCTTTGGTTCTCAGTTTTAGAGACTTGGAGGAAAAAGTATCTGGAAAACTTTGATACTTTAAAACTTTTCATTTTAATAAATGTTTTATTTATGTGGGTAGATAAGTATATCCACTTACAGTATAGTGATTTGAAATTTTTCATTCTTTATAGAGCATTAGTCTATCCCATGGACGGAGGAGCCTGGTAAGCTGCAGTCCATGGGGTCACTAAGAGTTGGACACGACTGACCAACTTCACTTTCATTTTTCACTTTTCATGCATTGGGGAAGGAAATGGCAACCCACTCCAGTGTTCTTGCCTGGAGAATCCCAGGGATAAGGGAGCCTGGTGGGCTGCCGTCTATGGGGTCATGCAGAGTCGGACACGACTGAAGCGACTTAGCAGCAGCAGCAGCAGCAGTCTATCCAGGGACAGATAATACATCGAAAAGAGGAAGAACATCAATAATTGAAAGGAAAAGGAAGTAAAAGAAAAACTATCATAACATAGCCCTTAAAAAATAAAAATTGGGGTTTACATTGATTTGTTAAATGTCATCTCTTAGACACAGCTACACATAATAAAAATATGAGAGAACTGATTACAAGAAGCTTTGAGAGACATCCCAATAACCAGTGTGAAAAAAGGGACTCATCTTGTAGCTTTTTTTTTTTTTTCTTGAATTCTCTGTAGTTACATTTCATTCTGGAGCAGAAATAATCCAGGGAGCAGGAGCAATGATAGGATCAGAAATGAGGTCTCCAGGCAAACTTGGATGGAACATTGCTAAGTCACTTCAGTCGTGTCCGACTCTGTGTGACCCCATAGACGGCAGCCCATCGGGCTCCCCCATCCCTGGGATTCTCCAGGCAAGAATACTGGAGTGGGTTGCCATTTCCTTCTCCAGTGCATGAAAGTAAAAAGTGAAAGTGAAGTCACTCAGTCGTGTCCGACTCTTAGCGACCCCATGGACTGCAGCCCACCAGGCTCCTCCGTCCATTGGATTTTCCAGGCAAGAGTACTAGGGTGGGGTGCCATTGTCTTCCCCGGAACATTACAAAGGTGACAAGTCTGAAGATTCATAAAGGTCTCTCACCCACCAGAAAACAGTCCAAGAGGCCTTAAAGTCATAAGAGAAAGAATGTGAATGAATGAATGCATGAACAAACAAACTGCAAAAAAATAAAGCTCAGGGCAAAATAAGGCAGTAGGAAAAAAAGGCATTCGACTGAGGGTACAACTATTCTTATAGTATTTTTTCTGTTTTTGTGTGTTTTTTTTTTGTTTACTTTTCACTACACATTACAGAAAATTTCAAATATTCATATAAAAGAGAATAGTCCGGTGATCCTCCATCACCCAGTCAATTCATAGTCACTCATGATTAGAGGGTCTCAAGAAACTGAAATTTCCAGTGCATTTAAAATAATCATTCTGACTATTTAGTTTCAATTTCTCTTTTTTAAATCTGTTGTGGATTCTTTATGACCTTCTGAGCTGGGACTATGGGGCCGCAGAAAGGAGAGGCTGGAAGCCTAAAAAAAAAAAAATCCACAAACATGTTGTTTATGCCCTGGATAACCAGAAGTTGAAAGTGTGACTTTTGTGGTTTGTTTTGGCCTCATAGGCCAAGACTATTAGACTATTGGATGTGAAAGAAAGGAGAGGGAATGCTGAACCTCTTCAGCTGGGAAGGCAAAATCATCAAAATTCTATGAGGTTAAGACAGTTGCTGTGGCTTTTAGAAACTTGTGTGGCCCAAAGGAGTCATAAATCATTTTTATGGTATAAAACCCTTGAAGAACATACTTGTTTTCCCAGGAATGCCTGCCATTCTTATACTCACAAAAGGCTCATGTCCCTCAAGAAGCTCAGTTGTAACCTGATTGGTCTGCTCAGCATTGCCCCCGGGAAATACTGAACCATGTAGGGACTTAGCCCATCTCTGAGGCTTCTTTTAACAGGTGAAATGAACAGATATGAGCTGCATGATGCATTTCTTTCCAGTTCATAATTCAACTTTAAAATCTGCAATGGCCCTTCTGGTCCCTGGCCTAAGTTTTAACAGCATCTTTTCCTTCTGGGGTTACATAGAAAGCAGTCAAGAGTTAAAATGTATTTCCATGGTCTTGTTAAGATCCAGAGTGGGGAAGCTATAGATCCTTTAGATCCCCTGGCCATCCACTCAAAGGATACCGTACTACCACCCCTACAGAAAGCCCACAGAATGGTGACCTGTCTGTTTCCTATGTGACTCGGTAGGAGAGAGGGGGAGTAGACCTATCCATAAACCCAACTTCCTGCTTATTTTAAATGTTTGATCCACATCTCAACATTAGTCATATTAGAAGGTCATTGAGCCCCATTGACTGTGTGCTTCCAAATAGAATCCACATAGCCCCTTTCTGCAGGGACTGCTGCCATCCCTAGGCCGGGCTGAATGCTCAGGGCAGAACCGGCAGGGGATCAGGGGGCTGGTTAGCCATGACAGCACTTTCAGAGCTCACGGCAGAGCCACCGGTGGCAGAGGTCCACCACGTGGATCTTTCTGGGCCTTGGAGACTAGGATCACAAAATCCCAAAGTCATTATTCCTCTAAGTGGAGTGCACATCTGGAAAGTACCTTTTCTAGGAGGGGGTAGGATAGAGGTCATTTAATGACATTTCGGTCTTCCACATGTCGACTAAAAAAAGTATCCACAATGATATATCAGTATCCACAATATCATTTAAAGACTTTTTGATTAAAATGCAACAGTGCTTGCTTTCTGGGTTTCACTTTGCTGCTGAATTTTTTATGATGTTGTTTATTGAAAAGCAGCACTGTCTTCTGAAAGCTTTGACCAGATTCCCATGGTGATTTGCTAGGCATAGCACAATTCAAATTAAGATTTCATCATCTTCAAAGGCTACTTTTATGAGCTATAAAAGTGCACCTGCCTGGCTCTGTGTGGGTGCCATAATACAGAGGAGAGGCATGAAGCATTTCTTCCAAAAGTTTAGAGCCTGTATCATACTAATAAAGAAAACCTAGAGCGAAGATTACACCATTTTCATGTTTGTGGTTTACTTCAAATATTGGAACTTTTGGCAACACTTGAAGCAATTAAAAGACTCAAAGTAATACCATTATAATAGAATCATTGCTACGATATATTAATGTCTTGCAGGGTCTGTAAGAAGAATCCTCAACTCACACTGTTTGAGGTCTGGCTTAAACTGTGCTCTGGCCCAGTGCCTCTGACATCCTTATGAAGCAGAAATGATCACATTTCAATAAACATGTGATCTTGCTTTGGCATGGCCTTGACATTTTACCAAGATTCTTTCCTCTGACTCGGCAAGATGCACTCCTTATATCCGTCCCCCACACTTCTGCACTCAGGACTCCTTCCAGTAGAACTTCCTGCAGGAAAAAAAAAAAAAAGGCATGAACAGCCCATGCAGGACCCCAGACAAGATGGTATACTGATTTTATGCTCCCTGGACCCCCAAACACATAACAATGATAGATAGAATATTTAAAAAGGAAATACAAAGAGTGCCCCCAAGGCTGGAACAATACCAGAGGAGTGAGCAGCGGTGGAATCACAGGCTGGCTGATCTCTGGTCCAGACTCAGGTGGTGGCAGCCACGCATTGGGCTCCCTGTCAAGATGGAGGCCAGCACCAGGCTCCATGCCACAGCCTGAGGTGGGCAGCCATACTTCCCTCACTCTCAAGCAAAGAAAGCCAGACAAAAAGGCCACTGCCCTGTCACTGCGACTATGGCTTTTAAAGGGTAACCCTCGAGAGGGAGTAAAACAAAGTCACGGCCTCATAAGTAGGAAGTGAACCAAATTTTTCCTTCTTGGTAACCAGATCTGTTATTCCCATTATTCCCATCAGAGACCTAATAGCCCTCTCTACCTCTTTTTCCTGAGTCTTCCTTCAACTAGTCACTGAATTCAGTTCTCATGATTTATGATTCTATAAAAATTTATGCCTGAAAATTTTTTCAAAATGAACTTTCATTCCCTATGAGAATATCCCCATTATTCTCATAGGATGGGAACTTCAGACGAGACCTGGTCCTGGTCTGGTGCCAGGAGTCCTGATAGGAGTAACTGCAAAACCAGTACAGAAGAACAGGGACTGGAAGGAAGAGAGAGAGGGTGAGAATGAAAATGAATCTCCTACTCAAAATGAGCCTACAGGCCAAATAATCCAAGCAAGCCCATGAAAAAAACTCTAATACCGAGAAAAGCAACAGAATCTACTGTTGAGACAGAAATTCATTCCAGTTATCTTTACAGAGCAATCTGGCAGAGACTTTAAAATAAGTATGCCTAGGAGGTTGGAAAGATAAAAGTGTGAATAACTTCCACGAAGAGCAGGAAATTATATGACAAACACTTGAAGCAAGAACACCATGATATTAATAAATAATTAATAATAAATCTTGAAAATGAAAAATATGGTAATTGAAATAAAAACTTTATGGTCGTGGAAATAAAAGCTTAAGAAATGGAATAAACTTTGAACTGAGTAGAGTGAAAGAGGAACTTTATGAATTAGAAACTAGGCATGAAGAATTGATCAAAACTTCAATTCAGAAATGTCGAGAGAGAGAGAAAGAAACAGACAGAAGGAGCAGTTAAAAGATGTGAGAAAGGTGGTAAATTTCCAACAGTCAGTCAATAGGAGTTTCAAAAAAGAGTGGTGAAATGGTAGGGAAGCAGTATTTGAAGCTATTGAAAGATAAAATAGTCTAAAATCGAAGGTGTGATTCTTCAGACTGAAAGCATACATAAGAATGAACAGAATAAACAAAGTTAAATTTACACTCAAATATTTTGAAATAAAGCTGCAGGATATCAAGGAAAAGGAAGACAAGCGGATGACTAGTGAAAGAAGCATAATTAGGCTGAGAATCAGATTTCCCATCAGTAACAGTAGATACCAGAGGACAGTAGAGGAATATCTTCAGAGTGCTGAGGAAAATGATCGTCAACCTAGGATTTCATAGGGGCTTCGCAGGTGGTGCTGGTGGTAAAGAACCCACCTGCCAGTGCAAGAGACAAAGAAACATGGGTTCTATCCCTGGGTCGGGAAGATCCCCTGAAGTAGAAAATGGTAACCCTGGAGAATCCCATGGACAGAGGAGCCTGAAGGGCTACGGTCCATAGCATCGCAGAGTCAGACACGACTGAAGCACCTTAGCACGCACACATGCAAAATCAGATTGCTTTAGACTATATCAGGGCATCATAGATGTAAACTTCATAAGACAATTCTGGCTGAACGTTTAAAATCAGAATCCCAGGTAAAGTTTGTCTTGTGTTTCATTTCTAATCAACAGCATCAAGGAATTAATTGCCCTCTCTACCTCTTCAGGGGCGTCCCTGGTGGCTCAGACGGTAAAGCCTCTGCCTGCAATGCAGGAGACCTGGGTTCGATCCCTGGCTTGGGAAGATCCTCTGGAGAAGGAAATGGCAACCCACTCCAGTACTCTTGCCTGGAAAATTCCATGGACAGAGGAGCCTTGTAGGCTACGGTCCATGGGGTCGCAAAGAGTCGGACACGACTGAACGACTACACTTCTACCTCTTTTTCCTGAGTCTTCCTCCCACTAGTCGCTGAATTCAGTTCTCATGATTTATTATTCTATAAAAATTTATGCCTGAAAAATTTTTCAAGATGGGCTTTCATAAAATGTCCCACTTGTATAAAATTTAAGGTATCCAAAGATTTCATAAATCCACTGGGGCTAACCTCTGCTTAAAGACATTCTTGATGCAGATATGCCAAACGTTGTATGCAGAAGGAAAGGAAACGATTATTAGGCCCCAAAATTTGCAATTATGAAAAGGAGTGACTGATAATGAATTCCACTTTTACTTTTGAAAATGTTTGTACAAAACTGGGTTGGGCCCAGTGTTTTTACACTAGGATCTGTAGACATTTATTTGCCTAATAAAATAACCACCCAGGCTGGCAAAACTCTGCATACTTGGCAGTCCCTTCTGCCCAGGAGCCTGGAACAGCATTGGCCCAGCAGGTGTGGCTTTCAACAGGTTCAGAGGGTTGAATTCAGGAAGTCTGCCCAGCACTCCACCTGTGTACAGTGTGCCTTCCCGAAGGCCAGGTTCATTCCCAGCTTTTCTTAGGTTCAAAATACCTCTATTCATTCACAATTGATAATGAAAACTAAAATAACCAAGGGATTGACACTATACACCAAAATTATAACATTTCTTTTCAATAAAAGAGGCTATATATTTTTAAAATTAATGTATTTATTTTAATTGGAGGCTAATTACTTTACAATATTGTAGTGGTTTTTGCCATATGTTGACATGAATCAGCCATTGGCATACATGTGTTCCCCATCCTGAACCCCCTTCCCACATCCTTCCCCATTCCATCCCTCAGGGTCATCCCAGTACACCAGCCCTGAGCACCCTTTCTCATGCTTTGAACCTGGACTGGCGATCCGTTTCACATATGGTAATATACGTGTTTCAGTACTATTCTCTCAAATCATCCCACCCTTGCCTTCTCCCACAGAGTCCAAAAGTCTGTTCTTTACATCTGTGTCTCTTTTGCTGCCTCGCATTGTTATCATCTACTTTTGACCTGTAGAATATAGATACTCTATAGCATTTAACACTATTGTATACATATGAAACCTACTCTTCTGCTTGCTGGCATGGGTTTGGTAGCCCTCTTTCCTTTGGTGGTGGTTTAGTCACTAAGTCGTATCCGACTCTTGCGACCCCATGGACTGTAGCCCACCAGGCTTCTCTGTCCATGAGATTCTCCAGGCAAGAATACTGGAATGGGTTGCCATTTCCTTCTCCAAGGGAATCTTCCCAACCCAGGAATCAAACCTGGGTCTCCTGCATTGCAGGCAGGTTCTTTCCCAACTAAGCTATAAGGGAAGCCCAAAGGGTGAGGTAGGGGGAAGAACAGAACTCTCAACATCTTGGGCCTTCAGAAGGAAAGGAAGAAGAAAAAATGTTTTCCTAGACGTGATTTTTTTCACAAGCTGCTCTTTGATCATAGGACCCAGTCATGATCCAGCTAGTAAGATCTGACTTCTTGGGCCCTAGGATTGGAATCACCTGCTTATGTAGGGCAATGGGATGGGTGGGGTGTTGGGGGGCTCTTTCTAGCTGTTCCAATATCTTGAGCCTCTGTGTGCTGGTCTGAAATAATGATTTTCAGATTTAGAAACTTTGTATCAATTGAAACCTTATAAAAAGCCCAATACATAAACCCAGGCAAAGCACAGCTCTTCCGGTTTGGATAGGGCTGGGGGACCTGGAGTCCTGTCCATCTGGGTACACCTCCCCCACCATGGACCATGTATACCTCAACTTTTCATTTTTCTGAAACTTCTTAGACCCTTCCTTTCTGGGCCCAGGATTAGCCATAGGTTTGGAGAGGGCGTGAGGATGCAAGATCATGGAATGAATGAGAAACATACTAGAGACTCCACTTATTTTGTCTTACTAAATGAGCAAAGTCCCAGGCCCACTGGTAAGAGGTATGGAGATCTTTTTGACTGGGGACCAAGGATGCTGAGAATGCTACAAACCACACTATGTAAGTTGCGTGTGCTTTGTCTGCTCAGAGGGTTCACCAGGAGTTGCCTTGAAACTGCTGTCAGGTCCTGAATTCTTCCCCAGCTTCTAGATCCTTTCTTTCTCTACAAGTGGACTGGAAGATGCTAACTCTTATTCTGCCTGGAATGCCGCCAAAACCTGGGCTTCCTATGGGACCAGGGGAGAAGGAAATCGCAGGCAAGGGAGACAGATGAGCCAGGCATGGAATTCCCTACTGGCACAATGTTGCTGCTCATGAACAGTAACCAGCTTTTCAAAATCTCCCGGAGGTTCTTCTTTAAAATGGAGATTTCTAGCCTGGTCCCCAGAGAACCCGTTTACATCAAGCACTCTGGAAGGCCTGTCTGGGAATTAACATTTTTAACAGGTGCCCTGCCTGGTTGTTATTCCCACTGCATTGTCAATAAGAATTCTTCCAAGTTTTTCACCAGGGGGCTGATGTGGATGAATCTGTATTTTAGCTGAGTTAGTGCAGCAACTCTGTGCAGAGTGCATTTGGGCAGAAGAAATGGAAGGAATGCTGCGTAGCAGCAGGTGAGTTGAGCTGGGATTGAGGTGTGGAATGGGTTGGCGAAACCTTTCAGGGGTCAAGTTGCAGGGTGGGGCCGCTGAGTGCCATGGAGAGTAAGGGTGAGAGAGGAATCAGGGAGGACCCGCAGGGATCCTGCTGTAGTGCCTGGGGTTTCCACTGGGTGCTGTGGGGTCTTTGGCACTTAGTGTTATTCATCACAGTCCAGCCAGTGAAAATGTTACGGGAGCAAACCAACAGAAGATGATTTTGCTAAAAGATCAAAGTGAAGGAAGATGAACCCACAAAGAAAACCTAGAGGGTGTAAGTGTACACTTTTTAAAATAGCATAGTTTAGAATAAATTTCAACCAAACTGGTCCTTTTTATTGTAGTTTTGGCAGTTAAATGGACTCAGTTATCTGGAAAGTATATTTATATAAGATATCTCATTTCCCTAATAAATCGAGAGTATGGTCACAGTGGGGTCTTAGGTTTATACCCAGTCTTAAAAGTGAGCTAGATGGGCAGGAGAGCGTTTCGTGGGTTGCCATGGTAGATACCAAGATCCAAGGACCAGATAAGAAAATCATAGATCAAGCACTGGCAAGGGGTCCAGTTTGGCTAAAGTCATCACCATGATGATGACCTTAGAGCAGATTTTAAAATATATATTAAGGTTTTTGTTTAAAGCAACCGTACCCTAGAAGTACTGCGTGGGAAGAAAAAATGAAATTGCATAATCATTTTAAACGATATATGTATGAAGAGAACAAAGGTGACTGTAAATCGACAGGAGATAGTAAAGCCTAACACTAAAGATAAAATGATTAACTCTAGGAGAAAACCAAATGGTCCCAGGGGGCACTGGACAGTGCCCATCAGAGCAGGATTCTAGAGGAGCAGCTGTGTTGACACTTGTCACAGTTGGTGGCCCAGGAAACTGAAAGGTCACTCTCTGAAGATCTGGGTTCCAGTAAGAGTGGACCATGTGAGTGGCCAAGACCAGCCTCCTGAGGCCACAAGTTCTTGAGCTGCCGGGAAGCAACACCACTTGGGCACTGTGGCTAAGCCACAGGCAGCTAAGTGCGTTGGTCTTCACAGCTTGTTTCTGGCTTCCGCTTAGCCTTACACCTGAGTCATCTTTTATTTATGCCCTCCTATAGCATTTCCATAAGCTGGTTGTGGCCAACACCATTCATCAACCTAATGGGCTCAAATGGAACTCTTTGAAATCTCCCAGGACATGTCTTGCTCTAAGAAAGAAAGGTTAACAGCGATTCTTGAACTCGGAATTTATGTCTTCCCATAAATTGACCTCGGGAGGTTATTTGTGGATTCCAATAGAGGAAACTCCTTCCGAGGTCCCTGTGGTCCTCGGCCCTTCCCACCCCCACCAGCTGATGTCCTCTGCCCGCTCCTGCGAGATCCTGGGCCAGGATCTCTGGGGACAGCATGGCGGTTGTATGTCTTGGCTTAGTTCCTCTGCCATTTGTCCATTCATTCGCTGAGTATTTATTGCAGCCCTGCTTTTTCCAGGCAGGGTGCTAAGCACTGGAGACGCAGCGAACAGACATCTGTGCTCTCCTGGACTCACCACCTAAACAAACAATTACACAAGTTCTTATTAAAAGGCAACTGGAAAGTGAACTCGGGGGAGTGCAGGTGCTGTGAGAGTTTCTGTGGGAGGCTTTGGTGGACTCTGTTGCCCCACCCCTGGTGTTAATGCAGGTCTCTGGGGGGCTGACTGTGTATGGGCAGGATCTCTGGTCACCCCCTAAATCACCATCGCATTACTCAGCTGTTTACTGTGAAATGTCAACCTCAGAGGACAGACCCTCTGTCTCTGACAATGACGGCCCTCACTGGAGTGTCCTGTGCCCTGCTTCTCACCCAGCTCCAGGCTCCCTCCCTTTGACCCCAGCCCAGTTACTGGGCGCTCTGACCTGAGGCTTAGGTCCCTGGGGGACGCCAGCTGCCGGAGGATACCTGGAGGGTGAGCATCCTCAAAGCAAAGCCCAGTCACCCGCCTACACAAGTTTTACTTTGTTTTCCAATGTGTTTGTTGTTGTTTAGTTGCTAAGTTGTGTCTGATTCTTTGTGATCCCATGTGGTGTAGCCCACCAGGTTTCTCTGTCCATGGTATTTCCCAGGCAAGAATACCAGACTGGGTTGCCATTTCCTCCTCCGGGGAATCTTCCCAACCCAGGGATTACACCCAAGTCTCAGGTCTCCTGCATTGGCCGGCAGATTCTTCACCACTAAGCAACCAGGGAAGCCCTTTACAATGGGTACCTCTCAAAACTTTTCTGATGATAATACTGAAATACATACATTACAACAAAAGCTAACACTTCAAAGATGAATCAAAGTACAAGTTCAATATATTCCCACCTTCCATTACATCCACCACCATAAATAACTTCTTTGAACAGTTTGGTGTTTATCCTTCCACGTATTTGTGTCCTTTTGTAAACACATGAGTTTATTTTTGTGTTGTCCTACATGTTCATATTGTCCTATAATCAACTTTGTTTCATCGGCAAACATCATGAACAGTTTCCAGGACAGTGTGTGAAGATCCTTCTTCTCCTTTCTGGGTGCCCCGTGTGTGTTTCCTCGTAGGAATGCACCAGAACTGCTCTGTGAATCAATCCCCCATTAATGAACTGTGAGCTCGGCCATATTTTGTTGTCATAAATCTTATAGCAATGAATAGTCTCATACATACATCTCTCTGTGTCAGATTCTTCCTAGAAAGGTATTTTGGGTCTAACATCCTGCATTTTTAATGGGCTTTCATACACAATGAGGTGCTCTTAACCACCCTTCCCGTCACGTATGGCTGGATGTGCTGGCGTTCACTGTTCGGTTTGCTTCTAGTAAGTTCCTCTCTGGGAACTACACACCTCTGCTTCCTACGATAGGCCCAAGTGTTTAACTACAGTCTGTTTTTTGCCGAATCTCTTTATTCCTGTTGAACTGTGTAATTTATTTAATTGTTATATAAACCAAAGAAGCATGAAGGAGAAAAGAAAAGGTTGTCCTAAAAAAAAAAAAAAAGTTTAAGTTTTGTTTTTCTAACCACCAACTTGAACTAAAAACAATTTTTAAATAAGTAACCATTTACACAAATCATATCAAATTTAGTGGCTTCAACTGACTTATAAACTCCACTGACTGTGGGACCATGTTTGCTGAATCTCTTTCTTCCAGTTGAATTCATTATTGGAATTGTGTAATTTATTTAACTATTACATAAACTAAAGAAGCATGAAGGGGAAAAGAAAAAGTTGTCCTAGAAAAAAAGACATGTAAGTTATGTTTTTCCAACTACAAGCTTGAACTAAAAAAAAATTGTTAATAACTAACCACTTACACAAATCATATCAGATTCAGTGGTTTCATCTGACTTATAAACTCCTTTGGCCATGGGACCACTCTTATTCCGCCTTGCCAGTAATAGTTCTGAAAAGCATCCCACAGCTGTTTGTTTTGTTTGTAAATTGGGTTATCTTTTCTCCTTAGAAATACCTAAAAACCAGACGTATCTTTCTTTCCCTTTTTTTTTTACTCAGTCATGTCTGACTCTTTGCGACCCCGTGAACTATAGCCTACCAGGCCTCCATCCATGGGATTTTCCAGGCAAGAATATTGGAGTAGGTTGCCATTTCCTTCTCCACAGGCATGCCTTATCTGGGGTATTCAGTGTAATCTGCCTTAATGAAAGTGGATTTTTAGCCCTCTTTTTCATCTCCCATCAACCCACTGTAAGCTCCAGTAATGCTGACAAAGACCCCACGTTCAGCCTAATAGAAAATAAATTTTCTGTCTGGAAATTACAAATTTGCTATCTGGAAATCACAACTGTTGCCTTTGAAAGTAGAGAATGTCTTGTAGGCAAACATCCACTTTCTAACCTAAGATAACATTAGAAATGGTTTTACAGCCCCTCCAAAATTTACAAACCTTTTATGTGACTATGTTCAATACTTAAGTATTTGTTATGGGCTTCCGTTAAGAATCCACTTGCCAAGCAGGAGATGTAGATTCAATCCCTATGTGGGAAAGATCCCTCAGAGAAGGAAACGGCAACCCACTCCAGTATTCTTGTCTGGGAAATTCCATGGAGAGAGGAGCCTTGTGGGCTACAGTCCATGGGGTCAGGGGTTGCAAAGAGTCAGATATGGCTTAGCAACTGAATAACAACAAGTATTTTTTGGACATGTGGATACACAGGGAAACACATTTCTACAAGGTTGGCTGTATAAGGATCTCTGATGAAGTCTGGATGAACTAAGAATTAAATCATACTGAATCCATTCAACAAATATTTGTTAAATGCCCACTATATACTTTCAAGTTTCTCATAACTGCTGGGGCCACAACTAGCCACAGCCAGCAGGACTGCTCCAAGATGCTTGTGATCCAGGCAGAGACTTCAGGCCACGGGGAAACACAAAAATTCAGTTAACTCAGCAGAACAAACATGCTCTGAAATGCTGGGACCACGTGTGCACCTGCCCGGTGGAGTAGGCTAGTGTGAGGCAAAAAAGAAAATCTTCTCACGAACTCCGTCAGTTTTCTACATCTTCTCAAAGCTTTTCCATGTCATTGAAGTATCAATTTTGCTTACCCTCTTGATGCTTGGCAGAGCCCTGCAGAGACCACCAGCCTTCTCACTGCTGTGTTTTCTCTTCTAGGACATCAATGAGTGTATTCTTGAAAACTACCCCGAGTGTTCCAACCCCAGATTATTTTACATCATTCCGTATTTCTGTGGACAGCACCCCAGATGCAGGTAAAGACTGACACAGGCTCATGACACACTTACGTGGACAACGATGGTAGGAAACCCACCAGCTGGCGCTGCTCAGGCACCTTCTGTGTCCCCAGTACCCCTGCCTTCTGGAATTCAGTTAATATTTATTGCTTATCTCTCAAGATCACATTTGAGACTCTGAATGTCTTATAAATAAGGAAATTAACAAAGCAACGTCTGGAGAGCGCCTTGGGGACCACCCCTAAAGCTGTGTAACTGAAATGCCAATCAAGCTCTTCTTCATTCTTAACATACACCTGTCACTACCCAGCTCGTGAGATAGTAAAACCCAGGGGGGTGCACCCAGCCTGCTCCTCTGCAGTGACAGCTTCACTGATGGGTGTCCTTGCAGGTGTGGTGTGCCTAACTGGGTCAAAACAGGGATGCTCACTTGGAAAATTCCAGAGTGTCTCTCTCCTGAGACACTTAGAGAAGAAGAAAGTACTTTTAGTGATCACTCCTCAGCCTTATTTGGATGCCAGACCCTTCTCTATAAGGTGACTCATTCAGACACTTTGTGTGGTCCACCCACATCCTCTGCATCCCTAGGGAACTTCTTAGGAATCCCTGCCTAATCCCAGTCTCTGAGATGGGGTCCAGGCTACTATGACCCCCTTCCCCAGGTAGTTCTGATCCAGCTGCACTGGAAACTCACTGTGCACTAGACGTGTGTAGCCTCCAGAAGAAATGGTGGTAATGATGAATATTATCTTTGATTGGTGGAAAATAAACCCAGATGCCAGAAGTGACATTTCCCTCCAAAGGAGAGATTGATTAGAAGGTCATTGATTAGAAGGTCTAAAGAGACTGGGGGTTGGGAGCAGAGGACACGCAGCTGTCTTAAGTCGCAGTTTATTTATTCATTGTACTTTTTGCTGACACTGGGGTTGCTGCTTAGTTATTACCAATGTTTTGCTGAATTTACCATTTTGTTTATGGTCAGAATTCTGGGGCTAGACGTGTCGCCTTCATCACAAACTCCTGAGTTCAGGAGGCCTCCCTCACCCACCCCGCCTCTGTAATACATGCCTTCTGCTTCAGGGTCAGGGCATCAGATCCTGGGAAGATCTGGGGCCCAATGTCTCCCTTTCTGACACAATGAATGTATTTATTCCGAGAAACATGATTGTAACTCCTTAAAGTACTTTTTAAATTGTATATTTCCCAGCCTTGGGGCGAGGACTTATGCTTTATCTTGGTCCATGTGTGATGATTGTCAGAACACTTTCAAAATGTCACCTTCTCCCACTTTGACAACAATTATTTGAGCTAAATAAGGATTATTTTTAAATTTTCAAAAAATAATCCTGGCTTCCCAAATCCCCCAAATGGTAAAAACCAGTCAGGCCTGGAGCCTAGTTCCTGAGATCCGCAGGCTGGGTTCCTTACAGTGTTGTCGGCTCAGAGATCTGCCTTACAAGTACAAATTAGGCTGTTTCCCTTCTGTAATAATAATTTTAAAAGTTTGTCTTTAAATTTCTCAAAAGAATAAGATGATTAGCAGTCATGACCTGACACCTATTTTGATTTCTACAGAAATCAATATCAATAAGTTTCCTATGTCTAAACTTCTCCCTTTATGGATTTGGTTTGATCCTTCTATTAAAAAGGTCATTCTTAAAAAAAAAAAAAAAAAAAAAAAAGGTCGTTCTAGGGACTTCCCTGGTTCAGTGGTTAAGACTCTGTGCTTCCAGTGCAGGGGGCATGCGTTTGATCCCTGGTGACAGAACTAAGATCCCACATGCTGTGCAGTGTGGCTAATAAATAAATAAGCCGTTCTAATCAGCATTTGTTGATATCTAGCTGCCTGGGCCCATATAACAAACATTTATTTGGGGCTCACTAAGCTCAAGAGCCCCAGGCCTGGTACTATGCAGGGGCGATAATGCTGGAGGAGAGATGGTGGGCAGGGGCCAGTTGGACCACGGCTGGAGATGCTGCATCTGGGCTGGTCCCTGAAGGAAGTGGGATTTGGACTTTTGTGAATGGGGGCAGGTAGGAGAAAGGAGAGACTTCCAGCATGTTGTTGCTGCATTTGAAAACCAACCTTTGATTTAAAAATCATTTTTCTACCCATAAAGGGAGCCTGGTGAATGGGCCCTTGAAAGAGCAAAACTGAACGTGAATGAAAACTTCCTGCTTGTGGGGATTCTCGAAGAGTTGGAAGACGTGCTGCTTTTACTGGAAAGATTTTTACCTCATTACTTCAAGGGTGTGCTCAGTATCTACAAAGACCCAGGTAACTCCATCTGTAAGCATTTCTTCTCTGTTCTGAAGGTTACTGACTTTGAAAAGGAAACTCAGGAAATAAAGACATGGAATCACCTCCTCTGTTAGTGAAGGGAGGTTCCCCTGGCTTCAAAGCAAGGTTAGAACCACAAGATACAGATCCCAAAGCCTTGAGCGTCAGGGCCAAACAGAAACTCACAATGTTTTAAAGGCCTGATGCTTCCATGTCTCCCTCTGGAAAATGAAACTGGCAACATTCCCGTCAACATTGTCCTGAACGTGTTGCTGGAGCTTCCGTGGATGGAAAGGTGGGCAAATGGGAGGGAGCCATCGTCTGATGCGCTGTCTCTAGCTCTGTGTCCATTTAACAAAAATTAATCCTGACACGTAGAACAGATAAAGTGGCACACTGAGAATACAGTCATGATTTTCCTCTAACACATGCAGTGGTTTCCAAATAGAAACGAGAAGCAGAAGGCAGCAGAGTGATTACAAGGGTTGCCCATGGTGTCGCTGTAAATGTGATTACTTTGAGAACCCATTGTGTATTTCTCTTATTATAATTTTATCTCAAGAAAATGACAAACAACATTGTTTCTGCCCTGTTCTTCTTAATCTACTGCTGCCACAACACTGCCTAGTCACTAATGTATTTATTGTTTGGTTGTTCTGAAACGGGAGGTGTTATTCTGCCTTGTGGAAATAAGGCCCAGGGGAAGGGCTCCCCCACGGCCTCTGCCCCACACGCCAGACAGCCAGGCAGAGACCACGAACTACATCATAAGCAGGTACTGATGTCCGGGGGGACTGGTCCTGTCTACAGGGCCCCTGACTTCTGTTTCATGGTAGGTAGGTGGTAGGCGGCCCTACCACCACCAGGGACTGGTTGGCGGGAGGTGACTGCCTTGGTCTCCCAACTCTCTTATTCAGAGAACAATTCCCACGTACTGATATCAACGACCTCAAGGTGTGCTCTGCAGTGTGTCTCTGAAGCAGGAAGTACGGTTGGAAGAGCTAGAAGCGTAACAAGCTCTGAATGGTCAGTTTTTTAAGTAGGGCCCTCCTTTGCCCATTCAGCACTTCCCCTGGGTTTTGTGTTCTCCTTGGGCACCTTCTGTGAGGTTTATCTATGGTAACACTGAAGGCCCAGCAGCTCCACAGTTGCTGTGCCCTGAAGAGTGGCCACCTCCCCAGAGGCAGGGGACGGGAGACGAGCATCCACGCCCTCCAGCTTCGCGAGCATTTGAGCCTCTGCAAGGACGAGACCCCCGCATTGTCTTCTCACGGCCGCAAACCTGAGAGCTGGCCTCAGATAGGTTAACAGAGGCCACTTGATCTTCACACCAGAACCAGTTCCCCTGGGCCTTTTCAGTCTAAACTCACAGATGGCGGCATGCTAAAATCACTGCTCTCGCCCTTTATAACTGAGTAGACCAGGGGATAGAGAACAGAAACACCAAAGTCTGAGACCCTTAAAACTCTGTAGATTAAACTGACTGTGAAGTTGGATTAAGATGCAAACACTCCACTGGCCAGGTGCTTGTCTTATTTTATTTAAAAATTCAGGTATGTATAGACTTTTTGTAATCCCCTTCCAGCAAGATGAAGAATATTTAGGCCAGTCTCACTGCTGAAGAAAAAGAACTAGTAACAATAATTGAGGAGCTGGTAAAAATAACATCTGCTAGTCAAATGGGCCATCACTTATTCTAGAATGGAAAGATAGTCATTAATTCTTTCCAATCAGTACTAAGGGTTCCAATCACCCACCATTTAGAGAAGTTAAGAACTTCCCTAAATAATATCTCAACTGTTCGTATACCCCACCCATTCATTTCCTCTAAGAAGTTATGCTGAGGAGTAAATTTGTCCCGTACCAAAAATTTAGTCTTTGAGAAATTTAGTCTTGATAAAGTTTTAAAGAATATATTTGATATTAATGTTTGCATTCTGTGGAGACCCAATTAAACATATCTCAGAAGAACTTGATGATAATAAATACTCAAGATGGAATAAAAATGAAAGTTTTTGCCTGATGGGTAAGCAAGAGTACATGCTCAGGTATGTCTCACCAGCCCAAGGGCATTTGTGAGGCGGAGGCAGTACCTTGGAGCAAGTACTCAGTAAACTCTGCCCAACTTGGATGTGAATTTGAATTGGGGAAACCGAAGCCAAAATAGAGTTACTGGGTAAGAGCAACTTCCTGTCATTAAATTATACAGTCTCATTTTTCACTGATCAATTTCAATTACATTTGCTCATTCCTTACCTTTCAAAACTGAGAGGCTTGGAGCCAGCTCAAAGAATTGAAAAGACTAAGATTCATGGTCATCATCCACCAAAATGTGAGCAGAAGGGCCACAGTTTACACTTCCTGAGCCACAAGGGTTAACTGGTCATGAATGCTTTTCCACCTTAGCTCTTAAAAACAGACATGCTGTGAGGTACCAGTATTTTTCTTAGTCATAGTTCCTTTAGGAGGTAAAATCACAGTGGTGATAAAGGCCAAAGTAAATAAGTAAAATAATTAAAGGCAGGAAATAAGTGAATATCTGTGATAAGAACAGCTCTTTTATTAGCATCCCTCATAGATGTCCTTGACCTGGTTAGTAACCCAGCTGTTCCACTTCAGTGGCCCAGTCTAGCATCCAGATGTGAAACTGTAGGACCTGACTTTAACTCACAACTGTCCTCCTTCCTGAGGACTCGAAAGCTCAGGTGTCCAATCCTTTTCTCTTATATTTTAAATACTTTCCTTTACTAGCATTACATTAGTATTCATCTTCAACTTGCTTCCATTACGAATGTAAACATTGGAGCCACAGCAGAGAATTCCTAGATTTTTGTCGACTGTCCTTGTGAATCTGGCCACCAACTACTACAAAGGAGAATATGTGTGATTCCAAACAAATGGCTTCCTTACTAACTTCGAGGGTCTAAGTTCATTCATAAATCAAGTGCTTTGTCTTGTTTCTAAAAAAAAAAAAACAACTGTTTACACTTGAATATTTTTATAAACGATGATGATGTGCCGTGCTAAGTTGCTTCAGTCATGTCCGACTGCTTGCGACCACATAGACTGTAGCCCTCCAGGCTTCTCTGTCCTTGGGATTCTCCAGGCAAGAATAGTGGAGTGGGTTGCCATGCCCTCTTCCAGGGGATCTTCCCGACCCAGGGATTGAACTCACATCTCTTATGTCTCCTGCATTGGCAGGTGGGTTCTTTTACCACTAGCACCACCTGGGAAGCCCAATGATGATGATAAATAGAAGTACAAATTCAAATATTTTTAAACTAGGTATGAATGATAGACTCCTATTAAGAGTATAGCAATGTAAGGTTGGAGTTTATTGGCTTTGCAGTGTTCAAATCTGAGGGTATTAACATACAAAATTTAAACTGGCCAGTTTTTAAAAACAGTTATTCTTTAAGGAAAGAACTGAGTTGGGAGTTCTCTTTATGCAGTGGTTCTGCCCTTGCAGTGGGCTTCCCCTGTGGCTCAGCTGGTAAAGAATCCACCTGCAATGTGGGAGACCTGGGTTCGATCTCTGGGTTGGGAAGATCCCCTGGAGAAGGGAAAGGCTACCCACTCCAGTATTCTGGCCTGGAAAGTTCCATGGGCTGTATAGTCCCCAGGGTTGCAGAGAGTCAGACATGACTGAGCGACTTTCTCTTCACTTCTGCCCATAGGACCCAGAGCACATGCAACTTTGGGTGGTTGATCGCTAGCATCTGCTGGATCTATTATTATGATACTAAGGTATTACATAGAAGGTTTTAAGGCACCTCTTTCTACCTTCTCTTGCTTAACACAATTAGAGAGTGAAAGTGAAAGTCACAAGCTAAGCCACAAGGGAAGCCCAAGAATACTGGAGTGGATAGCCTATCCCTTGTCCAGCGAATCTTCCTGACCCAGGAATCAGCCGGGGTCTCCTGTGTTGTAGGCGGATTCTTTACCAACTGAGCTATCAGGGAGTGCTTTTCCCCTGAAGAAAAAAAAAAAAAAAACCATCCTAGGCAGTCTCACTGCCTCCTCAATTCCCAGGTTTAGTTATGAGGCTGTCGCCACCTAGAGGATATGGCGAGCCCAGGCTTCAGTGTTCATTCAGAATCCGCCCTTCCCTAAGACAGGGACCCAGCTCACAATCTGGTCATGCTGTCCACCCTTCTCTCTCACACCATATGCATTTCTGTCAGGGACACAGGCTACCACAATGATTAGACCACAGGCTCTAGAGTAGACAGCCTGGGTGTTAAAGTCCATCCTCCACCTAACCAGACAACCAGAGGTAAGGTGTAACTCCTCCACCCCTCAGCTTCCCCGTCTATTTAAGACACGTAAACAATACTGTCTACATCAGAAGGTTGTGGTGAGATACACCTGATCAAATCCATGTAAAGCCCTTAGCCCAGAGCTTAACGTATGATAGTGTCAGTCCTCAGCTGCGACCAACTCTTTGTGACCCCATGGACTGTAGCCCACCAGGTTCCTCTGTCCATGTAATTCTCCAGGCAAGAATACTGGAGTGGATTGCCATGCCCTTCTCCAGGTGATCTTTCCAACCCAGGGATCGAGCCCAGGTCTCCTGAATTGCAGGCAAATTCATTACCATCTGAACCACCAGGGAAACCCCAACATATGATAAGTGTTCAAAACTTAACTCTTAGCCTGCCAGCCACATTACAGGAGAGAGACAGGGCCTGTGTCTGGGAGGAACTAGGGCTTCCACTCTCTTTCTGTAACTTCAGTGTGAAAGAAAGAAATAAAAGAGAGAGGAGGAGGAGGAACAATTATATTCTGGCCAATACCTTATTCTTAAATAATCATAGGGGAATAAGTTTAATAGAAATATTACTACAATGACATGCTCAGGGACTGAAAAACTTATACCATTCAAGTCACTGGGGATTTTTAAAAAATAATCTATTTTTATGCCTGAACACTTATCAGAAATATCAGGACATTAAAACTTCAACTTTAAATGAAACCCACTGTTGAGATGTGACCAGAGCCAATTACCATTAACTTGAGCTGAATGTTGAATCTTTCAGACTGTTCTGTATCGTGTTATTTAGTGGATATAAGATAGGCATTCAATGATTTAATTGTGAATGGTGTTTTCATTTTAACTAGGACCCTAGGATTCAGTTCTTGAAAAACCTTTATTTTCCATATGCAGAATTACATGATCAGAACGCTATGACAAACTTTATCCAGCAGATGGCAGGGTCTCTCCATTTTTTTCAAGGAAGTGCCTGCGGCTTCCTAAGTTTCCATCTGCAGAGAGGCCTTTACAGAATGCTTGGAGGCAGATGTACAATTATGCCCAATTTGGGGCCTAAAAATGGGATCATATCAAAAGGATTCCAAGTACAATTGATTGCAGTAGTCCAAAGTGTATTATATGACTGCTGATGGGCTCAGGAAGTGGGAGGTGGTTTACAGTCAAATAAGTTTGTGTGGGTTAAAAACATTTATTGTTTGTTGTTCATCTCAAAGTCCTGTCTGATTCTTTGTGACCCCATGGACTGCAGCATGCCAGGCTTCCCTGGCCTTCACTATCTCTTGGAGTTTACTCAGATTCATGCCATTGGGTTGGTGATGCTATCTAACTATCTCATCCTCTGCCACCCTCTTCTCCCTTTGCCTTCAGTCTTTCCTAGCATCAGAGTCTTTTCCATGGGTCAGCTCTTCACATCAGGTGGCCAAAGTATTGGAACTTCAGCTTCAGCATCTGTTCTTCAGGGGTTGATTTCCTTTAGGATTGACTGTCAACCCTGGTTTTATAAAAGTCATCCATCATTCTATAATAATTGGATTAAACATGCTGTTTTTCATCCTTTATTTCCTACTTCTTATTTCTTTTGTTGTTAGAATTGTCGTTGAGTTGCTCAGTCGTTTCTGACTCTTTTGCAGCCCCATGGACTGTAGCCCGGTCAGGCTCCTGTGTCCATGGGATTTCCCGGGAAAGAATACTGGAGTGGGTTGCCATTTCCTTTCTTTGGGGATCCTCTCAACCCAGCAGGTGACCTCGAATTTCCTGCACTGCAGGTGGACTTTTTACCCCTGAACCATATTCCATTTACTCTACGACAAAACCCCAAAACATTCTGGAACCTCACAGAATGGTTGAGAGAAATTCCAACTGTCTACAGGCACCAATGAAGTTGTTTTAAGAACTCAATTATTGTTCATAAAAATAGGACCCTGCTCTATTATTGGTTCATCTACCATCAATGTTCTCCATAAAGATCTATTTTTCACCAGTCATGTCTGAGGCTCATATTCTAATCATGTTGGTACCACATTGTGTGTGTGTGTTTGTGTGTGTACATCAATTCATGTTCAAACTGCTAAATCACTTATTAAGCAGCAGTGGTATTTGAGTGACTAATCTTGCATCAGAACATCAGCAACAGTTCTTAAACAGCAGTAATTTGCATATCAATTTGCAATTTATAAAGCACTTCCATATAGATGATCTCACTCGATTCTTACACGAATCCTCTGAAGTTGAGAAAGACAGTCTTAGTCTCATTTTCTAAACAAGGAAGCTGACAGTGGAGGAGTAGAATAGCTTGCCCACAGTTATCAAGTCCCAAGTGACCAAAGACATTCAAGTCTTCTGTCCCCAGAACCACCACTAACTCCATGAACCTATGACCCTCCAAAGATGCTTCATATTCAATCACTAATGCAGAGCATTAAGCACCATTATGTCGTAAGCATAATACAGGTTAGTAAGCACTGTTGTCCTGAAGGAGGGCCTGGAATCCCACTCCAGTATTCTTGTTTGGAGAAACCCATGGACAGAGGATCCTGACAGGCTGCAGTCCATGGGGTTGCACAGAGTTGGACATGACTAAATCAACTTATCATGCACGCATGCAAGCACCCTTATGTATTGCACTTGAAGGTAAAAGCTTGATAATAAAATCTAGAGATTATCTCTATTCAACATATGGTCTGATTTTACAGTAATTTAACTTTCCCCCAATAGTCCTATTCTGTGAAGGATAATATTTAAATATCAGGTATAATCTGAAAATACTAGAAAAATTCAACAAACACTTTCAGCAAATGTTTAAGTGTCTGTAATGCACTCCAGTCCTGGGGAACAGCTGTGTAAAGATAAAGAAAACCATGTCTGGACTGAGCATCATCACAAGCAGGGCTGGAGGGACACCTCCTGTTGAAGATATTTGTGTCTGGCCTTGAAGGGTGCATAGCTGTTCACCTGGCGGACATGGAAAGAGGCAGGTTACAAAGGAAAAATGTAAGTGCAGAAAAAAATGTGAGTGTGGATGTGAAGGCATAGGAGTCCCAAGTGGGGGAGCGTGAGGGGCGTTCCAGCCCACCTCGGCCCTTGCCTACTGACCTTACCTCTTGGATCTGAGTCCTCCTTTCTTCACAGCTCAGTCACCCTGCTGCTAAGTCAGTCCTGCCCAAGGCAGGAAAAGTGCCGGCGGCCTTAGACCTCCATGCAGTGCAGCCTGGAGCTGAGTCACTCACACCAATCCCAGAACCAGAGGCCAAGCTGCAGTTGCCAGAGGGCCATGTGTCACCCCCGCCCTTAGCCCCCCAGGTTCCATGCCCTCTGCTATGTCTGACCACCTCCCAAGGATCCCTCTCTTTCTAACAGGATACTGCCAGGCTCCTGGGTCCCTAGGGCTGGGTTATTCCTCTTGGCTTTATTTCTGGTTTCCACACCCAAGATCTAGCCACTGTCTAGGTCTAGGGTACCTATTGGCTTCAGTCGGCCCTGCACTGTTCCACGGGGTGGAGAGAGGTCCCACAAACTCTCTAGACACAACCTACTGTCCTCTCTGACCCCTAAGTTCCCCTCTCTGCCCATCAGCATGGACTCCTCTCCTGTTGGCAGCCAGTCTCTGAGTTAAGGGTGAGCTGGCTGTGTGCCCTGATGATACCTCTGGCCTTCCTCGCTGGGAGCTCTTGGGATCATCCCTTCAGAATTTTCCCCTAGTCCCCACCTCCCACCCCATGCACCCGGGGAAATCGATCCCTTCTAGGTCCCAACCTCGTGCTCTGGAGAGCCCCGGTGCCCCTCACAGTGTGGCCAGGCATGGGTGTGCAGGTTGTGCGGTTTTGTCTCTTATGATTCATTTCCCTGGACAAAAAGCTGGCTAATAATATCTGAGTGTGTGTTGGAGTTACCAACATTCTTCTGCGTTTAGAGGTGAATTTCTTCTTCTTGCAAATTTAATCATTTCTACTTTGAGCAGTTTTGAGTTGAACTTGACAGTAATATGCTTTGCATTGAGTAAGAATGCTACTGAGGGTGGAATTAGTCACCACAGATTTCAACTTTTGGACTTTCCTGGTAACTCAGCAAAGCTGAGATCCTCCTAGAGCCTGGGCCAAGAAGGTTAGAGACCTGATCCCAGAGGGTGAAAGTTGATCTTTTTATAAAAGACCCTCTGAGCTTCCTGTGCTTCTGTGCCCAAACTTCCAAGATCCATACCTGCCCTGGTGCCTAATGTGGTGATGTGGAAAGAGCCTTAGACAGAGACTTCCAGAACTGTCTTTGTGCCCCTGAGTCATGATCTTGCCTCGCTGACAGTCTTTGCTTATAATATGTACCCCCCACACTGAGCAAAGTTCAATCCTTACCCATTTAGCATGACTCAACACTTTACAATGGCAACTTCTATTTTTGTCCAACTAATCTTGTTCAAATAAAAATATCATTTCCTGGTCTGTATTTGTTTAATATCTCAGACATTTTTATCCACATATAATAACCTAAATTTTCACATCTTGTAAATGGTGTTGGACTTTGAAAAGAACTGCAAGCATACCTGTGTACAGAACCCTGCAGTTCTTAGTGGTTTCTTGTGAGCTATATTAAGCACATTCATTTCACTGTCCACAAGCCCACAGAGAAATCTAGTCTAGTTTCCCACTAATGAGAGTAGGGACATTTTGCTTGCTGAGTGGGAGCTTCAGATGCTCTGAAGTGTCGCTTCTCCAGTTTTTACGATATGCTTCTAAGTACTTCTCTTGGCTTGTCATAGCCAGACACTACTGGAGCTACTTGTCAAAACATGCTCTCCTAGAATTTTACCTCCCTGTTTTTTAACTATAGTTGATATATTACAGTGGTGTGTGCACACTCAGCTGCTTCAGTCGTGTCCGACTCTTTGCAACCCCATGGATGTCGCCTGCCAGGTGCCTGTGTCCATGGGATTCTCCAGGCAAGAATACTGGAGTGGGTTGCCATTTCCTCCTTCAGGGCATCTTCCCAATCCAGGGATCAAACCCATGTCTCTTATGTCTCCTGCATTGGCAGGCAGAGTCTTTACCCACTGAGCCACCTGGGAGGCCCAATATTAAAGTAGTACATGCATATAGTTCAAAATCCAGTAGTACTCAAGGATATATAATGAAAAGCGGTTGTTTCCTATTTCAGCCCTTTCCACTGCAAAGTCTGGTTTTGAAGAGGTAAACACAGTCAGCACAAGTAGCTGTTTTTTCTGATAACCGCCACACTAATTATAACTAGCATGCACAGGCTTGTTTTATTTTTGTTGTGTTATTGTCTCGATTTATTTATTTTCGACATTATTTAGTTCTCTTATTCCACCACACTTACCTCTGCTTCCTTCCCCCACTATGTTCATAATATGGCTATATCCACATTTTACATACATATTCCTTATTTACATTACTATAACTGAATATATTTGTTGGACACTGATCCAAGTAGGTCACAATCATGTCAATTCATTTCTTGCATGACTTATTGTTTTCCTTAGAATTGATTATTGCCTTGGATTTTTTAATTTGCCTAGGTTTATTTATACCTATCAAAGTTTTCATGTGTGCTGCTAGATCTGTTGTATCAATATTACTCTTGATGTTTTTCAATATTACTTCAGATAAGTACATCCATTCCATTCCTGCTCCCCCATCCCAGGACCACTCCCCTCTTTCCCACCCAGAGATCTGACTTTCTGCTTTGATCTGGGCTGATTACTCAGAAGCTTCCTGCACAGCTCTCCTGCAACTTCCCTTTACCATTTTACAGAATGTATTGTATCCCTGATCTCCCAAATCCCTCAAATTCTATTTCTTGATTTAATAACTCCGTTATTAAAGTCGTTGAGTCGTTGTATATCTGAAAAGCTCAGTGTTTTAGTATCTCGTTTGATTGCCAGATTGGTTTGTCATGGATTCTCTCGTATATACATTCCATTTCCCACATCTGTTTCTCACTTTCTCATTCTCTCTGTCTCTCTGGAGTGTTATTTTTGTTCCTTTCATGAAAATTGACAACAGTGTGCCTCAGTGTGCTGAGTAGTCGACAGACATATTTAAGCTTAAAACACATGTTTTTTTCATTTCTGGGAACTTTTCTTGTTTTACTTCTGCATCATTTACTGCATAATTTTATCAGCACTATTTTCTGTATTTCAGCTTTGGAATGCTGTTGGTCAGATATTGGATCTTCTAGATGCAGCCTCTCTATGTGCTTTATTATTTTTTCCTCTTTTAACTTCCATCTCATCAACTTTTTCTCTCTGGATGAGTTCCTCAATTTGTATTCCAGTCATTCTGTTAAATTGTCTCTTTTTCAAGAACTCTTTGTTACTCTTCTTTTCTTCTTTTTGCATACTATCTTGTTCTTGTTTACCGAATACAATGCCACCTTAAATCTCGGAAAATTACAGAAATTTTAAAAAAGTGTTTTCATCACTTTCTTACATTATCTCTATTTGCTCCATACTCCTTTACTGTTTTGGTTGGTTGCATGCTTGCTAAGTTGCTTCACGCATGTCTGACTTTTTGTTACCCTACAGACTGTAGTAGGGAAGGAAATGGCAACCCACTCCAGTATTCTTGCCTGGAGAATTCCATGGACAAAGGAGCCTTGTGGGCTACAGTCCATAGGGTTGCAAAGAGTCAGAGATGACTGAGTGACTAATACACACACACACACACACACACACACACACACACACACACACAGACTGTAGCCCATCAGGCTCCTCTATCCATGAGATTCTCCAGGCGAGAATACTGGAGTGGGTTGCCATTTCCTTCTCCAGGGGATCTCCCTGGGGTTCTTCCCAGGGATTGAACCCACATGTCTCTTATGTCTCCTGCATTGGTAGGTGGGTTCTTTACCAATAGTGCCACCTGGGAAGCCCTTGGTTGGTTTGGGCATCTCTTTTTCAGTCCAAAGTCTTTCCCCTAGTGGTCTTTTCCAGAATTCAAATTTGAAGGTGAGACACAGGAGCTCATTGAAAGTGACCTGTGCAATAGGGGAGACTTATCAACTCATGGACCCACTTGGGATGATCAAGCAGCCATCAGGTTTTGCTGGGAAACAGTTGTTAGTGATTTTAGGTCTTTTTTCCTCTGGAGTTTATTCAGTTTCCCTACTGCAGCATTCCCCAAACATTCACTTGAGGGATGGGAGGTGAGGTGGAATTAGGAGGCCAGGACGTATGTCTGGTTGTTGGTGTGGGAACAGGGGCTGAAGGTCCATGTTCAGGCACCGTTTGCTTCACTGTGCTCAGCTGGGTTAGCAAATCAGTCTGGAGCCTCTCCCCAGATTCTTTGGTGACTAATTCTAAGACTGCCTGTTCACAGGCAATGGAGAATAGGGGAAGACCCACGGTGAGATACCTGATGCATGTAGGTGTGGAGGGAATTTAGGGTCCAGTTCCTCCATAGGCAGAGTACCTGTCTCATCCTGTTTTTCCGTCCGGGCTGCCTGGTGCTACCTCTCTGTCTCTCTGGGGTTGTGCAGGGTCATTGACCCTCTTGTCGTATGTCCCCCCTGCCAACACCCCAGTGCATTTACTCTGCTCTGCTACCTCCAATGCATTCCTCCAGCCACTGTCCATCTTCCAGAAGTTGGTTAAGGGCTGTCTTCCATTGAAACCCTTCTCCAGTTCTTTGTCCTTGTGATCCAGCAATCTTTTTCTAAAATTATTATCCTTTACGGTCTCTTGGGTGAAGACTTTCAGAGGAGAGGCATTGAAGGCCTGTCGTCAGCCTACTGCCTTTAGCTCAGCATGTGCTAATTACCTGAACTTTAAGATTCTAATACCAGTTTTGTGTTTAGAGCTTGTAGCTGGATCTGTTATACCTGTTTCTTTCATGTGACATCTGCATAGCTGTGATGTGCCTCAGGCTACCATAGCCCTGCCTTCATCATCGGTGCCCTGGGATCATAGTCCTGGCAGAATTCCAAGAACAAAACAAACAAACAAAAACAAGATCCCTTAATGGTAGCTTACTAGTTAAACCCCTCTTTTTTTTTTTTAACTGAATGATATTTGCTATGATGAGGCTCCAAACTACAATATGTTTTTTAAAAAATCACCTGGAAGACAGATCAGAGCCATCCATATTGAGATTTATTTAATGGGAGAGAATGTAAGTTATGAGTTGATAAAAAAAAGGCACTCTCCTGATCAGAGGCAGTACTCAACCATTCAGAGCTACCAATCCAACGTAACTTGACAGAAACACACGCCACTGTTTCGTGGGCTGTCATGTGTCGTTTCCCTAACCCAGTGCAGGGATCGCAGCAAAGGTATCGCAAGCCTGGGGAGTCGGGGCCCTGTCCGTGGACGCTGACAGTCAGCCCATGTCCAGGAGAAAACGCAGCCATTGAGAGGGTTTCTCGGCAGCAGCTGCTCTAGTAGCAGTAGCAGCAGCTCATATAACAAATGTTTCATGACGAACGCAAACAAAAGCCAGCTCTGAAATTCCAGCCACGCCATGTCCAAGCCAGTTCAACATCGTATAACCACTCCGTTCGAGTTTTTTCCCTTCTCTAAATGCATTCCATATGAGCCGTGGTGTGGGGACTGCTGGGATCTCCTGCATTCACTCAGAAGGCTGTTTTTAAAGCCCAGACTGAAAGGAAAGTAAGTCAGTGGGAAAACAAACTCAAAGAAAACACTGAGACTCAGGTGTGGGGGTGTGTTTGTTCTCCCCAGCCAGCCATGACCCCCAGAATGGGGCTGGAGGCTAGGAATCCTTTAGCCGCTGCCCCTCCCCGCTCCTTGGAGGCCTGGGGGAAGGACTTTGTTGCAGTGAGGCCCCAAGTCTTCACTGGCCCTGGATAAGCACCGCTTCTCAAAGTGTGGTCCAAGGACCCATGCCAGCTCATAAGCTGCTTGCTACTAGTCCATGAGGAGATAAGGCAGAAACTGAGAGTAAGACTTTAGAAACTTTGATGGTAATTTTGAATGGCTCTGATTATTTAATTAATTTATTTATTGATTTTTGGCTGTGCTGGGTCTTCGTTGTTGTGTGTGGTCTTTCTCTAGTTGCAATGAGGGAGACTGCTCTGTAGTTTTGGGGCACAGGCTTCTCACTGAAGTGGCTTCTCTTGTTGCAGAGCACCAGCTCTAGGTTACATGGACTCAGTAGCTGTGGCACACAGGCTTAGCTGTGGGGTCTTCCCAGACCAGGGATGGAATCCTTGTCCACTGCATTGGCAGGTGGATTCTTTACCATTGCACCACCCGGGAAGTCCCTGGTTATTTTTTAAACAGCTCATTTTTAATGTAGTTGACAAAAGCATCAATCTGAGATGGACAACAGTAGGAAGAATTCAGAGATCTTTTGAGAAGCAAGGTTGTGGATTCTCCCACCAGCTTGGACTGCCCAGGTTAGCCAGTTGAAAGGTCATCCAATTGACAAGCCCTGTCTTAAGGCATTTGGGGCTTATGAGGCCCCATGATTCTTGCATGTGATTTTGCCTTCTTGGCTTCAAAGCTCAAACTGGTGTTCCACAGCAATGACCAAACACCCAAACTCAAGGAAGTGTGATACATTGAGAACTCTGCTTTCCTAAAACTGGAGCCTTGACCTAAAACCTTAAAAAAAAAAGAGTCATGATTCACACTACATGCATGCTCAGTCATGTCTGACTCTTTGCTACCCCCACAGACAAGCCCGCCAAGGCTCCTCTGTCTGTGGGATTCTCCAGACAAGAGTACTGGAGTGGGTTGCCATTTCCTCCTCCAGGGGACCCTCCCGACTCAGGCATCCAACCTGCCTCTCCTTATCTCCTGCATTACAGGCAGATTCTTTACCACTGAGCCACTGGGAGATCCACAGTAGGATAGCACTTTTCCAGTAAGCAGAATACTTAGACTTATGTTGACTCACTTATCCCTCATAACCTGGTTAGGTAGAGTTGTAGGTTGAATTGCGTCCCCTGAAAATACATTAGGTCTTAAACCCGTGTATCTGAATGTGACCTCATTTGGGAAATAGTGTCTTTGCAGATATAATCACATTAAGATGAGGTCATATTGGACTAGGATGCACCCTCAATCCATTGACTGGTTTCGTTATAAGGACAGAAAGAGTCAGAGACACAGGGAAGAAGGCCATTTGAAGACAGAGGCAGAGTGGAATTATGTTGACGCAAGTCATAGAATGACAAAGAGTGTCAGCAAGGATAGTCAGAAATTAGAAGGAGGGAAACTTCTTCCTTCGAATTATCTGAGGATTAGCAGTTTATGGTAACTTTATGACTGTCCTAGGAAACTAATACAAATAGAAATCTTCATCCCATTTCCAGATGAAGATCTGGAGACTCATTGGTAATAAGATCTGTCCATGTTCAAAGCAACCAGCAAGTAGCAAGATCTGGATCTGAACAAAGACAAGCTACCCAGTGGGCTTCCCAGGTGGCACTAGTGGTAAACAACCTGCCTGCCAATGCAGGAGACGTAAGAGATGCGAGTTTGATCCCGGGGTTGAAAAGATCCCCTGAAAGAGGAAATGGCAACCCACTCCAGTATTCTTGCCTGGAGAATCCCGAGGACAGAGGACCCTGGAGGGCTATAGTCCATGGGGTTGCAGAGTCAAACACAATGGAAATGACTTAGTACACACAGGCACACATCCAATACACCAGATTGCTTCTCTTGGTTGGGTGAAGGAATTGGGAGAAAAAGAAGTATGTGACATTTGGAGAAAGTTAAATAAGTGACTACAATAACGCAATGACATATGATGAGGTTATTGGAATTTTGTTTTGAATAACTGTTCACTCTGAACAATGAGTGAAAAATCAGACACACTATTGTATGTATATTGTACAATATGTGTCTTTAGTACACACGCAACATGCTTAGAAGAACAAACTAGAAGGAAAACAAAACAAACAAATAGCCATTGTTAACTGTGCTTGTGTAGTTTTGGTAGTTTTCATTTGTTCCTCTCGACTTTCCCGTCTTGTCCCACTTTGCTGTAACACACGTGTGTCACAGATGCCGCAGAGCAGCACGTCCCAACACTGCTCTGCGCTCTCCATGTATCTTCCTAATCATCACAGAAGGGCAGCACACTAGATATCGTTATCCAAATCCCACAGAGGAGAAAACGCACCCAGATGGCCTAAGGACTCTATCTGAGGCCTCACAGCTGGGGAGAGGCAGGGCTTGCCTGACTCCAAACGTTGTATGCCTCCACCACACTTCCACCACGTGAAAGTGGCCACTTCCACTTTCACGATCAGAAAAATAGAGGACTGTGGGAAGGGGGATAATGAACAGAGGTGAAACAAGAAGAAACTGTCCACAGGGGACAAGATATATATGGATAGCTGTGGCTGATTCGTATAGTAGAAACTAACTCAACACTGTACAGCAACTAAATTCCAATAAAAATTAGTCCAAATTTTTTTAAAAAGAAGAAACTATCTCCATGGCCCCTTCAGGCAGGGCTTGCTCCTCCTTGGTCATTTACATCATATTGCATTTATGAAACAGAGGCATTATCCTTTGGGCATTAACTCTGCAGAGGCTTCTTGAAGACTGGTGCATGGCTGCTACCTTTCTGAACCCCCACAGCACCGGCTGTAGAATGCTGTCATAGGGGATGCCTGGCTCTCCTCCCACCCTTCCCTCCTTTCTGAAGCCCCCCGTCCCTCCTCCCCTGCAGAGTTTTGGGAACACCAGATAAAGCAGTTACTGAGTGTTTCTGGGACAGATACCTGGAAGTGCCTAGCCTTGGTGGCCAGGTGTTGTATTTCTTCAATCCCCAAACCTGAAGGCTAGATGCAGCAAGAGCAAGATTTTGCCGCTGTTCTCTGAACCTTTCCAATTTGAGTAATTCAAATGTTAGCTATAAAAAAAACTTACCTTGCTTTAAAATTTTTATGTATTTATTTCTGACTGTACTGGGTCTTCTCTGCTGTGCAGGCTTTTCTCCAACTGCAGCAAGCAGGGGCTACTCCCTAATAGCCGTGCTTGGGCTTCTCACTGAGACGGCTTCTCTTGTTGAGCATGGGCTCTGGGGCATGTGGACTTCAGTGGTTGTGGCTTCCAGGCTCTAGAGCACAGGCTCAATAGCTGAGGCACACGGGCTTAGTTACTCTGAGACAGGTGGGATCTTCCTGGACCAGGGATCCAACCCGTGCACTGGCAGGCAGATTCTGTACACCGAGCCACCAGCAAAGCTCTTAAGGCTTTCACACACCGTGGTCAGGGTGCCTCGTCTGTATCATTCTGTCACATAACCAGAGGCCAGGTTCCTCTCTCACTCATGCTTCCCTGTGAGAGGACTGGACCCTCCTCATTGTGAGCAAAGGACATTGGTCCCGCACTTTTCTAGACAGATTCTCCTGCTCTGTGCCTGCCTGCAGCCTCCCCTGTGTGCCGTCCCTGTACCCTAATGCCCTCTCCATACTGATAGCCCTTGGCACCTGAGCCACGCTCTCTCAAAATTTAGCTGTCTTGTGGCGCACTCCTTCAGAGACCTGATAAATAATTCTAGAAATATGAAGGAATTAACAGCTGACAGTAACAGTTGCTTTTGAACTGTGGTGTTGGAGAAGACTCTTGAGAGTCCCTTGGACTGAAAGGAGATCCAACCAGCCCATTCTGAAGGAGATCAGCCCTGGGATTTCTTTGGAAGGAATGATGCTAAAGCTGAAATTCCAGTACTTTGGCCACCTCATGCGAAGAGTTGACTCATTGGAAAAGACTCTGATGCTGGGAGGGGTTGGGGGCAGGAGGAGAAGGGGATGACAGAGGATGAGATGGCTGGATGGCATCATTGACTCGATGGACGTGAGTCTGAGTGAACTCCGGGAGATGGTGATGGTCAGGGAGGCCTGGCGTGCTGCAATTCATGGGGTCGCAAAGAGTCGGACACGACTAGCGACTAAACTGAACTGAACTGAGTAACAGTTTATGCTGCCCAAGGAAATTTCTAACAATAATGATAATAATAATAAGCCCTAGAATGCTTTGCTAATCAACAACAAGTTATTGAACTAATATTCAATTAGTTGAATTGAATTTTATGTGGAATTTCTAATTTAATCCTCAGAACAATCCAATGACATAGGTACTTTCATTACTCCCATTTTATAGATGAGTAAGCTGAAGTTTAAAGAGATATAGGTGACATCACTGTTTTATTAGGAGATTCCTTAAGGGGGAAGAATCATTTTTAAAAGATTTTGTTTTAGGGAAAAAAATCACTTTAAAAAGATTTTGTTTTATATAGGAGTATAGTTGATGAACAGTGTTGTGTTAGTTTCAGGTATAAAGCGAAGGGATTGAGTTATATATAGACATGTTTCTATTCTCTCTCAAATAAAGAGGAATCATTTTAGATACATTTTATTTTTACTTTTAAAATATTTATTTATTTATTTGGCTGTGCTGGGTCTTAGCTTCAGCACGCAAGATCTATTTCCCTGAACAGGGATGGAACCTGGGTTCCTTGCTTTGGGAACATGGAGTCTTAGCCTCTGGACAACAAGGGAAGTTTCATAGATACATTTTATTATATATGAACTAGGTATGATTTTAAGGAGTTCTTTAAGAGGAAAAATGTTGCTTTATCCATCTAAATCCAGTGCACTGGAAATATAGGGAGGGGATGTGAGCTTCAGTTGGCCATTAGGCGAGTTTGTTATTTTCTGTCTTCGGTACTTCCTTCCACTTATTGCACCATCATCTAGAACAGAGGGTGAACTTGGTCGCCCTGGGGTATGGTAATAAACTCTTCATCCCAACAGGTCATCCTAGGTCCCATAGCCTGGGATTTGGATGTAGCCACTGCACATCCAGCCTCCTGTGGTTTAAGATGCTCTTCCTGAGGTTGCCTGTCTCCTTCAAGGGGAGAAATCATTCGTGGTAGAAATACAGGCTTGTGCCTTGCTGCTAAGAACAAGAGTTTTCTGTATAAGCATGGACTTTCATTAGCACCAGGAAACCATACCATTTATAGGACAATCTGCTGTGCCAGCAGCAACTGTTCTCAGCCTGAAGCTCCCCCACATGGTGTTCAGGGAATGCTTACATTGTCTCACCCCATCCATTTCATATGAACATACTCTAAGTGCCTGCCTTTGAGGGGAAGCAAAGCATTTTCAGACTGGCAACAGACGTTCCCAACCCCCCGAACAGTGAGAATCACAGTCTGTATGTAAGGCCAGCCCTGCAGGCCTCTCACACTCTGTTTCACACCTTCCCTTTCCAATGGCTGGTCTCTGGGAAGCCCTGCCCGCCTGACAACATGCCCATCCAGCTGGACCAGGAGCCCTACTGCAGAAGAGGGCGCCCCATGGCTGTGAGCTTTGACACAGATAGGCCAGATTAATGGAGAACTATTGGACTGACCTGATGGACTGACGTGGGCCATCTGTTTTTGGAGCCAGAATATCAAGCTGACGCTCCAAATGGTGGAGGCTTGTGTTTGTTCAGGGTGGATTTTTGGCTTGGCCACCCTTGCAGACTTCCATGTTACAGCATAGGGTATTGTTTGCCTAAGCAAAATAGGGTATGTGAGTTGGTTCCTGGCATCGATCATGGAAGATTAGCTTGCTTTCACCAACCCAGAGTCAGTCCCCATGGCTATCGAGAAAGACCACACAACTCCCAGAGTGTCTATAAGTAGATACCAAACCGCATGTGTTATTATTCTTGATCTTAGACCATATTATTATTAACTTTGCTTTGGTTGAAAGTGGCCCCATCAAATAGTTAAAAGAGAGTTTCACAGCCTTTAAGTGACTAGGGTACGTCACTTTTAAAGATGTTTTTCCAGAAGAAAATGTTAAATCCCAAATACATTTTTGGCTGAGTAGTTTGTTTTAATGGTCCAGAGTCAAAAACTGTAACTTAATTCCCTGTAAAACTTAAATCAATTTCTTGAGGGTTCCGCTATACAGTTCCCTCTGTTAAGCCTGAGATTCCTACTAGTCTCTAACTTTTAGTGTTAGTATATTCCTTTAGAATGCCAGTGTTTTTTCCATTTTAAAAAGTTCTTTTGTCGGTATCTGATTTCTATGGACATACAGTAGCTTACTTATGGCCTCAGTTGTGGTATTGTGGTTATAGTTTCCCCTTTTCTCTCACTCCTTTTTTCTTTAGTATCTTGAAGAAACCTGTGGCCAAATATGATCTCCATCTAGTTTTCTACATCTCTGAGTTTTGCTTTCTGAAGGCGATGAGGGTGGATGGGAGTGTTATTCAGAATTCTGCATCTATAGATCAAACTTTCTATTAAACATGACTGATGCCTTCCATGTCTCATTCAACCATGGGCCTTAGTGGTAACCTGGCATCTGCACCATGCCTGCGGCTCCAGCTTAATACCACCAGAGACAAGAACACCGGGCCCCACTCAAAGGCGGTAACGCAGCTGGAGAGATCCTCTGAAAGATCCAAGTGGTTTTCAAGTTTGCCTCATAACGTGCTCGGTAGTCTGATGTTTTGAACACAAATAGCCGAAACTTCTCCCAGTAACACGTGCTTTGGATATCAGATTAATATGGAGCAGGAAACACTTGCAAAAAAGGATCCACCCAAAAGAAAAGGCCAATATGCCAGCATCAAAGGCTTCAAGTTTTGTTTTACAAAATGGAAAAGAGTATTACCCCGTACTGAGCACACATTGCTGAAATAATCAATGTCCAATCAACGATGTGTCCAATCCTGTCAGTTGCTGACTATAATTCTTTATGAGGGGGTAAACTAATCTGGGACTGTTTTCAGATTCAGAGAGATTTAGGAGTTCTGAGGCTGAGTCCCAGGACAAAGTCTTTATCTAAAGTGTTGGTGTGTGGACAGGCTTTTCTGCTTCTTAAAAGCTATCATTATTTATTTAGGGCTCAGAAACCTTTGTATTTGAAGTTCATCTTTTTTTTTAATGAAACTGGTCTCTCTTGTGGGATGCTTTTATGTCACTTATTTTCCCATAGGTTTCCCTTCATTTTTTTAGTAAATTTCTTTCTTTTCCTTTTTTAATAAAGTGCAATGCTATAGAGGAATAAGGAAAAAGGATTTATTTGGCCCACAAATGCAACTCAGTGTCACAAGCCATGTTTGTGAACATCTTTCACATGCCTGAACTTTCTGGTCTCAGGCAGAACTCTTAGGAAATGACTTCTTGGTGGGATAAGGGTGCCCGAAGGACTCCTCCCCATGGTGGTCATGCTGACTCTCTTGTCCCCCCAGGGACCACCAGCCTGGGAAGTCCCCAGTGATTCCAGTGCAGTGTAGCCACCTCACACTCTGGGCAGCTCTCTCCTGGGACTGAAAGACTGAACTTGAAGTCAACCAGACTCTCTGAGAGAAAGCAACAGTGTCTTCAGGAGCAGGGCAACCCCTTCTATTTCATGTTTTATTTATTTAAAGGAAGACCGATTATCCTACAGCATCACCATTTTGCCACCCAAGGCCTTGAAGGTCTCCTTTGGGGCTTCCTAGGTGGTGCTATTGATAAAGAACCTGCCTGCCAATGCAGGAGACATAAGAGACACAGGTTCAATCCCTGGATTGGGAAGATCCCCTGGAAGAGGGCATGGTGACCCACTCCAGGATTCTTGCCTGGAGAATCCCATGGTTAGAGGAGCCTGGTGGGCTACAGCCCATAGGGTCACAAAGAATCGAACACAACTGAGTGACTAAGCATGCACACAAGTTTGGAAGTTTAAAGTCATTTCAATTATAACTAAAGAGAACCATGCCCCAGAAAATCTGCTTGGGAGCATTATGGAAATTTTCCCAGCTCACCATGGAGAGCACAGATGCCAGATTGCTGGGCGCCAGACATATGTCTCTCAACTGCTATTGTTTCCTGCAGACGACAGTCAAGAAATATTCAATAGAGAATTGGAAGGAGATTTTCCTCTCAAATCCACATACAGCTTTAACACACTTAGGATATGCGTGTGCTTGGATTCATCATTGCAACCCTAGCTGTAGAGTCTGGAATTTTGCTTGGTGGGCGGCATCTACCAGTGGGCAGCGGTGGCTTCAGTCCTACTCTGGAAACTGAACAGAAGAAGGCTCAGAGGTTTTTGGTTGGGTTGTGCAGGCCACTCGCGGTGAGTGTTACAGGTTGAACCCTCAGCCAGTCTACTTACCAAGACTGAGGCCTCCACTGCCCCATAGCAGGCTGAGGGCATAGCTGAGCCTCTGAGAGTCTGGTTCACTTCATTTTGTCCTCTACAGTCTGTTAGGAAGCTAACAACTGCTCTTCACAGAAGGCTTCTTTTATGAATATATACACATAAAAGTGAAAGTGAAAGTGTTGGGCACTTGGTGTGAAAGTGAAAGTGTTAGGCGCTCAGTCGTGTCCAACTCTTTGTGACCCCATGGGCTGTAGCCCACCCAGGCTTCTCTATCCATGGGATTCTCCAGGAGTGGGTCACCATGCCCTCTTCCAGGGAATCTTCCCAACCCAGGGATTGAACGCAGGTGTTTTATGTCTCCTGCATTGGCAGGTGGATTCTTTACCACTAGCACCACTTGGAAAGTCCATATATATATATATATATATATATATATATATATATATATATATGTATGTATTTATATAGGCCGTGCCACGTAGCTTACGGGATCTTTGTCCCCTGGCTAGAGACTGAACCCAGGCCCTTGGCAGTGAAAACGCCGAGTCCTAGCCACTGGGCCACTAGAGAACTCCCAAGGCTTCTTCTGTTAGCAAGGTTTCCTTCTCATTCCCTGAGATGAGAAAGAAGTATAGACACAGGTCACAGTCATCGGCTTTGAGCCAATAGACTTGGGCTTGAAATCAGCTCTGCTTCATAGCAGCTGTTTAACCCCAGACAAGTCTCTTAACCTTTCATCCTCATATGAAAGAAGAGGATGGTACCCTCACCAAGCTGTTTGGAAGATTAACGGAGACAATATACTCCTGCACAAATGTAGCTTCCAGGGCACTTTTCAAACCATCTCATCTGATTCCTCACTTTCAGTCTCTCACAGGGCAAGGTTTTCAACAAGTGCTCACGCTAGCCCAGGCTTTGAGTTTCAAAGGCGAGCCCAGCACAGTGGTTCCAGAGTCTGTTTGTCATAGTTCTGAGTTCCAGTATTTGCTGGCATGCTCCATGGTGGTGTGTGGCCTGAGTCCTCTGTGGGATTCAGCTTTTCCTGTCATAATAGAACTGCCCATTTAGTGCCTATTGCTTTGAGCGGCTTGACTTTAAGGCAGTGTCTCTTGTCAGGAATTAAGGAGGGATTGTTTTCCTTCTGCATGATTTTGAGAATCACCTTTGAAATCAATAGAGTTGTTTTCTTATGCAGCTGTTGAGGGCACATGAAGTCGACCGACCACATCCTGCAGCACATTCCCACTTGTTCTCATTTATTTGCAATAGAAACCAAGAGAAAGATGTTCTGGGGAGGGAGGTGGGAGGGGGGTTCATGTTTGGGAATGCATGTAAGAATTAAAGATTTTAAAATTTAAAAAATAAAAAACTAAAAATTAAAAAAAAAAAAAAAAAGAAACCAAGAGAAAGTACAAACACACCCCATCTCAGATGCAAATTGAAGTCAGGCTGTGTTTCCACATATCTGTAAGATGGAGTAAGTAACCTAGTGGAAAAAAGAATGGTGCTAATACTTAGGCACATTTTACTAGTAGTTGCTAATGCCAAATTAACAGTTTTTAAGAAGAGTTAAGGAATTGTTACAGAATAGTACTTTGATTAGAACCCTTATTTCTTCAATGTACTAGAATTAGGATTTTATGTATACCAGGCTTCACTAGTCAGAGTCAGGGAAACGTGTGTGTGTGTGTGTGTGTGTGTGTGTGTGTGTGTGTGTGTGACTCAGTCATGTCCGACTCTTTGCAACCCCATGGACTGTAACCCACCAGGCTCCTCTGTCCATGGAATTCTCCAGGCAAGAATACTGGAGTGGGTTGCCATTCCCTTCTCCAGAGGATCTTACCAACCCAGGGTTCGACCCCAGGTCTTCCTCTTTGCAGGTGGATTCTTTATTGTCTGAGCCACCAGGGAAGTCCAGAGAAACAGAATTCCATAAATTTGTGGAGCGTTTCAAAATATAAAAATCCTCTTGGCTTGGTGAAAGTTAATCTTTTGTGCTTCTCCCACCCTTTACTGTTTATGTATAGTGTGCTTTACATAAGCTCAGAATTTTTCCTCAATAGTTCTAGCCCTCGAGAGACCCCAGAATTTCTACTTGAAATGTGAACAACAAACTTTACTTAGGGAACAACCACCACCACAGAAATGTACAACAGGAAGATAATCCGTGTCCATGCCTGAAAATATAGAATATTGTAAATATGTCATTTTTCACAAATAATTTTTCGCATATAATTTCTTTTCTTTCTTTTTTTGGGGGGAGGTGGGGCTTCTGGGATCTTAGTTCCCCAACCAGGGATGGGACCCATGCCCCTTGCATTGGCAATGAGGAATCTTAATCCCTGGACTGCCAGGGAAGTCCCTTAGCACATAATTGGAAGAAAAAATTTAAACTTAAAGTGATTCTCACGCTTATCTAGAAGAATAAACATGTGAGTTAGTGATTTTTTTAAAAGAAATGAGAGGAAATTTGCCCTACAAGATTCTGGAATGTTAGAAAGTTGCTGGGTTTAGTGTGATGATGCAAAGGCACAAGGTCAGACAGACAAATCAATGGAACAGAAACAGATGCTGGTGCAAAAAGTGCTGTGGTGTAATTTAGAGACCATTACACAGAAAGAGTAAATAAAGGTGTCATATAGCTGGTTAAATTTTCAGAGAAAAAGATGGAATCTCATGTTATATTATAGGGCTTAATAAATTCCAGATGGTTCTAAAGAGTAGTTTTTTGGTTTTTTTTTCTTAATGGAAACAGTAGAAATAGAAGAAAACTAGGTGGCTATTTTTGTGATGATGGGGTATTGTGACGGATTTACTAAGTATAAAAGCAACAAAACACATACATACATACAAAGAGAATAAAGAATATATACATTTAATTAAAAGTTTAAAGTGAATATGTTTAACACACTTAGCAAAATTATTTTTTGCAGCAATGATAAGATTTCATATTGTTAACATCTTATCATTAATATTAATAAAGAATTTTTATAAATCCATAAGGAAAACAATAATAGAAAAAAATGGAAAAATACAAGTGGCTAATAACTATTTTAAGAAATAAGCCCACCCTTACTAATAAGCTAGGAAATGCACGTTAAAAAGGACACCTTGGTTTTTTTTATGTTAACTAATTGTTTATTTTTTTAATATAAGTTTATTTTAATTGGAGGCTAATTGCTTTACAATATTGTATTGGTTTTGCCATACATCAGCATGAATCCGCCACGGGTGTACACGTGTTCCCCATCCTGAACCCCCCTCCTACTTCCCTTCCCACACCATCCCTCTGGGTCATCCCAGTACACCTTGTTTTCTATTAAAACATCTGTCACAGGCACAAACACTGGCAGAATGAGAGAGGCTCTAATGATGAGGATTTTGCAGAGAAATAGCATTCTAGGAGACTGCTAAAGGTTAGGACAAATTACTACAAGCTGGGGTAAAAATAATTTAATAATAAATATTCAGGGTAATTTAATAATACATATTAAAACTCTTCAGAATGTCATAGCTGGAGGAATGATCGAAATATCCTGTATCTTGATTGTGGCAGTGGTTTCACATGTATCTATAGCTATCAAAACTCATAGAATTGAGTACTTTCAGTGTGTGAGTATGTTAGTCGCTCAGTCATGTCTGACCCTGCAGCCCCACGGACTGCCAGGGTTCCTCTGTTCATGGGGATTCTCCAGGCAAGAATACCGGAGTGGGTAGCCATTCTTTTCTCCAGGGGGTCTTTCTGACCCAGGGATTGAACCTAGATCTCCTGCATTGCAGGTGGATTCTTCACATGCTCTCAAATACATTTAATGGCATAGGTGATTTCTCCAAATGTGATTGGACATGAAGTTCAAGAGAAAAAGATACCAACAGTGTTTAAAATATGGCACCAACTTTATTTGAAAAACTGTATAGACTCAGGAATACAATTAAATTGGAATAGCTCAAAGATTTCAAGATCATTATTCTATCTCTGGGTGATAGGAATCCTAGTGACTTTTTCCTTCATTTCCCAACTAATACATAGTGAGCATGTAAGTAGAATTTTAATTTTTGGAAAAGGATGATTAATTTTAGGAGAATAGTTGAATGGTCACATGCAATTTATATGTGAAAGAGGGAAGTAGAAACAACGCCCACTAGATCTCTATGGCATTGCTAGTATTGAGCAGACCTTTCATCCCTTCTCTCTCCCATATTCTTTTCTGCACATGCAGCCACATGGAGCAGAAAGGGACAAATAAGGAACATCATTTCCTGGGGGGCAGCACAGATACCTGCAGATGGCATCCAAGGCCCAGCTTTTTGTCACTTCACCAGCCCCACCCCTAAAGATGTCCAATCTGTCATCAGCAACTCTCCCTTGGAATTCTTTGAATTGCCAACCAAATTCTAGCCAATGAACCCAACTTTGGATACACACACACACACACTGACACACACAGCTCTTTCTGAATATTGGAGTTCTGAAATGGTGTAAGGGTTTCTAACCCTGAAATAGTAAAATTCTATAACTCCACTTAACTTGTCAAATAGCCTCAAGATTTTTATCTTGCTGTATGAACTACAGTGTAAACACCAAAAGGGCAGGAAGTAGCTTCCTAGGGCTGACTCCTTGACCTTTTGGGGCAGTCATATAGATATTAAGATGGTTTAATTACAGGAGGTTAGCTCATAGATCTCTTCTATTGCAGCATGACCATCCTTAGTCTGAAAACAAATTGACTTTACTCTGCAGTAGGTGACTCACTTTCTGCCCCACAAGTCATCATCGTATGAAGATTAAACGTCAGTATCAGGGTTAGCCAAACCAGATGTGAAATGTGCAATTATTTTCGTGTCAGAGAGTGAAGTTTAAATATGCATCCTTCATTTGTTTTTAATTGAGTGATTACAGATGGCACCTAATAAAGTCTTCATGCTATGATATCTTGAGGTCATTGATTTATGAGTTTTGCTAGGTGTAGACACTCCAAATTCTGGTCAACCCCCCTGGCATTCCATAGCACGATTCTAAAGGAATGTTAAAATGACATTTTCCTGTTTACTTTTTCTTTTGACTGATGAGGATCCTTTCTGAGAGGTAAACACTAGTGCTATTCAGGAGTGAAGGTTAGACTTTGTTGATACTTTTCAATCAAGTAGATTTTAAAAACTGCTTCAAAATGAAGTGGCAGAAATTAAAAGCCATGGACTTTTCCTTGGATGCGTATTAGCCATAATCATCATATAGATTGATTCTGAGTTTTTATAAAAGTAATGATCAATTGCACACACACACACACACACACACACACACACAAACAAGAAACTTGAAGGACTTCCCTAGTAGTCCAGTGGTTAAGACTTTGCACTTTCACAGCAGGGGGTGAGGGTTCAATTCCTGATTGGGGAACTAAGATCCTGCATACCTCACGGTGTGGCCAAAATAAAATAAACCATAATGCCACCGTTTAAAAAAATAAATGTCAAGAGTCAGGAGATGCAGGGAAATGGAATGTGAAGGTAAACTGTTATGCCTCCTCCCATTTGACTTGGACTACTGCGTGATCATTTGACTGTCTCTAGTTCTTTTTCATTCACTCCAGTGTTCTTGCCTGGAGAATCCCCTGAACAGTGGGGCCTGGTGGGCTGCTGTCTGTGGGGTCGCACAGAGTTGGACACGACTGAAGCAACTTTGCAGCAGCAACAGCAGCAGTTCTTTTTCACTTTGTTTAGAGTGTTTGTAAAGGCCATGGGTCAAGGCACCAGAGTCAGGGCAACACCCGGGCAGGTGGTTCAGCCAGGCTAGGATGGTGGCTGGGACAGAAGGCACAAGCAACTCAAACACTGGACACATCGGGTGGCTGCAATCTGGAGACAGATCAGGAAGGCAGCCCAAGAAAAGATGACGACAGGGTTGGGGGTGGGTGGTAAAAGTCACGGCCACAGCCCAACAAAACCCAGAAGACTCAGGGTGGAGTATGGATGTCATAAGCTGAGACCAAGGCTCCAGAAGTTTAGTCATCAGTGAAATCTCAGCTTCACATGGAGCTATAGGTTTTACACAGCCATGTTCATGGGGAAATACCTATGTTCAAAAGTAGAGAACTCCAAAACTGCCCTTGGCAGTCCTTGGTTAGCCCTGTGAAATAGAGCTGGCTGGAAAAGACCTAAGGAGTGAAGCAGCCCATTTGTCCTTCTTGGGAGCCTCTGCCAGATAGTGTTTACTATTTTCTGGGGGAAAAAAAACTGGAGGGACTTCCCTTGGTGGTCCATTGGTTAAGACACTGTTCTTCCTCTGCAAAGGGTGCAGGTTTGAACCCTGGTTGAAGAACTAAGATCCCACATGCCACGTGGTGAATGTGGTCCAAAAAAGGGGAAAGCCAGCACAGAAAAGGAAACGCCTTGGGACTAGATCCGATTTTCCTAACACTAATTCATGGATATTATTGGGTCTTTGGAGGCTTCCCTCATGGCTCAGACAGTAAAGAACCTGCCTGCAATGCGGGAGACCCAGGTTCAATCCCTGGGTTGGGGAAATACCCTGGAGAAGGAAATGGCTACCCACTCTAGGATTCTTGTCTGGGAAATCCTATGGACAGAAGAGCCTGGTGGCTACAGTCCATGGGGTTGTAAAGAGCTGGACACGACTGAGTGACTAACACTAGGGGTCTTTTGACCAACCATCTCAAATCGATTCTCTTTGTGTTTTATTATTTAGCTAAATAGCATGTTATGCTATAAGAAAGCAAGTCTGAATTGGTTTTGATCAAATTACATAGCCCGGGGACTAGGCAGAAGGTTGAATGCACAGCTGCAAATCTCAGCAGGGCCATGTTCTGTCCATTCTAACTTGAGCATTTTATTGTATTTCCCTAAACTGCCCACCAGTATAATAATGGGTTGGGGAGAGTTTCTTACAAAATATTCCATTTATTTCTTCTCTGAAAGCATTTCAGATGCTGTAGTCATAAAGTTTGGTGTGTTTTTTTTTTTAAGTTTGTTATTTGTCCAGCCCAGGCAAAATGCAGCAGAAGAGAAAATGGATAGAAAATAGTCCTACCCAAATGGAACTCTGGAGAGAGAGAAAGACATGAAACATAAATTTTTGACATTTGAAGCATTATATAGTCAGTTCTAGATTGTGTGATATTAGTTAAGCAAAAGGAATAGATTATAAAACTAGTTAACATGTAGGCAAGAAGAATCTATCTATAACCGTACATGAATACTCTATGGCAGGGGTCCCCAGTCCCTGGTATCCAATGCTTGATAGTCTGAGGTGGAGCTGATGTAATAATAATAGAAATATAAAGTGCACAATAAATGTAATTCGCTTGAATCACCCCAAAACCATCCCTCCCCTCAACTCCCAGTCAGTGAAAAAATTGTCCCCCACAAAACCGGTCCTTGGTACAAAAAAAGCCCGCTCTAAGAGATACAGATCTTTACTCTCACTAAACCACCAGTTCTTAAAATTTTGAAGGAACAGGGCTTCTTAAAGTCTTGGTGTCCCTAATTGCAGGAAGTATAATTTATCCACTGTTTCAATTAAATTTAAACAAATTATTTTGTTTCTGTTGGGAAGATAAGCATTTTTCTGTTGGAGTAGCAGAATATTGCTCCTCCAGGAGAATAAATTTTGAGAAAGATGATAACAATAATGCTGAATATCAATAATTGCTGTTGTTACAGTTAACACCTATTTGGAAACTTATTGTGTCCTACGCACACTTTTAAAGCCCTTTAGATATATCATTTCATTTAATCTTAATAACGTCCCTATGAGATATTTACTATTATTATCCCCGTTTTGCAGGTCAGTGAGCCAGTCATCAGCAGAGCCAGCTTTCAGATTCTGGCCTGGGGTTTCAATACCCTCTGCTCTTGCCCTTTCTACTGCCTTTCCATGTAGAAGGCAAAACTGAAACCGTGACGCTCTGAGGGAGATAGGTTAGTTAATAAAAGTTATGATTCTGGGAATTTTTTTTTTCTGTTAAATTCTTAGAATCCAGGGTTTCTGGAAAGCTTGGAAATTCTGTTGAGATGATGTTCATTTATATGCTAGATATGTTACTTTGTTCTGTTTTTTTTTTTTCCTGGAGAAATACATTATTAGTTGAAATAAGCTGACTGCTTTAATAAGGTCCTTGCAAAGCCTCAGTCTGGTGAACAGTAAAGTCATTTGTATCAGTCGTGCAGCAATTTTGCTTTTGAGAAGGATTTTAATGAATCGGGGAATGGAATTTAAGAAAGCAAACAATCCAAGGAAAATCGCTTATTTTTCTAAAATAGCAAAGCAAAAATTGGAATCGTTTCCAGTCTAGTTGCTGCAAATGTCTGCTGGAGTCTTAAAAATTCTTAGAGTACATGATTTATCATACAGAACAGAAAGGTGATTAATGAGCACTTCTTTAAGATCTTTTTTATGATCCTATCATCATTATTTTAGTTGTTTAGATAGGCAAATATTCCATGATGTATTCACTGTTAAAATTATAGCAAGTTGACCTTCAGTAACATTTATTTTTAAAGGTATTTTTCAAAATATACAACCTACAGATATAAATGTGATTACTAAGTAGTGAAATCAATTTTTTTTAAAGTATAGTTGATTTACAGTATTGTGTTAGTTTCCGATATACAGCAAAGTGATTGTTATATAAATTTATATTTATTATATATCTTTTTCAGACTCTTTTTCATTATAGGTTGTCACAAGATATTAAACATATCCCTGTGTTATACAGTAGAACCTTGTTGTTTTATTTTATATATAATAGTTTGTATCTACTAAATATCAAACTCCTGACTTATCTTCCCCCCCTCCCTTTCCTCTTTGGTAACCATAAGTTTGTTTTGTTTCTGTTTTGTAGGTAAGTTCATTTGTATCATATTTTAAATTCCACATAAAAGTGGTAACATATGATACTTGTCTTTTTCTTTCTGATTTACTTCACTTCAATAGATAATCTCTAGGTCCATCCATATTGCTACAAACAGCATTATTTCATTCTTCTTATGACTGAGTAGTATCCCATTGTATGTATACACCAGGTTTTCTTTACCCGCTCATCTGTCATATGTCAGTGGAAATTTAGGCTGCTTTCATGTCATGGCTATTATAAATAGTGCTGCTATGAACACTGGGGTGCACGTATCTTTTCTAATTGGAGTTTTCTCTGGGTATATGTCCAGGAGTGGGATTGTTGGATCATATGGTAACTTTGGCTTTTTTAAAGAACCTCTGTCGTGTTTTCCATAGTGCCTGTACCAATCTACATTCCCACCAACAGTGTACGAAGGTTCCCTTTTCTCCACACCTTCTCCAGCATTTATTGCTTATAGACTTTTTTTTTTCGTTTTTGCTTATGGACTTTTTAATGATGGCCATTCTGACCAGTGTGAGGTGGTGATACCTCATTGTGGTTTTGAGTTGCATTTCTCTAATAACTAACAATGTTAATATTTCTTCATGTATCTATTGGCCATCTGTCTTCTTTGGAGAAATGTCTATTTCAGTCTTCGGCCCATTTTTTGATTGGGGTTATTGATTTTCTTAATATTGAGCTGTTTGCATATTTTTTTTAAATTAAGCCCTTCCTTGTCTGCTGCACCATTTGCAAATATTTTCTCCCAGTCCATAAATTGTCTTTTCATTTTGTTTATGGCTTCCTTTGCTGTGCAAAAGTGTATAAGTTTGATTGGGTCCTATTTGTTTATTTCTGCTTCTATTTCTTTTGCCTTGGGATCCTAACCTAAGAAAACATCGCTATGATTTATGTCAGAGAATGTTTTGCCTATGTTCTCTTCTAGGAGTTTTATGGTGTTCTGTCTTATGTTTAAGTCTTTGAGCCATTTAGAATTTATTTTTGTGTATAGTGAGAAGGTGTGTTCTAACTTCATTGATTTACATGCAGCTCTCCGGCTTTCCCAGCACTACTTGCTGAAGAGACTGCCTTTTCTCCATTGTATAGTCTCGCCTACTTTGTTGAAGGTTACTTGACCATTAGTATGTAGGTTCATTTCTGGGCTCACTATTCTGTTCTGTTGATCCATATGTCTGTTTCTGTGCCAATACCACACTGTTTTGAAGACTGGGAGGGTTATGCCTTCAGCTTTGTTCTTTTTCCTAAGTCAATTTAATAATATTAATTTGATTTTGTTAGCCTGTTAAAAAATTATTGGCTGTCAAATATTTTTACAAAGCCCTTTGTTACTTAGGAAGATCACTGGCATGATATGATTAAAGGCTATGAATATCAATAAGCTTAAAAACATTCCATGCCAATATTCAGGGTCATATTTCATTCATTTAAAATTGTGGCATTTTTTACTATTTGCTGTGTTCATTTTTATGTCTAAAGACCTATCCTGTATGTGGAGTAGGGATTTCCGTGACAGTTATGAAAATGACCTTATTCACCACCTGCTGCCATAAGGCGCAAGGTCGAGTGTCAACTGTTTTCAACTATTTGACAGTGTATGTCAATGTATTTATCATACATTAGGAAAAATTAGTCACTCATATATCTATCTAACCAGGGGATGAGCTAACGGTGTTGTTATTGTTCAGTTGCTCAGTCGTGCCAGACTCTTTGCCAGCCCATAGACTGCCTCACACCAGGCTTCCCTGTCCTTCACTATCTCCCAGAGTTTGCTCAAACTCATGTCCATTGAGTCAGTGATGCCATCAGTGGTGTTATATGGAACTAGAAACTGATTCCCTCATAAACATTCTAAGTAGATATAAAGAATTATGTGCTCAGTTGCAACCATTAACTTCTCAAAGAATCAGATCTGCGTATCTCAGGGAATGCACAGAGGTCATGAGGGTCTAAAAGCCTTCAGTGATCCTCAGGGTACTGTCCTTTCAGCCCAAAATTGCTAGAATTGAAGCTTGTGTCTAGGGCCAGTTTTGGACCGTCAGGCACGGTGACCAGAAGCACAGGTTGTGAGGATCATTGGACTGAGCCTGGCCATGATCACTGCTGGGGACTTGAGAGAGAGAGAGAGAACGGTGGATCGTATGCCACTACCTATCACTCCTGCCAGAGCACCAGCGAAACTTGGGGGCAGGAGTGACTCCCTGCACAAATACCACCCCATTCCATCATGCCCAGTGGCTCTCCACCTCCTGCTGCTTTGGACTTGGTGGGATAAAAAAAGAAGGGGAGAAAGAGAAGTTCTTATGGTCCAGAGGGTTCTGCAACACTCAGAAAAGAAGAGTGAGATTAAATCTATCCGAAGAAGAACCAAAGCTCTTTCCCTCAACTTCATTTCCAGCAAACCAAGCCTTCATTTCTTCAGTTCAGTTTAGTTCAGTCACTCAGTGGTGTCCGACTCTTTGCGACTCCATGGACTGCAGCACACCAGGCTTCCCTGTCCATCACCAACACGCAGAACTTGCCCAAATTCATGTCCATAGAGTCAGTGATGCCATCCAACCATCTCATCCTCTGTTGTCCCCTTCTTCTCCTGCCTTCAATCTTTCCCAGCATCAGGGTTTTTTCCAAGGGGTCAGTTCTTCACATCAGATAGCCAAAGTATTGGAGTTTCAGCTTCAGCATCAGTCCTTCCAGTGAATATTCAGGACTGATTTCCTTTAAGATGGACTGGTTGGCTCTCCTTGCAGTCCAAGGGACTCTCAAGAGTCTTCTGCAATACCACAGATCAAAAGCATCAATTCTTCAGCTTTTCTTCTTCATTTCTTATCTCAAGTAAAACCTAAAAACTGATGATTGAGTTAAGTAGTATTATTAAATTAGAATCCTTTTTTTGGTAGAAATGGTGCAGTTTTTATGGAGTACATGCTAACTCTTGTTAGCATGTTCTACGATGTTGGTCTTCAACCCCATCATCTCCATGAGCTCATAGCTAAAGTAGGTTATAGACATACTAGCACTGTCTTTATAGTCTCTTGCAATGCCAGATGCTACTGGGGCCAAAAGTGACCCCAGTGCTTAATGGAAAAGCTAATGAGACCATACAGGTTTTATTTTTAAAACCTGCTATTTTAGATGAATTTTAGTAGATTTATCTAGTAATGTAAAGGGAGTAAGGCAGTAAAGACAAGAGAAATGTGAATCAGAACGATGGAACTTGCAAAGACTTGAAATGCTCAGCCTTTTGCAAAGGTACAGAAACTTTGCTACTTTATAACATTTGATGGGTCAGAAAGTGTCAGTGATTTTCTTCTCTTCTCCAAAGAGAAAGGTGAGGGAAAGCAGGACATTTTAAAACTGAACCGGGGACTCCTAGTGTCTCTTCATGAGAACCCTCAGCCTCCACAGAAACTCACAAGACATCTTAATGAAGAAACTCAGGACCTTAGACTCTGAGCTGTGAGGGCTGCAAGCAGTGCAGCCAGGAGGTTACCTCAGCTCGGACCAAGTAAATAAATCATTTGGTAAAAGCCATTAAAGTGAAAGGTTACTGGAAAGTCATAAATGAACCAGCCTGTCTTATGGCTGGTTTTGCTAGAATGTAGAAACCATTTGAAATTTTTAAAATGTTTCTCTGGGTATGATTTAAGAAGAGGACCATGACATAACTAACCAATTTCTATTATTATATCAAAATGAGGTAAAAAAAATATATAGTATGGATTCAATGCTAATTCATTTATTCAATTTTATGCCGTTCGTTTGTTGTTTTTAGAACATCATGAAACTTCATTTCATGCCCCAAGAAAACTAAAATGTAATGGGTTACAGCTTTTCCGTTTGTTGATTTTTCTCCTTCAAACATCTTTGATTTTCCATCCTTTGAATAGATATTTTTTCCATGTCTTACATGTCATTCAAATTATTCTTTTTTCCTGTCTCCCACTTCACCTGTCTCTAAACAGTTTCTGAAGTGAACCAGGACTGACAGAACTTAATGATACCTATGAACATTTTTTGGAAACATTAGCATCCCTTTCTTGGCTGCTTCTAATGCACCAGCACGGTCTCTCCAGCATTGCATGCATGTCTGCTCTGTCGTGTCCAACTCTTTGCAACCCCATGGACTGTAGCCCGCCAGGTTCCTCTGCCCATGGAATTTTCCAGGCAAGAATACTGGAGTGGGTTGTCATTTCCTCCTCCCGGGGATCTTCCCAACCCAGGGATCGAACCTGCGTCTCTTACATCTCCTGTACTGGCAGGCAGGTTCTTTACCAGCTGAGTTACTGGGATTCTTTTTAGTTCTCCCCTTGCCTCCCGTCTTACCAAAGAGGAAATCTGGAGCTCAACCACACAATTTCAGGCTCATGTGACATCCAAACCGGCAGCTTGTCCTCTCTCTCCCTTCTGCTGAACATACAGGTTTCTGCAGCTTCTCACAGCCATTAGCCAGGAAGTTTACATCCCCACTGACCATCTTCGTTTATAAGCCATTAACTGTCAACGCCTGTTGTTCCCCCTCTTCTCCTTCATATGTCAGAAGAATGAAAGAACTTAATTTTTCTCATCAGAAGACGTTCACATTTCTATTCTACCTCAATAGATACGCTTCTCCCCACTATCCGTTTCTAATAGCAGCTTCTGCCCCAAAAGCAATTAATCATTTAAATATCTTCTCTTGGAAACTTGCAGCGACTGTAGCCCACCATCTTTCAAATCGACTCATTGGAAAAGAGCCTGATGCTGGGAAAGATTGAAGGCAAAAGGAGAAGGGAGTGGCAGAGGATGGGATGGTTAGACAGCATCACCAACGCAATGGGCATAAATTTGAGCAAACTCTGGGAGATATTGGAGGACAGAGGAGTCTGGCGTGCTGCAGCCCATGAGGTCGCAAAGAGTTAGACACGACTTAGCGACTGAAAAACAACAATCATCTTTCATAGGCAAGTTCTAGTTACAAAGACAAGTTTCTGTCACAATCAAACCTTTCAAAAAGATAGTGAGAAATGTATTGTTTTATTCTCAGATTACATTTGTAAATTTTAACCTCTTTAACATTCTTACAGTATTTAAATGTTCACAGCAAATATTTACCATTGTTCTTCAAAGTAATAGCCATGGTACCCAGGCATTTTCCCTGAAGGTGGTCTTATACCTTCTGGTATTAGCATGTCAATTTCAGACCTTGCTTAAGTAAACGAATGGATCTCCTCCATACAAATGGACAGTGGCAATTTCATCTGCAAAGCCATTTGGGCCTTTTAGATATTCATACTGTCTTACGGAGCATGCAGTCGAAAATCTGACCTCAAGAGGAGGAGACAAACCTGTTAATTCACATCCTCCTAAGACCTGGTACTACCAGTGTGCTATCAGTTACCCAGATAAAGTAATTTTAAAGTAACATTGTAAATTCTCTCAGTGGAATTAACGGCATCCTTGGAACTTCACTTCAGGCTTTCCTGACTTGGATATGGTTATTTTGAGTAGCACCTCTTATTAACCTAACTTTTTAGTGCCTGAGCAAGAGGTTAAATATCTCGCTTATCGACATGCTTGTCTTCCATGTAACAGCTACTTCATTCAAAGCCCTTCAAGGGTTTATCAAAATCTCACCATGTTTAACATTCCAGAGAGAACATCCAAGTGGCTTGTTCTTGGGACTCACCTTAAGTTCACTCATCAAAAAAAAAAAAGAAAGTTCACTCATCAAGACTGATCACTGTGATAAATATAACTCTAAAACAACAATGAGAATGAATTAGACCATATTGTGCTGAGAAAATTTATCTAGAATTAATGATAAAGCAAAAGCTAGATTCTGAATATCTAGTTTATAGAGTCCAAGAGTGAGGAACTACTCGTCATATGGTAAAATTTACTAAGAATTTTTGTGCACTAAACCATAGCACTCCCATGTTAAATGCTATGCTTAAGGACTTTCTATTGTCACAGATACTAGGTACACGATCTTCAAAAAGTCCTATGCATTTTAGGTCTTTAGTTAAGTTATAGTTGGGTTGACACTGTGTAAAGTTAAAGAAAATGTCTTAAAATTTAGGAAAACTACATTACACAAATTTCAGGGTCGTTGACAAAAGAGCTGTCAGAATTGAAGACCTTATCAGCTCTCAGAAGAAGATTCACTACTCAATATCTAAAGCTACCCTTTGTTTTAGGGAGACATGCAAAAAGGCACATGATCACTTATGAACATGGATGTTTATGTCATATTATTCAGTCACAGAAACTGTAAAACAACTCAGTTATGTAACTATAGCAAACTAGCACATGACCTATACAGCATCCATAAAATGGAGCACATAAAAACACATTGCAGGGAATTCCCTGGATGTCAGTAGTTAGGACTCAGCGCTTTCAGTGCTAAAAGCTCAAGTTCAATCCCTGGTCGGGGAACTAAGATCCTTCAAAGCCATGCAGTGCAGCCAAAATATATACATATACATATATATATATATATATATATATATATATATATAGCAAAATATATACATATACATATATATGTATATTGCAAAATATGACTTGGAATAATTAATACTGTGGGTGAATCCTTGTCATCGGTTAAGTTTGCTGCTGCTGCTGCTGCTAAGTCGCTTCAGTCGTGTCCGACTCTGTGCGACCCCATAGACAGCAGCCCATCAGGCTCCCTGTCCCTGGGATTCTCCAGGCCAAGAACACTGTTAAGTTTAAAAGACTGTAAAACTAAATAAGCAGTATAGCAGAGATCTATTTTACAACTCATATACATAAATAAGAAAAAGACTAGAAGGATATATATTACTACAATAAATGTGATGATATAAAATCACTTTATCTACTTAATCTTTTTCCAAAATCTATATATTTGCATATGTGTGTATGTATATATATGTTAGTATGTATACATATGGTTTGTATATACTATGTACATCATAAGTAGAAAAATGAATTTTTAAGCTGTAAAAGACTTTTCCCAAAATTGATATTTAAAGCTAAAGGCTTATAAACTGCACAAGGACTTTATTTTGATCCTATACATAAGCCGATAAGTAGCTTGATCTACATGAAACCCTAGAGAAGAAAATAACAGAGAAATAGAAAAATGACACAAAGAAGTATCCTGTGGGTGTGTCACCGTCTGTAGTATGTCAGAGTAACTGTGTGTGTCAGCAATTGTCTTTAATACCTTCAGAGCTAGACTTAGATGAAGCAATGTGTTTGCAGGGGAGGGCCTCTTCCCTGGCAAATGAGAGGAGCATGTGTGTGTGAGTGTGTGTGTGTGTGTAGAAGACAAGTAGCCTAAGCCTGCTAACAATATACAGACTGTGAGGAAGAGAGAGAGAAGCTTGCATATAAAGTAAAAGCAGAATTTATGAGATTGTCAGATGTCAAGACATCCGGACAGAACTACTGGGTCAGTGTTTCTCTTTATCCATTTTGTTCAGATAAATCCATTTGATTAAGCTGCCCTCATCGGTCATTGGTAAGGGCTTCCACAATATTGATCCAGATAAAGTAGAAAAGGTAACAAAAATGCATTTCTCAATAAAGGTTTCAAACAGAAAGTCTATTTCTAACATTTTCTTCATATTGCCACAGTAAGTCTTCCAATAATTTTTTTTCAGAAATGGATTTTCAAACAGAAATGTTCAGTTCAATTGTTGCAGTGAAAATAAATCCTTCTGTTGTTGCCATTCTCACACTCAAGCCAGTATTTTAATGGCAAAATGCTGTGTTGGGGAAAGCATGCATGTCTAATTGGGTGGGATATCCTTTCAAAGAAATATAGCAGCTTTTTTATGATCTGGGTCATGAGGCCAAAGCTGGGGAGAAAAGAACAAATGCCCTCCACCCTGTGAACAAGGGCAGCAAGAGAGACTGGGAAACTGGGCCAGCTGACCCGGTGGGCACCGGGAAGCCCCTCACCCCCATTACTCGGAGCTCATGAGTGTGTGAACAGGAGAGCAGGGATGTCTCTTCCAGCCCTGAGGCATTTCATTCTAAGCTTTGGGATCTGAGTGGGGTTGGACACCATCAGAATCAGCTGGGGTGCTAATTGGAAATAATTGCATTGTGCAGCCAGGTGCTCACTTGGTCACACAGAAGGACTCAAAGGTAGCCCTCAGTGCCCACCCCTCAGTGGTGCCCCACGTCTCATCTCTCCTCTGATGCTCCCCTCTGACTGAGCCCTTCCGGGCCTGCAGTCAAGCGAGGATTCTCAGATCTCTTGGGAAGTTGTTGGGTGAATTATACACTTGTTTCTCTCTTTATTGTTTACTTTTCCTCCTCTACCTGAGACCCTGTGGTTTCAGCTTTTAGCGGTTCTTATTTTCTGGACTCATTTTTTGTGCTTCAGTTCAGTCAGTTTAGTTCAGTCGCTCAGTTGCGTCCGACTCTTTGCGACCCCATGAATTGCAGCACGCCAGGCCTCCCTGTCCATCACCGACTCCCGGAGTTCACCCAAACTCATGTCCATCGAGTCAGTGATGCCATCCAGCCATCCCATCCTCGGTCATCCCCTTCTCCTCCTGCCCCCAATCCCTTGCTTAGTAGATACTTAATGCAGAGGTGATGAATGAGCAAACAGAGGCCAGGCAAGAAAATCCTCCACCACACACCCCCAGCAACTGAGGGTAAGTGTTGTCGAATTGGCTTCCCCAGACCAAGAACCTGGGAGCCCCTCTCACCTCAGGAGTCCATGGGGTTAGGACACTGCCTGAACAATATCTCTAGAAACGCATGCTTCCTTCCAGAGCTGCTTGCCTGCTCTCCTCTCAGTGGGCCCTCGTGACCCACAAGCCAATTGCTTTTGCTTCCAAAACTCAAAGCAAATCAGAGACATTATAACAAGTCTTGGGACTTCCAAGGTGGTCCAGTGGTTAAGACTCCAAGTTCCCAAGCAGGGGGCTTGGGTTCCATCCCTAGCTGGGGAGCTAAGATCCCACATGCTGCAAGCTGTGACCAGGAGAAAAAAAAAAAAGAATCTTTTATCTCATCCATTAAGGGAGCCCAGCACTTTCAGCCATTAAAAAGAAAAAGAAGTAAATCGTGTAACTTTCACTTGGCTACATAGAATCAAGGTGTTCTTGAAATTCAAAGTGAGCTCAATTTATTTTTTAATTATTGGTATTTCCAGATCTGGAAAGAAGATTGCCAAAAAAAAAAAAAAATCCCTCTGTTGATTTTACCAACCCCAGGCTCCTAGTCAGCCATGAAGCGCTTTTTGTTCTTTTCTCCCCTAATTGCCTTACCTCCGAGAAGCTGGTCTTAACATGCCATCCATCATCCCAGTGGCAAATCAAACGTGGCCGTTTCAGCCAACACACTGCTGCGAGCCACGGTGAGACACATTCATTTCCGGTGCAGGCAGCTGCAGGGGAGCCGCCTGTGTTTGAACTGTGTGGCCTCCCTGTGTAATTCAGGAAATGAGTTTACTCTATCTGTGGTGAGCATCATGTTCACCTGGTTTTGGGAGCAGCCAGCAGGGCGTGGGGCTTGGCAGCACTCCCTCATGCTGGTTAATGCCCCAGCCCCACTCCACCTGACCTTGACTTTCATCACACCTGCCACCCAGAAAAGTATACCTCTTCCCTTGGGCACTGGAAATGTCTGGATGTACTCTGACCTGAGATGTGTAAACCTCAGTTCACTTTTTAAAAGAGCAGGGCTTCTTGGTGGATCACCTCTCAGCTCCCCTGAAGCTGAAGAATTGATGCCTGTCTTTCGATAATGCTTTTTCCCTCCCAGTAGTAAAATGTGGCCCCACATCTGGTTGTTATTCAATTGGTATTCATTACTTTTGCCCATCATCTCTGCTGGACCAGGTTCAGACAAACTCAGATTGTTGGGGTGAGGGGGCTTTGGTAGGTGTGTATTTACTGCAGTCAAGGGAGGGGATGCCAGAACCAGCCCAGGATCAGAAAAGATGGCAAGTCTGGGGTGAGGTTTTGTTATTTTGCATATGGTGAACCATCTTGGAGGTCATAAAGCAAGGCCTCTGTCCTCTGGTGCGGCAGCTGGGTTTACACAGTATTTCCAGATTGTTTATTTTGGCCCAGAGCCAGGGCGACATCGTTTTTCCATTATGCTTGTTTGACAGATGAAGAGGGGTAGGGAGGGAGACTTCATGGGGCAGGTCTGTGATTTCCTTGTTATTTACGTTAGAGGGACTTTTAAGAGTTCTGAAGATTATGAACCAGTCCAAATATAATGTCAGTATGGCAAAGCTAGAAAGAGCCACTGCTTTTGCAAAAATCTACATCATAGGCAGTAAAGTAATATCCATGGATGACCTCAGCTTGTGGCCCTGTTGGATGCATAGTTAGTCACTGTTCTTGCATACAGACAGGTTGCTGGTAAATGATATTTAGCATTACATTTTAAAAAGTTAAGGGTTTTCCTAGTGGCTCATATGGTAAAGAATCCACCTGCCAGTGCAGAAGACCTGGGTTCTACCTCTGTGTTGGGAAGAGTTCCTGGAGAAGAGAATGGCTACCCACTCCAGTATTCTTGCCTGGAGAATTCCATGGACAGAGGAGCCTGGTGGGCTACAGTCCATGGGGTCACACAGAGTCAAACATGACTGAGCAACTAACACACACACACACATAGAAACAAGTTCTCAGTGTTTGCTTGGCACTGCCCTAGGAGAACAATGAGGAAACCTAGCTTGCTTGCCTTCGACTGGCAGGTATCCTATGCAGATAGGAGCACTTGGTGCTGAATGGAGCCTTTCCAAGGTCATTGTTAAAGTTGCCCTCTGCAGTCCTTTCCCTGAGGATACTCCTAATGGGCTAGTCTGAAGTTCTTCCCCCAGGGAGCGTGTAAGACCAGCCAAAGAGCCACAGTTTAAATTATGTTCACAGCAAGCCCTTTGCACTTGGGTCAAGTGCATGTGATCTGAATGAATGTTTTCCTTCTAAATGAAACATTTTCTTTTGCTGTTGGAGAACTAGCAATTAAAAAGTACCCCAAATGATGACAAATTAAGTAATTGAACAACATTAGTATAGAAAAATTAGGTCACAAAGATGTTTTATTGCCCCAACAGTGTTTAGATTTTTTTAATGAATGACTGTAAACAATACATGTGACATAAACTCATTAGCCACGAGGTCATGGTGTGTATTATATGTTTTTGCATAGGTATTAATGTTTGTAGTAAAAGTCCCTTATTGTAACATTTCTTATTCCATCACTAAGTCGTATCTGACTCTTTCAACCCCATGGACTGCAGCACACCAGGCTTCCCTGTCCTTCACTATCTCCTGGAGTTTGCTCAGATTCATGTCCACTGAGTTGGTGATACCGTCCAATCATCTCATCCTCTGTCATCCCTTTCTCCTGCCTTCAATCTCGAGGTGACATCCAACCATCTCATCCTCTGTCATTCTCTGAGAAGAGATTCCTGTCTTCAGTCTTTCTTCACATCAGGTGGCCAAAGTATTGGAGCTTCAGCATCAGTCTGTCCAATGATATTCAGGGTTGATTTCCTTTAGGATTGGCTGGTTTGATCTCCTGGATATCCACGTATCTGAGCAAACTCTGGGAGATAGTGAAGGACAGAAAAAGCCTGGCGTGCTGCAGTACATGGTGTCACAGAGTTGGACATGACTTAGTAACTGAAACCAACAATGAAATGGTCTGCCACTATAACACAGTGCTCTCCAATGGAGTGGCTCAGAAAAGCAAATAATGCTGCCTTTCCTGAAGGACCTGTGAGCCTAACCTCCCCTATCAGCCTACCCTAGAGAAATTTGATTTCTAGACATGGAAAGTTTGCGCAGGCAGGACCTTCCACTAAGGAAAGAATTTAGCAAAAAAAAACACAAAAAAAACATATGTACAGTCAACACCAAAAGTTGCCCTTCGCGTTAATCCAGTCTTACAGATGGATTTAACATACAGGTTTCAAATCAACAAACCTTTATTGAGGGTCGTTATGTGCCAGGCGTGGAGCTGGGCACTGGGGATCTAAAAATGAAAAAGACACAGTCTCTTTCAGTCTGAAAACATTTTTGCTGGCTTGCAGGTTTTTCACCAGATCCTCCCAGACTTACCAAAGCGTTCCCCGTGACTTAGAACACTCAAGCCCTTCTTTTCAACCGATGTCCTTAATGCCAGAATACACACAGGGCAAGGAGAAGTGGGTGGTTATAGATTTCCACTCAATTTGGAAATTAACAGCCAGTGATGAAGCAAAAAGGTGCTAGACTGGGAGTCAGAAAGCTTGATTTCTAGTTTCAGGACAGTCACTCAGGCAACCTTGAACCAGTCCTGTGACCTCTTGCGTCTTCAGGTTAAATGGGTTGTTGTGAGGATAGCGAAAACATGCTAATCCACAGAGCTCTATGCAAATGAAGGGATGCTATTTTGATGGGTTGGGGAAAAAATTCAGGGGAAGGCTGGTTATTGAGCTGTTTATGCCACTTTTTATAAAGCTTTAATAATGCAGAAAGCTGACCCAACTCAGCAGTCTTCCAACCGACATTATTGTATAGTCTGGGGTTTTTTGTCTCTGCCAGCATTGGATGATCAACTGCAGAATTTTCTGTTATTGGGGGTTGGCGGTGTAGAAAGGGGTCCCCATTCCGAGCCACTTCTCAATGAGAAGCCAGAACTTGGGAGCCTGGAAGAGTTTGTCCTCACATAGTCCTGACTCTATGGCTGACTTTGGGCATGTCTGTAAGGAAAAAAACCATCCTTCTTTTGCTGTTCAAATAAAGAGATCAGAAGTTGTTTTCTGTTTGCTTGTTTATTTGCCCTTAGGATCATTTCACAGCTCAAAGCCAGTGCCTAACTTTGAGGAAATTTTCAGCAATTATTATGATTTAATAGGTCTTCTTTGGCCAATCCCTCAAGGTAAATAAGAAAAGTGAAAAAAAAAAAATTAAAAGCCTCCTGAAACCACAGCTTTCCTTTGCCAAAATGTATTTATTAATTAAAGGACAGAGGCAGAAAAACATGACATAGCCAGCAGTGTCATTCCCAAAAGGCAACTGAACCACAAAGCTAAGCACTGGAATTTATAGACTCCAGTGGGAGCAGAAACGTCCCAGATGCGAGGGTAGACCCAGCATGCATGGGTCTCTTGAGGGTTTTCTATGAAGCACGCTCAGATACTGCCTTTGTCTCCACTTGGCTGTGTCTGCACCTCACAGACACAGCCAAGCCTTCTTCAGGTCTGACTACACCCTCTTCCTTCTGTTGGTTTCTTTTCCTTCACTCCACAAGCATGAGTGGAGGGCACTGTTTCCCCAGGTGCTGAGCTGTGAAAGTACAAGGACAGAGGGGGTACCACCCTTCTCCAGACTTTCTCAGCATAATAGGCTCCATTAGAAGAGCAGCTAGGTGGAACTGGTGGAAGACAGCAAATCCAGGGGAAATTTCTTTTTGAAGTTTCAAGGTGGCTCAGAGCCCTCCTAAAAGTTTTCCATCTTTTGGAAACATACACACACACACGCAGAGATGTACCCTATACATTTCGGCTGGCCCACATAGCAGATCTATATGATCGAATAGTTATAGTAGTTATGAAAGAGCCAACTGAGGACTTCCCTGGTGGTCCAGTGGTGAAGACTCTACGATTCCATTGCAGGGGACGAAAGTTCAATCCCTGGCCCGGGAAACTAAGATCCTGCATACTGCATGGCACGGCCAAAAAAATTTTTAATAAAAACTTAAAAAACAAAACCAAAGTCACTGCACTTGAAAAAGATTGCTTCTTAAAAAAAAAAAAAGACCCAACCCACGTGGAGTACTTAAGACACGCTCACTGGGCTTGGTCCCTCTACTAGGGGGTTCTGACCAAGGTGAGGACACATTGATGCCATGAATCCAACCGGAGGGAAATGCCCTGTCTGCCCCCATGGTGAGCAGGCCCACGAGCTTGTACTGTGAGCTCCGTCGAACCATAAGAAACGTGAAGGGTTAAGAGTTTAGGCTCAGTAGTCAGACTGTCTCAGACCCAACTTGTGGCTTCTCCGCTTACCAGCTGTGTGACCTTGAGCCAAGGTACCAAATTCCAATGTCACATCTGTAAAATGGTGATAATAAGAGAGCCTGCCTCACTTTGGAAAGATTAAATGCATGCTAGATAACTTAACAGTCCTTGCACTGAAAAAGCATTCAGAAATGCCTAAAGATGATAATGATGATAAAGTCACATTCACTACTGGTAACTCCTATGCCTGGTACGGAAAACTCATTCCATAAATGCAGAAAGTAAGGAGCAAGGGTGACATAAATACGCAAATGGGGATGGGACACACAAATGAACTCAAACTAGAGCCTTAACTTGGACACAAAGCACTTGCTTCCTAGGTTTCTGTAACTCAGAATTCAAAACCTTTTAATTAGAAGCCTAAAATTCAAATTTCTATAGCAGCCAGGCAGGTAACATAAAAGAATGAACTGCCGTTTAGAGTCTGAGACAAAATGGAGAGCTGTGCCCTCCAGCAGTGAGGGGTAGCCCTGCTCAGCTCCAGAAGAATATCACCTCACTTTGAGAGAAGCCAGAAATCCAGACTTCCTTGTGAAATAGACCAAATCTTAAAACAACTAAGTCAATTTCTTTAAAAAAAAATTACCCTCAGGTCAAATAACACATAGCCCGCCAGTCAGATCTCAGACTGCCCGCTTGCCTCCCCTGCCTTAATGGAAGCTGCTCTGTATTTGAGTCTTCTTTTGAAATGTTCGCCAGGGGACCCATGAGACGTGAGTGCCTCAACGTCATCTCTGGGGTCGTGCTTCTCAAAAGATCCACATGGAGTTAGTTCTCCACTTCTTGATGGTCATGCTCGACAGTATATACCCACCTCACGAGGGCTGCCTCACTCCCCAAAGGATGCTGCTAATAAGTATGGATTTTTAAAGCATGATTGTTTTCTGGCTGAAATAACAACAGTCTCCAAAAATTCCTAACAACTTCCTCTAGTACTGCTATTACGGCAATCTGGAGAGAGGCTGATCCCATAGTTCACGTAGCTTTGTTTTGTTTGGAGGGAAAGTCTGGCATTTTACAAAAATGTAGAACACTTAGCACTGGAATGACTTTTCCATAGCGCTGATTATTGTAGAGAAAGACACTTAACCATATGTCTTCGAAATGTGATTTAAAAAATTCTCTGCTAACCATAAAAGGCAAACTGCCCTCTAGTCTTTCCATATGAAGGTGATAATTTTCTGCAGGCTCACAAAAGCTGCATGGGTTACAGCCCAGTACTTAGGGGAAACCTCATCACAAATGAGAAACCTGGGCTCCAATTCAGCTCTGTCGCTTACTCACTAGCCATGACCTTGGGCAAGTCATTTAATTTTCAAGAGCTTCTATTTCCCCATCTGCAAGATAGGGGCCACGACACCCCACAGGCTGATTGGGAATATTAAATAAAATAGCATACATGTGGGCATAATCCAAACCCATAATAGATATTTGCCGTCAGTGTTGATTGTATCTGAATCTCTGCTTCTCCTGCCACAAAATAGCACTCCTGCTTTTTTATTTATTTATTTTTTTAGCACTCCTATTTCTGACCATGAAATAACCCCCTGGTAATGTCATTTTCCTTCCTATTATTTGGCAGCTCTGTGGAAAACAAAAGGACTACGAAGCTATAACTGTTTCATATAAACTTTAGGTTTTGTGCCCAGTGGTATGAAAACTAGAGGGTGGAGGACTGAATGAAACCGGTCAGAGAGGAAGGAAGGGAGTAGGGAAGAGGCAGGACCAGAGACCTGGGAGCACTACCATGCAAGGGATAGACAGGGGATGAGCCCGGGGCCTGGAGCACTGAAGGAGCAATCAGGAGGCCAGGACCACCAGGGAAACACTCCTGCAGACGCCACAGGAGGGCAGCTCCAAGATGGCGTGTGTGGCCTTTGGTGCTGTGAGGTCATGCTAAGAAGTCCTAGAAGGCCTGAAAGATGCCACTGAGTTATCAACAAGGGAGCAAGAGCAATCTGACTGGACTGGAGCACTGAGGGGACAGAAACCAGGTTTTGATGAGTCCTGTCATGTGTACATGTTGAAAATCTGGTGACATTTAGACAACTGACCTTTCCCTGGCAGCTGAGCTGGTAAAGAATCTGCCTGCAATGCAGGAGACCTGGGTTTGATCCTTCGGTCAGGAAGATCCCTGGGATGTCCATATTTTCAAATTAAAAAAACCAAGGTGATTAGAAAGTGGTGAGACAGTCTTTTTCTGTGCTTCCTTCTGAAAGTAACAGGAAATAAAAGATGAAAAGCCGGTAGGTCTTTCTGCTCAAAAGACTGTATCACTTACAGTTAGCCCTGCATCCTGACCGAGTTCCATCAGTTCACATCTCACGAAAGGGATGTTAGCTGGTTGAGGTGTAGTCATCTTGTGTTGATGATGTTCCAGTAACACCTTGTGTTCCAGTAACACCTGGAATACGACGAATCCTTTCCCAGCGTTGCTGGGCAGCCACTTTTCCCTTCTAGTCCTAGTATGTTGGCTGAGTCTCTCCCCTTGGGAGCTGCCAGGGGCACCAAGTAACTCAGGAGCTCACCACCATCCTCTCTAAGCCGGGACATTGCAGACTGTGGCTCATGTGCACCCCCGCTTCTTTTCCAGAGCATAGGAAACTTGGGAACATGACTGTGACCGTGAAGAAGACCGTCCCCTCTCCCGAGGCCGTGCAGATTCTTTACCAGCGAATGAGATACGAGTACGAGTTCTACCACTACGTCAAGGAGCAGTTCCATCTGCTGAAGCGCAAGTTCGGACTCAAGTCTCGCGTCAGCCACCCACCGTTGAGACCCCAGTTCTTCATCCCGACCCCACTGGAAACCGAGGAGCCGATCGATGACGAGGAACAGGATGATGCGAAGTGGCTCGAAGATATTTATAAGAGGTGATGCCAGCGCTGTGTTGCCTCCAGTGGCTTAATCTCCCTTTCCAGAAAGCGTGTGTGTGTGTGTGTGTGTGTGTGTGTGTGTGTGTGTTGGGGGAAGAAAAAAATCCTTAAGGGACGAAATTAATGCTTCACAGCATTAAAAAGAACAAACGTTCCCACAGGTTGGGGTCACTGGGAGATGCCCGGTTTTGCGGGTTTTATTTGTTGTAATTTTATTCTGTGTTTTTCTGGCTCCTTGGGTCCTTCCCAGGTACATTAGACAGCTCCATCACAAGGCATCTTGTCATAAAAAAGCTTTTCTTCCCCTAGTATAAATGAGAGAAGAGGGAGAAATAGAGCCTACAGCCCAGTAACTCATCATTTGTCACCTGTAAAAGTATTACCTCGGTGGTTGAAAATGTCCAGACTTGTATATTTCAGCAAAAACACAAAACCACTGCAGAGACCCAGGAAGCCTACTCTAGAAGGCTATAAGAGGAAACGGTAAGACAGATAAGGACATCAGAAAGGGAGGATGTCCCTGGATAAGTGATTTCTGCCCACACGGGAAGAATTCTGCCCCTGGTCCATCTCGGGGGACACTTCCACCGAGAGCAACACATGTATTATCTCTGAAAGAGCAAATCGGCTTCTGCCACACCCTCGATCAGTCCAGAGCCTTGAGTACCTCTCAAGGTCAAAGTGCGTGGCAGGCTTCATTGAGACATTCTGTTCACAAGCTCCATTCTGCCAGACTTCAAACTAGCATAGCCGGGAAAAGAATTTGTTGGCTGTTTAAGGAAGAGCATAGGCAAGACAGATGGACTCTGAAGGACATGTGGTCTAGGAAAATGGCATGGCTGTGTCCTTTTTCCCTGGTATGAAACATCTCTCATCAGCATTGTTTTACCTAGAAATCCAGGAACTGACTGTAGCTCTGACACTTGACTCCTGTGGCCTAAGTTCTAAGCCTGACCACAGGGCATGATCTATCAGGCACACCCCTGGCCAGCAGGGTCCCAAGTAGCTGGTACCTTTCACCTTCTGGTCCCTTAAGAGGTACGTGTTTTGGGTGGAAGGTGATACTGAGTTCTGTGCAAGCAGCAGTCAAACTGAAGTCCACTTATTATGGAAGCACCTCCCTCCTGAGAAACTCTTACTAGGAGGTCAGTAAGAAAAGCAGGAGCTTCTAGATAAGAGACTGCTTGGCCAGCTTCATGAGTAAGTGTCTGCCCCCAAGGTAATCTGAGTAGAAGCTGGGCCCATTCCTCCAAAATATCTCCTCCCCAGCCCATTCCCATCACCTGCCCCCTCTCCGGATGCCTTGGTTCAATCATCAGCAGTCTATTTCTTTGGATTTTGAAATGTCTTCATCTGTGACCATCCCCTTCCAAAAACACGTATACTTCTGGGCAGATAATACATAGTCGGCCTAGAAGCAGCAGTGCAGTGGGTGGTGGCAGGCAGGATACCAGGGGCAAATTTTGTCCCCTTCAGGTTTTTCCCCTAGAGCCAGCCCTTCAGGAGCACTAGCAAAGTGTGAGTCGGGAATACTTCACAGTAAATAAGACTCAGACTTTACACAAGGTACACATTTTCTACTTTTCAGAAACCAACAAGTCTCTCTAGAATTTTTTCTTCGTTCACTAACATTGGACAGTAGCCAAGGTATAAAGCAAGTCATTTGGAACCTGTCAAGTGTGCACTAAAGCTACTTTATCATGAGATGTATTGAGAAGGCTCCACCCCGCAGGAGTCCAGTGAAGGCTGGGACCACAGAGGCATAGAGTCCAGCATTTGGCCACTTGTGAGCCTCCTTTCTGTCTCAGAGAACTGGGGCAGGAAAGCGATGCAGGGAAATGTGCTTAGAAGAGGAAATATCCTTTGTCCTGTTTAGAGAGACCAGGGCCCTATTGTTAAGGCTTACTTTAAAAATCAACCCAGAGAACAGCTATCACAGTCAACTTAAGAACAAGAGCTGTTGCCTGGTACATTGTGAGTCACTTCTTTGAAACCGCCTATAAAGAACAATCCTTAGTTTACACACTGTGCAATCCCACTATCTGAAAATAAGGTCCGCTGAGTATTCTCTGCTGTTGTCAGAACATCAGGACAATTGGTCATCTTTAAAAAAATGCCTCCTCTTAATGCAAGTACATATGAGCACTTCTACCTGTGTGTTCAAAAGCAATTATTGTCAGCGGTGATCACTGCAACATCAGAGGCTGACTGATTTACTTACCAGGACTTGATGTAATTTTGCCCCAACAAACAGCCTCTGGGCCCTAGAAGTCAAGGCATTTCATCAGTTTATTTGGCACACACGACAACATTTCTTTGGCCCTGAGCCCAACACAGTTTGTACTTCATGAAATATATTGTACATTTTACATAGTTTAATTTAAAAAAATACATTTTAAGCTGGTTGATCTTTGACTGCCTTATTTATTATAACCTTTCAGCACATTCCAAGGTTTTAGTTACTCAGGAAGGAGTTAATTAAAATGATTTTATTTTGGTCTGATGGATGTTTTTTAAAAGGAAAATTATTATTATGAACCTTCAGCCTACTTTCCTTGAGTGCCGTAAAAGTGCTTGTAAATCGTTTTGGTTTTGTTTTTGTTTTTTTTTCAAGAAGAAAGAAAAAATGGTATTTGACATTGATGGAAATTCAAAAGTATATATGGAACTGAAACATTAGCTTAACTAAAATAAAAGCAATCTGTGTTTGAGATGAAGTGTTCCTTCCTTAACTTATTCATTACCCATGTAAATAAATGAATATAAATAAGTTGACATTTTTTCCCATTCTGTTGACAGCTGGAAATAAAAGTGCCTGCAGATTCTCACTGCCCCCTCAGCCTGCTTAATGGGCCAACGCTTCTTCCTTAAGATGTGATTTGGGGAAAGATGCATTGTTAAAAATCTGGAAACGCCCCTGTAATTAGATGACACTAAGCGACTGCTGCTTGTGTTGTTTCATGTACTGGTTGGTTGGGTGTCAGGGTGCTTGGTTGGAAACCTCAGCCTTGACCGGAGGGATCTACGCTGCTGCCTGTGGTCACATGGGAAGATAAGGCTTGCCATCTCAGGTAGTTTGGTGTGTACTCTGATCTCTTTCCCAAGACGCTTAGTGCCTCTACAGCTGGGTGGCTCTCACGTCCCGAGATGAGCAGCTTCTGATCCGGAAATGCTCTCCCTGAGAAGTTTATCTGGGACTTACAGAGAGACAGGGAATCTCCATGCTTTGTAGACACTGGACACTCCAGTCTGACTCCACGTGACTGTTTTGTAAAAGAAAAGAACCAGAATCTTGGTACTAAATGAAAGCAAAATCTGTTAGGGTAAAATATAACATGCCTTACTTCAAGTAAGAATCTGAGAGTCGTAAACAGCAAAGTGATAAGTGGTTACCTTTCTTTATCACTTAATTTGTCTATAACCCAGTCACGGGCTGTTTGAGTGCACTTTAAAGGCAAAAGGACTAAACAAAACTAAGATTCTGTCCCACTCTGGAGCTGCTTGTGTGGTCTGAAGTTCTTTATAAATGGGCTGTTACCTGCAGGCCTATCCAATGAGCTATTTGGCCTCAAATGAATTTTATAGGTAATGGCAGTATTTCTTAAAAGGCAAAATGATGATCCATAGCCATTCAGGAAAAAGATTCATGTCAAAATGGTGAAACTCCCTTCAAGCAAAAAATAAAGATTTATTTTACTAAAATAACTTACTTCCATCTGGTAACAAAGAAGATGATTTTTTAAAGAATTTTGAATATCCTGCAAAAGAAAAGGCATGTTTAAGCTAACACCAGGGTTAAGAATCTGTTTAAAAAAGACACACACACACACACACACAGAACTTCTTTCACAGCTCAGAAAGCTCACTGTGGTGTAAACCAGTGTATTCGTTTGCTAGAGCTGTCATAACAGAGTTCCACAGAATGGCTTAAACAACAGAAATTTATTTTCTCACAATTCTATAGGCTGGAAATCTGAGCTCAAGATGTTGGCAGGATTGGTTTCTTCTGAGGTCTCGCTCCTTGGCTTACACGTGGCCATCTATTCCCTGTCTTCAGTTGGTCTTCACTCCATGTGCCTTCATGTCTATATCCAAATATCCTCTTTTTATAAGGACCCCAGTCTTACTGGATTAAGGCCCACCCTGAAAAGGCCCACCTTGTTTTTAATTCGATCCCTTCTATAAAGACCCTATCTCCAAATGTTAATCACATTCTGAGGTGGACTGTGGACTAGGGGTCCACATACGAATTTCGTGGGGACACCATTCAGCCCATAACACCCAGATTACAGCAGAAAAGTTAGAGCAGATGAGAGACGCAAGCCTAAAAAATCACAGACCCCCCTGCCCCCCGCAAGCTGCAATAGGATCCAGCAGTCTTGGGGTTCCTCATTTTGCAGATGAGGAAACCAAGATCCAGATGGAAGATGTAAACACATCACAGGCTAACTTTTTCCACTCATATTAAATAGTTTGATTAACTTTTGAGTATCTACCAAACTAAAACTCTAAAACGGTGAGAGCGCCAGAGTCCATCCACTGACCTAGCATCAGTAGAAATAAGGCACATTTAGCCCCACTCGATGCCACCTGCCACCTGAAGTCAGCACAGGAGGTGCCCTCTGTGGCTCTGCCAGGAGTTGGTGCTGTAAGATCCTCTTCTCCAGATGGAGGCCCTGTTGGTTACCAAACACTTCAGTCCTCAGAGACTGGTGTCAAAATAAATATTTGAAATCTTTCTGTCTACTCAAGGGACCTGCTGTGCGTGCTAATTCAGTTGCATCATGTCTGACTCTTTACGACCCCATGGACCGCAGCCCACCCAAGTCCTCTGTCCATGGGGTTCTCCAGGTAAGAGTACTGGAGTGGGTCCCCATGCTCTCTTCCAGGGAATCTTCCCGACTCAGGGATCGAACCCCCAAGTCTCTTACATCTCCGGCATTGGCAGGCGGTTCTTTACCCCTAGCGCCACCTGGGAAGCCCACTCAAAGGACACAGTGGTTCTTGTTTCTGGATAAACAGAATTGGACCACATTTGCCCATCTCAAATTATAGTTTTATTTTTCTTAAGGGCAAAATGAAAAGTCATATTCTGCTTCCTATAAGATGTTTCAGGTGGACCCATGTCAAAGAATAAAGTCAAATGCGGCTCATAAAACAAGTTGAAGCTGAGTGCAGACATGCCCCTGAACTAGAGGACAACGAGGCCCAGATCACTCACAGGCCTCCTCACTCCCTGACTGTTACACTCACCCAAGAATTCCTTTCTGGCTAGGGCAGGATTGGCTCACAGCTCGGGCACTGCCAATTCCCAGGGAGCACCCAGGCCCACAGATGTTCGTGGATCACAGAATTGCGAACTGACCACTTGTGCATTTTGGATTTCAACTTGTAAACAGGGGGATTCCCTCCTTAAAAAAAAAAAAAAAGAAAGAAAGAAAGAAAGAAAAAGGAGAGAAAAAAGGAAAGGGAAGAAAAATCAGCACGCAAAGGAAAAGTGTGAGCTAAGTTTTTCCTTTTCCAATCTTGGCGTGTGGGTGTAGCTATCTTCATTCTGACTCTCGCCAGACACTGTATGCTTTGAGCAGGCATGGAGCAATTTGCCTGATGCTGCACTGCCAGAACATTGAGACTTGACCTGTAACATGCCTCTTCTTCCAGTCCTGAGTGGGGACAGCTGGGAGGATGGGCTGCACCAGACACAGCCCGCTGGCTGCGGGGTACAGTTCAGAGAAGAGGCAGAAAGCAGGAAGCAGAATGTTGACTGACCAGGGAAAGCAGCAAATCCCCCAGTTCAAGTCCCAGCTGGTTGATTCCACTGGGTGTTTGAGTAAATCACTTGACCTCCCCAGGCCTGAAGTCAACCCAGCTGGAAAGCCTTAAGAAGAAAACAGGACGTCTCTTGACAACCAAGAGCTGCTTCTGGGATGAACCTTGTCCCACCCTCCACCCCCATATGCTAAGAGACTAAGAATCACAGTCCCTCTGGGGCTGACCAAGGTTTTCTGCCCTAAATGCTGTGTCCCCAGCAAAAGAGAACAGAATTACATGTAAGTCCAGGTCTGCAGATGCCCTCAGTCCTTTGTGTCTTAAGTGTCGTTGCCCAGCGTACCAATGAGTCAATGGAAAGCAGCACTTCTGAGATGTGACTGAAGCCAAAAGGAAGATGCTCATTCTACTGGACATCCATCAGAGTTATTATCCAAAGCAAACCACTCTGTGGATTTCCATTTTTTCAACACTCTCTTTGGGAATTTATCTAGCTGTGAGTTATAGAATTCCTCTTTAAGTCACAGTTTCTACTAAATACAGGCTTTCTCTAACTCCTTTAGAGTACCCTGTATTTCTGATCCTGTTAATAAAGAGCTTAAAACCATCCTTGTGTATTAGTACAGGTTGTGTATGAGGAAGGGAAAGATAAGGCCCTGAATGCAGAGTTCCAGAGAATAGCAAGGAGAGAGGAGGCCTTCAATGAACAGTGCAAAGAAGTAGAGGAAAACAATAGAATGGGAAAGACTAGAGAGCCTTTCAAGAAAATTGGAGCTATCAAGGGAATATTTCATGCAAGGATGGGCATGATAAAGGACAGACGTGGTAAGGACCTAACAGAGGCAGAAGAGATTAAGAAACGGTGGCAAGAATACACAGAAGAACTATACAAAAAAGGTCTTAATGACCCAGATAACCATGATAGTGTTTTCACTCACCTAGAGCCAGACATCCTGGAGTGTGAAGTCAAGTGGGCCTTAGAAAGCATTACTACAAACAAAGCTAGAGACAATGGAATTCCAGTTGACCTATTTCAAATCCTAAAATACAATGCTGTTAAAGTGCTGCACTCAATATGCCAGCAAATTTGGAAAACTCAGCAATGGCCACAGGACTGGAAAAGGTCAGTTTTCCTTCCAATCCCGAAGAAAGACAATGCCAAAGAATGTTCCAACTGCCAGACAGGTGTGCTTATTTTGGATGCTAGTGAGGGTTATGCTCACAGTCCTTCAAGCTAGACTTCACCAGAACAGAGAACTTCCAGATGGGTTTAGAAAAGGCATAGGAACTAGACATCAAACTGCCAGCGTATGTTGGATCATAGCTAAAGCAAGGGAATTCCAGAAGAACACGTACGTCTGATACATTGGATATGCTAAAGTCTTTGACTGTGTGGATCGCAACAAACTATGGAAAATTCTTGAAGAGATGGGAGAACCAGACCACCTTAACTGTCTCCTGAGAAACCTGTAGGTCAAGAGGTAACAGTTAGAACCTTACATGGAACAACAGACTGGTTCAAAATTGGGAAATGAGTACAACAAGGCTATATTTGTCACCTTGCTTACTTAATTTCAATGCAGAAATATATCATGTGAAATGCCAGGCTGGATTACTCCCAAGCTGGAATCAAGATTGCCAGGAGAAATATCAACAACCTCAGATATGCAGATCATACCACCCTAATGGCAGAAAGCAAGGTAGAACTAAAGAGCCTCTTGATGAGGGTGAAAGAGGAGAGTGAAAAAGCTGGCTTAAAACTCAACATTCAAAAAACTAAGATCATGGCATCCAGTCCCATCACTTCATGGTATATAGAAAGGGGAAAAGTGGCAGATTTTGTTTTCTTGGGCTCCAAGGAAAAATTTCAATAAAAGCTGAAAACCTGATAGGATGGGGTACTGTACTTTTTAGAGTCTTGTTTCTCGTTCTCAGAAGTGGCATCACTGCTCTGATGTTGTGGGAGGAATCTGGCAATGATCCTGTGGGCTGGTGATGTGTTCAGCATGGCAAATCTTTCTGAGGATCTGCTTTCTACTACAGAACCGCCACGGGTGGAGACGGTAATATGTTGTGTTACTAATGTTCCACAGGCAGAGGAGAGCTATGGCACTGATCACAGACTTCCTTGCAGCCATCCTTTTTGCCGCTTGTGTCTAATGTACTGCTTCCTTTCCTCCCGTGGCACACTCTCCTATTTGTTCTCTGTTTTTGACTGAAAGTTAACAAAATTCTAGTCCAGTGCATGTTCCCAAAGGATAATTCACAAGCCAGGTGTGTGAGATGTACATGGAAGAAAAGCCCTGTGTTAATTTGTTGAAATGCCAAAGTTCAAAGACTTTCGTCACAAAACACAGTGACATTTGCTGAGCATGCCAAGGGCCTAAAGGAATATTGCAGCTAAAAGAATCAGTTTATTGTATCAAATCCTTCATTTCTCAAAACTAATTGCTGTGAAACTCTTACTGAGTAAGACTCAGTAGCCAGTGGAACTAGTATTCTGGAGATGATGCTCTGAGAAGTGCTGCTTTAATGTAAGTCATTTTTTCCTCATTGGAAGGGTCTCTTTCCCTTTGCTATGGTTCATTTTTTGGTTTTCCAATGGTCCATGAATATTCATTGGAAGGACTGGTGCTGAAGTGGCAATACTTTGGCCACTTGATGCAAAGAGCCAACTCATTAAAAAGACCCTGATGCTGGGAAAGATTGAGGCCAGGGGGAGAAGGGGACAACAGAGGATGAGATGGTTGGATGGCATCACTGACTCAGTGGACATGAGTTTGAGCAAACTCTCAGAGATAGTGAAGGATAGGGAAGCCTGGCGTTCTGTAGTCCATGGGGTTGCAATGACTCGGACATGGCTTATTGACTGAAAAACACAACAGTGGTCCATATGCTTGGGGAAAATGTATTTACTGATGATTAACATTTTGGCAAATAGAAGATGAAGGCAAATAACATCAAATAATTAACAAGGGTCAACTTTTAATTTCGCTTATTCTCCCTAATTTCATTTCCCTCCCTCCTGAGAAAATCTTTTAAAATTGTCTGTGCTCTTTAATTTGATTTGGGTCCCTCAGGTCAATTCAGTACATCCATGACAACGGTGCTCAAATCAAATCGTGTGCAAGACATCTGCCCGTCGTCTTCTCTGGTCTGTGGTTTGTTAAACAGTAGGAAGAAAAACAGTGGCAAGAGAGAGATCTCAGGTTGTTCAGATAAGGTTGGTGTTTGGAGATAAGAACACTCAGCTCTTGAACTTGAGCTCAGCTTCTGCACATTGGGGTACCTGTGTTGCTCAGTACACTAGGGGGAGCCGTATCCATAACGAATTACTCAAGAAATCCCAAGGTCTTTCCAAACCTGATTTTTCTCCCATACCTGCTTGTTTTCCTTCAAGGCTTTAGACTAGTACGGGCCAGTAGCAACTGATGGTTAAGGTATTCAAAACACAGCATCAGTCAGTCAGAGGCCATTATTTCTCCCAGGCTGTGTAACCTACTTTTGTTTTAAAATGACTACAGTCTTTTTCAATCTTTATCAGATGATCTCTCCTGAGTGTGTTATATAATTATAACAAGACTGAAGCTCTGATTTGATGATCAAGAGGTGACTCATGTGATGACTCAGTGATCATGATAACCCTTAAGCAATCCCACCATTGCAACTATAAAGGTAAGTAAAAAGTAATACAAAGAAGAAATAGAGACACAGAGGTAGAGAACAAAGGTATGGACACCAAGAAAGAAAAGGGGAGAGGGTTGGATGAATTGGGAAGTTGAGATTGATACATACACTACTGATACTGTGTATAAAACAGTAAACAAGGAGAACCTACTGTATTACACAAGGAACTCTACTCAGCGCTCTGTGGTGATCTAACAAATGGGAAGGAAATCCAAAAAAGCGGAGATAGACGTATGGCTGATTCACTTTGCTGCACAGCAGAAAACAACACAACATTGTAAAGCAACTACATCCCAATAAGAATTTTTTAAAAAGAAAATAAAGTAGTACAGTAACTCAGGGATGTCAGAAGTCAAGAATACCATATTGCCTGTCATCATGGCAGCCCAAACTCAAAAATTCAAATGACTCTCAATTCAAATTCTTCTAACATACAAAAACTCGCCAGCACACAGATGGGCTAAATGTGGAGGAGGTGAGAAATCAGTGAAGACCTGATTAACAAGGTTTCAGGTGGGGTTTGTGCTCTAGCCACAGTGAAACTTGCAGATAATAGCAGAGCAGCTCTAAAGCACGGAGATCAGGCTGCCCTTTCAGCAGATCGGCAGGAAAGGTCTTGTGCCCTGCGCGTATAATAGGGAATAAAGGTCCCATGATGTCAAATAATGAGCTGGTGGTAGCGCAGTAAGTGTCAGGGTCAGGATGCATAGCCAAAAAGGCAAGCTAGGACTGAGGCTGACTGCTGAGGATTTTGGAAGAAATTTGTATTTTACTCTAAGGGCAATGAGAAGCTCCCTCAGGGCATTTCAGAAAAGGAAAGTAACATGAGGAAATCATTTCTTTCTAAATTAATTAGCAAGTGAGCTGATTCTTCTCCCTTTTCCCTGCTCCCCCCGCGATTCACCGCCCTTCTTCGCAGACTCCATCTTCTGAGACGCTGATCCCTGAGAATTGAGCTCCCTGGGCTCCCTGCCTGCTGCCTCTGTGATAGATTTGGCCGATGGGTGGCGTGCAGGAAATGGGGAACATCTGAATGGAATTCTGCCTCTGACTATATAATAGGGGAAGAAATGCAAGGCAAAACTCTTGTTAGTCATCCCGCGTGTGCCCGAGGGATGGGTTGGGGTGTTGGCCATGAGACTGGAGAAGAAGGACAGAAGCCAAAACTTTAAGTTGGTTCCATGACTGATTTCAATCAGTGGAAAACAGTGCTCTGCACAGTAAATATTTGCTGAGTTGAATGCACCAAAAGGAGCTAAGGGAAAATACAGCATTAACTCAAATATTTCCAACTCGGGTAGAGATGTAAGTCATAGAAATGAGATGATGGGGTGAAAGAGCTGACTTAGAGGGTAGAGAGGGCCAGCTGGAATGTGTGGATGTGTTGAGATTAGCCTGATGGCTGAGGCAGAGTTCCCAGTAGATGCCCTCCGCTCTCCATGAGGCCACAAGCAGTGGGATTGGGCCCCCAATTCCCTCCAGTCAACACCAGAGTGCTACACAGATCTAACCATTTCTAGATGTGCCATGCTGTGAAAAAAAAGGTGGGGAACCCAGTTCTCACTTACTCTACCCAAAATACACACAGTTCTTTTATTTGTTTTCTTAACACAAGTCTTTTCTTTCCAGGCCCTGTGATCCCTTCTCTTTAATACTAATCATTATTTGACCTCCACGTAAGCATGGATAGACACCAGAGCACTGAATCACCATCAATAAGGGAACCTGTTTAATTTTTCTAGCAAGGATGATGGATCAGAAACCTGTCCATCTTAGACTGCTTCAGGCCAGTTTGAGAACATGGCAACACTAACTGTCATAAAAGCAAATATTTGACCTCAGCCTCATGAGCACCACCGTGAACGGACTGGCCATCCATATATCCCAAGAAAAACAGTAATCAGACATTTATTACCATTCTCATTCCGAAAATAATTAACCTGTGCATCTAGAGTCTTCCTCTCACTAAAATGATTACAAGGTCAAAAGTTTCCATAATTATAAATGGTATTTATTAATAACATTGGCCAGCTAAACTGTGATTAATATCCAGTCTTGATATTCATCTTCAAAGAGGATTTTATGTATATTACTTGGCATTCGAATATATACATGCTAAAATTAAAATAGTTTCAAATTAATATTTTTGAATTTGCAAATTAAAACTGCAAGCAGTGGTTTATTTGGATAGTTTAGGAGTCAGAGGTAAATTTTTATTTCAGTTTAACATACTGTGCTGCACATTTCAATAGTTCCAAATAATGTTAAAAAATGCTTTCATATATGTTACATTAGCCCTCTGTATAGATGGCTATATGGATAGGAATATATATGGGAAACTGAAATTCAAAGAGGCAAATTGATTTAGATTAGGTCACAGAGTAGCTGAACTGATTCTAAAAACTTCTGATTTCTTGTCGATTGCTCCCTTTTCTAAATTATGCCTCCACAGCCAACATATAGGAAATAATACTCTTTTTTCCTCATTCATTAGATATGCTTACCACATCATAACTTTGGTGTTCCCCTGGGAGTCGATGGGAGTGCAACATCTGAACTCTTGGCCTAAGAGTTTGATTAAACATAATAGAAACAGCTGCTCCTCATTTACGGCATTTTTTCTTTTCTTTCTTTTTTTTTTTTTTTTGAAACTTTATTCTAGACACAAGCCTTTCGTAGGGAGATTCTACTGGAATAAGACCTATATTTTACCTGGTTTGAGCCTTGCTGTGTCCTACCTCTTCGTGTAAATTTAGTTTCAAGGAAATAAAGAGAAAAACTGCAGTGTGTTTGGACTGAGCGGAAATCTAAAAATGCCCCCTTTTCCCCTTCCTTATACATTAGTGTCCACGGCTTGGTGGCAGGTCATAAGAATGAGAAACGTGCATGTGGGGGCAGAAGGAAAAGACGTAAGGAATCAGGCTTCCCAGCCTCCCACACTTCACCTCCCTCCCCAGAAAGGCTCCCCGCTATTTCATGCCTGGATTTCCGGGCACTAAATCCCTGCGATGGTCAGGTGAGATAGGAGAGATTCCTGTTCTAGTTGTAACTTGCACTGGGGCGGTTGTGAGCAAATCTAGGCCTCCAGCTATTTTCCTGACTGTGGTCAGAACACCAGGCTGAAACCCTGGAGCACCACGAGGGCACAGGCAAGTCTCTGCCAGCTTCCTCTTCGACCCAGAGACTCAGATCCAGCCAACACGCTCGAATCTCAGGGCTACAGATATTTGCCCTTTTATTATGCCCTCTTTTCTCGTCTTCTCTTTTCTATCTTTTTAAAAACAGCATAAATAAAACATACTGTTCAGTATCACTTATATGTGAAATCTAAAGAAATGATATAAATGAACTTATTTATAAAACAGAAATAGACCCAGAGACATAAAAAACAAATTTACAGTTACCAAAGGGGAAGAGGGAATTTGAGCTTAAGAGATATACACTATATTTAAAATAGATACACAACAAGGATCTGCTGTATAGCATAGGAAACTATATTCAATATCTTATAATAACCCATAATAGAAAAGAATCTAAAAAAGAATATATATATATATAACTGAATCTCTTTGCTCTACACCTGAAACTAACTCAACTTTGTAAATCAATGGTATTACAATTTTACAAAAATAAACTAAAATGATTTTGCCTTATGACCCCAACTAGGCCTCCATGCTCCAATGAATAGATAAGATTTATGTTATATTGTGCAAGTAGAATCTGATTTGAGGTTGAGGAAGGATTTTAAAGATAAACTCAGTGGGAGAAATCACAAAGAAAAAAGTATTAGATTCTCTGAGGTTAAAAAAAAATCATAATTTAAATGTAAATAACAAATGGGGAAAATATTTGAAGCAGAAATGGCAGTAAAAGATTGAAATTGTTACATAAAGAACTTACATAAATCAATAGAGAAAAGTAAAACATGTGCAAAAAATATGTTAGTTCTCAGAACTTAGCTCTACCAAAAGCTAAAAACATGGAAAATTTTTAATCGTCATAAATAACCAAAGAAATTTGAATTGAATCAATGTGACATCACTGTTGACACTTTCGTGACAAACAAAGCATGAAAACATAAGACATAAAAGTGGGCTAATGTCCAGCAGAGAGTATAGTGAAACTTTCACTCTGCTGATAGGAATAAAATCAGTGCATTTCTGAAAAGTAATTAAGTAATTCATACAAAAACCCACAATAAAGTAAACACTGAGATTCTAACTAGTTTGGAAGCCTGGTTGAAAATATTGATTTCATAGCTATAAATCCAGGATAGACAAATGGCTCAAAGTCTTTGTTTAAAATATTGTGATAACAAATATCTCTCAACCTTCAAGAAATGTGAGCATAGCTTTTGCTTAGAGTATGCAGGTTATAGTATATTGAACTAAAAAATTTTAAATTGGTCTCATTATCTTATAGTCAGTCTGGGTGTAAACTCTTTCCCCTTGACTGTGCCACCCTAACCAGCCTCCAGGAGTGGAACTGACTCCATCATGGCCTACCTACAATATTATCCTTGCCAGACCATTTCTAAACTCAATAGAAATTTGCCCATGGAAAACATACAGTTTTCCACACTTTTAGTAGGGATTTGGATAAGACTGGATTTGAAGAAGCTTTTGCTTGGATGAATTATATTTTAATTTTTAAAAGTCGTTCTAAAATTTCACAGTGTGAAGTATTCCTAAGACAGTTAAGCCATGTCTCAGTACTTTTTCACTACTTTCATCACAACTAAAGATGTACTGAAAAGGAACTGGATATGCTGTGGGGAGCACAAACTCACATGTAAAGTGATTATTCTTGCAGAGTATCTCTACCAATTTGCTGAGATTTTTCTCTTTAGCAGAGCTCATATCTTCAGGTTGCCAAATTAATGCAGGGATTAATTTCTAGCTCATTGAGTTGGAAAATACATTTATCTTTCATTCATTTGTAAATTTGTTATCCTGAACATCACACTCGTAAATGAGAGAAGAGACTTGTAATTTTTATGATTATAACCAGGGTTTGAACAAACCTGTTATTGTCTGTTTCTACACAGAGCCAAGAAGACAAGTTCTACCTTCTAAAGGAACAGAACGATCTAAGGACCTGAGCCAATCATGCCGGTTTGTTTCTGATCTTTGAACCTCCTCTTTCCTGCACAGAGCCAGGCACCCTAAGCCAGCCACTTTCTGTGTCAAGAAATATTTTTGATTTCATTTCTTTCACAGCTTGGGTCAAATTTTATTCTTGAGCAGTTATAAATATGTAAGAGTACATATATGTTAATATATAACATACATTATATATTATATATAATAATATATAATATAATACCTTTAATATATAATACTTCTGCTAATTGTGTCGACTTGGCTTCAGGTGCCTGAAACCCAACTCTAACTAGTTCAGACAAAACGGAAATCTATTGTTAAGTGTCAAAGGTATACAATCAAAGGAAGAATTGAAAAAAACAAAATGCAAGAAGGACTGGGAAGCAGCTGGGCTCCAGGAACTATCGGGTGTCTCTCTCTCTCGATCATTTGCAGGCCAGCAGGTAATATGGCCCCCTCTCGGCTTCAAAACCCCCAGACCTCATTCACAGCTTCTGTCACCACAGAGAAACTGGCTCCTTGCTAGAATTCAGACAAACCTAGGGGGAAACACATTGATTGGTTTCGCTGAGCCAAGCCCTTCCCCTCCATGAACCAATCAGAAGGTCAGAAGAAGGTTCTCATGGCATGGATCACATTAAGGCCAGAGATGCCTAAATACTGTGAATGAAGCAGCCATCAAAAAGGAGTGTCCGCTAGAGTGTCTTTTTAGATTTGCTTCCCAGGTTCGAGCCCTGGATTGGGAAAATCCCCTGGACAAGGAAATGGCAATCTACTCCAGTATTCTTGCTGGAAGAATTCCATGGACAGAGGAGCTTGGCAGGTACAGTCCATGGGGTCGCACAGAGTCGGACATGACTGAAGTGACTCAGTGCATCTGAAAGCTCTGTTCAGTATTTCTATAATGTCACAAGAAACAGCTATTTTTGTGCAAATTAACTAGTGAAAATGTTTCTAAATTGGGAAAACAAAACAAAATTCAGGGAAGAAAATAAAAACCAACCACAATGTCATCATCCAAATATTTACATTTTAGTGCATATCTTTCCAGGTTTTTCTGTATACATGTAGTCTTTCCTATGTATAGTACATCACTGAGATGGTGTTAAATGTACAAATCTGCATTGTGATGTTCACTTAAATGTAAAAAGATACGCTTAATTAATAACATACTTATAAATCCCTCTAGATAAGGGAATCTCTAGTACATCAGAAGATGTGTGAACTTGACATTATATGCAAAACATCGTAAGCACATTGGTGTGTGCTTGAAAATGGGTCCAAATTTTCACCAGACATTCAGAGTGGTCTGTGACCATGACAGCATTCAAGTTTTCACAGCACTTCCACATAAATTACAATAGACTCAGAACTGCTGTATATTTAATATTTTATTTGCAACTAGTCTCAGGTGACATAAAGATTCATGGCGTTCGGCAGGCACACTATAACTTGTGAATGAATGAATTTAAATCACCAATGTTCAAGCCAGACCCTTAGCTTGTGTGGCTAACACACACACATTTTACTGCCTGGACGACTATGGCTCCTGGGCACTTATAGAACATGGAACAGTGACTTCAGGACAAGGTCATTCAGATAATTCAATTCAGATAATTCAGCGTTTTTAGGCAAGATTATATAAATTTAATAGCCAAGTATTATTGTAGTCTCCCATTCAGGGTGAATTGTATACAGTTTCAGTGGATTTATCCCTCTTTGATTCTGCTCTGGTTAAGCTATTTGATAGTGGCAAACTTTCCTTCTCACCCAGTGCAACATCCTCTTTATGGTATAGAAGTCATAATATCTGTTCCTTTTTGTTGTTCAGTCACTCAGTCATGTCCAGCTCTTTGACACCCCATGGACTTCAGCATGCCAAGCTTCCCTTCACCATCTCTGGGAGCTTGCTCAAACTCATGTTCATTGAGTTGGTGATGCCATCCAACCATCGCATCCTTTGTCATCCCTTTTTCCTTCTGCCTGCAATTTTTCCCAGCATCAGGGTCTTTTCTAATGAGTTGGCTGTTCAAATCAGGTGGTCAAAGTATTGGAGCTTCAGCTTCAGCATCAGTCCTTCCAATGAATATTCAGGACTGATTTCCTTTAGGAATGACTGGGTTTGATCTCCTTGGGGTCCAAGGGACTCTCAAACTCTTCAACACAATTCAAAAGCATCAAATTTTTGGCAGTCAGCTTTCTTTATGTTCCAACTCTCACATCCATACACGACTACTAGAAAAACCATAGTTTTGACTATGCAAACATTTGTTGGCAAAGTACTTCTCTGCTTTATAATACGCTGACTAGGTTTGTCATTCCTAGGCACACACTTTTATCTTAATCTTTGTTTGCCAACTCAAATTGTGATATTTCGCTGGGATACTCTTCCACCTTCAACTCGAACCACTTACATACTTACACTTGCCTTGGGTCTCCATTCTCCAAGAGAGCCTGTGTCAAGCCTAAACAGCTCCAAGCTGCCACTTTGGTGGTGTATTCTCCAGTAAAGTCAGGTCTCCACCTGCTTTGTGACGTCATGGCTGCTACTTAAAACGCCTCTGTCACCCTCAAAAATAAAATAGCCCGTTATTTAACCAGCAAAAGCCAGGTTAATCAAGAACAGCCAGAAGAACTGCAATTCAGGATATGCCAGCTACAGCAGGGCATAGGCAGTCCAGAGAACAAGGAAGAGGTATTTGTTTTTAATAGGAAAAGGAGGGACTTGAGGAGAGCTGAAATAACCAGAGTCCATTGGAGGAGACTGAGAACCCAAAGTATGGAGGCTTCTTATTGGTTGGACTGCCAGGCTCTGATTGGCTGTCATCTGGAAGACAAAACTTTTCTTCTTCCCGCTGGATAGTGAAGTAAGCAACACCTTCCTGCAGGAGAGGTAAGGTAGGCATTAATAGCTTCCTTTTTAGAGTAATTGAAGATGCTTGGTTGGGGGGTGAGAGCTCTGTCTACAGGCCTGTTTCAACCCTAATTTTAGCTGAAGTGAAGTGAAAGTGGCTCCGTCATTTCTGACTCTTTGTGACCTCAGTCCATGCTGCTGCTGCTGCTAAGTCGCTTCGGTCGTGTCCGATTCTGTGCGACCCTATAGACGGCAGCCCACCAGGCTCCCCCTTCCCTGGGATTCTCCAGGCAAGAACACTGGAGTGGGTTGACAGTTCCTTCTCCAATGCATGAAAGTGAAAAGTGAAAGTGAAGTCGCTCAGTCCTGTCCGACTCTTTGGGACCCCATGGATTGCAGCCTACCAGGCTCCTCCGTCCATGAGATTTTCCAGGCAAGAGTATTGGAGGGGGTGCCATTGCCTTCTCTGGACCTCAGTCCATGAAGTTTAATCAATTCCACATCTCCATTCAATGTCTCCGTTCATTCAAATCCATTTTCTCATTGCCAAATCCAAATCCATTGCCCTGTTGGTAGGTGTTCATCACAGTCATTTTCCTCAGAAATGTCAGGATCCAGTTCTACTCACAGTCTCTCACTGTTGGATTCCCATTCTGCCCTTGTGAAGCAGGATTTAGAGTTTACCTTGATGAATGAAAAAAAAATGTACTGGTTAAATAGACTCTTTACTACACAGAAAGCAACTAGACCCAACAACTGAGAAAATCCAGCATAGTCAGCTGGGAATTGTAGTCAGCATAGTCACTCACTCCCCGGTGCTAGGGGCTCAGCCTTCAGCCTAGGGGAAACCTTCTGGAAGCCCCATCTGACCCTTGAGAAAGCGCTCCTCCCTGGCACACACCACTCTACATTGTAAATGCCCATGTAACCATGACCTTACCCTCTGGGCCACGCCCTCTGAGAGGGCAAGGACCTTGACTGTCTTGTTCACTGCTGGGTCTGTGCCAGCAGACGGGGCACTCGGAATGAATGAGTGAACAAATGGCAAGCAATGAATGAGTCAGTGAATGAATGCACTCTTCCTTGTCTCTGATCAAAGGGAAGGTGGGGAAGAGGGCAGTGAGAAAGAGGAAGGTGAAACAAAGAGGAGCGATGGAGAGAGCAAGCAGGTGACCCTTGTTATCCCTAGGAAACCATCACGAAGGGTCTGACAGGACTAGAATATCCCTGGTCTGCATCTAAGCGATACTCCACGGGTATTTTATTTAAACATTTAAAACTTAGGAAAAACGTGAAGAGAGAAAATCATTCAGTATGGGACTCTCACTCTGCAAGTACCAAGCAGGTAGGTCTAATAAATCACCCTTTTCCTCTGCTCCATGGTGTGTGGAATGATTTAGTACACCCATAAAGCAAACTAAAGGACTTGGAGCTGAGAGACACTCCAGAGGCCTGGAGCTGGGATTCTGCAGACAGGGCTGTTTGAAGGCGTGGCTCTGAGGCTTGCGTTGCCCTGAGTCCATGGGAAGACAGAGTTCAAGAGAGGAGCAGTGTCACCAGCAGCTCTGTCCATGGCTAATCAACATGATGGAATGTGATGTCAGCAAGGGGGGTGGGGGGTGCCGATCAGGCTGCAGATTTTCTCAGTCAGTCCCCTGTGCTTCATTCCCATGCAAGGGGGCCATCATGCCTAATACAGCCTAATACAGTTTCATACTGTTTGTAAAAATCATTAGAATGCTTGAAACAGAAAAAAAATACACTCAGGTTTTGCTACACAAAGAAAATAACTGTGTATAAAACAAAAATAAGCATGGTCTCAGCAAGATATTAATTGATTTGCACGTGCTGTCAATCCAAGAAGCCAGAGAATCTAGGAAGGAAAAAATGGAAATGTTAAAGAAAAAGAGGGCTTCCCAGGTGGCTCAAGTGATAAAGAATCTGCCTGTAATGCAGGAGCCACAGTTTCAGTCCCTGGGTCAGGAAGATCCCCTGGAGGAGGAAATGGCAACCCACTCCAGTATTCTTGTCTGGAGGAGAATCCCACCGACAGAGGGGCCTGTCAGGCTATAGTGCACGGGGTCACAAAGAGTCGGACATGACTGAAGTGAATTAGCCCAAAGGAACAAGAGGCTACAGCTTAGAAAAGAGATGCCCTCTCACTAAAATGTCCCTAGGAGTCCTAGCTACAGTTTATCATCAAATTTGGACCAAATGTTCTCAGTCAGCAAATCCTAAATCAAATTTTCCTAGGCTATGGATGTGGCCCTGGGTTCCAGAGCTATGACAGTCTTAAACTACAAAGAGTGCCTTCATATAAAGTAGAGGTCCCAGACTTTTCAAATTTATAGAACAAGAAAAAAAAATAATTAACAGAAACATGATCTAAAATGGGATTGTCAGGGGTTTGTTTTGGTGTGGGTATTTTTTGGTCAAGTTAAAACAAAGAGGATGGAGGAAAAAGAGGAAGAGAAGGAATGGGGGAGGAGGAGAGAAGGGGGAAGAAGAAGGTGAGAGGAGGAGGACGGGGGAGGGGGAAAGAAGTAGAGGGAAGTGGAGAGAATGATTATCTCCCATCACCATGATTTTGAGAAAAGAATGAACAGTTACACAGACAGAGAAAGCTAAGAACATAGTCTCCAAATTAAAAAGATGTGAATTCTTATTTATGGAAAAAGTCACCCACTTGTATTTCCTCATAGGCAGACTTTGGGAAACGAACCGATGGAATAGTGTAGAATATGGGCTTTGAAGCCATATAGGTTCAAATCCCGACTCGACCACCTACTAACTAACTAGGGCCAGTTGTTTCAAGCTCCCCAGACAGAGCTCTCTCTTCTGTGAGGTAGGGACATTCACTTAAGGTCAATTGTGAGAGAGAAATGAATCCGGCACATTAGGGCTTAAGAAATAGTACCTGCTGTTATTATGGGGTGTGTTCTGCTGGCCCTCCTTATTTCTAAGTGTGAGTATAGGTAAGTGTGGGGGTTGGGGCCAAGGGTAGAAAGGAAGGGTCACTCTTTAAAAAAAAAAAAATTATTGTTACTATTATTGGCCAAGCCCCGTGGCATGCAGGATCTTAGTTCCCTGACCAGGGATGGAACCTGCGCTCCCTGACATGAAAGCACAGTCTTAACCACTGGACTGCCAGGGAAGTCCTGGGAAAAGTCACTCTTAATCCTCCTGGCCCCCAATGTGAAGCTGTGCCTCTTTTGAACCCCAAACCATTCCCATCCCCACCCCACCTCCAGCCCCTCCGAGGCCAAAGCTCTGTAGGGGTATTGTTCTCTTCCCTGCTAGGGAATCCAGTTCAACTTATCTCATCTGACTAAAGATGGCGCCTGAAGAGACAAGCTAGGTGGGAGAGGTTTCTGGGTCCGGCCCATCCCGAGATCCTCCTGGGCCAGCCCTGGAAGCCCCTAGGGCTGCTCGGAAACCCATCATTTTGATTTAGAATACAATTGATTTGTTTGCTGGTCATAAAGACAGATGGAGTACATGTTGCCAAGAGATAGAGGACTTGGCCGTAACTGGTTCTTACATTCCGTCGACCTTTTTAGCTACAAGATTTATCTCGGAGTAGAAGATATGGCTGTAAAACGAATGAGAGTTGAGTGTGATTGCACTCCTCCCTAATTTCCTCCTGCAGACAAATGACAAGCAGATTTTAAAGGAAAGCGCTAAGGCTCTGGATTAGAGATGTTCCGGACAAAATGATTTCACCTCCTCACTGGGGTACTCTGAAGTACTGCTTGAAATGTTGATTTGCTGAGAATTAGAACTGAACGCTATAGCTACCTTATTTGAGAGGAAACTAGAGCCCTACGATGAACCAAGGCCCTTCCCAGGTAACTTTTGAGGTGAGCTGCTGGCCTGGCTGGCTGGATATCTGCCCCAAGCTGAGTCTTTACTGTGCGTCTCCATGAGCCTCAGTTTCCCAGCAGGAATAGAAACATCCCATATAAAACATTCTCTCCGACAAGCCTGGGGTACAAGTCAAGGAACACTGTAAATTTGAAACAGTTCGCAACACTAGTGCAATATGGTATAAAATTGTGATTTTGGTAATTTACCAGCATTTCAGCTCCTTTCTTTCTTGAAAGGCCCAAAGTTTAAAATTAAAACATATTAAATAAAATAAAGGGCTTCCCTGGTGGCTCAGGCAGTAAAGAATCTGCCTCCAATACAGAAGACCCACGTTTGATCACGGGGTCAAGAAGATCCCCTGGAGAAGGAAATGGCAACTCACTCCAGAATTCTTGCCTGGGAAATCCCATAGACAGAGGAACCTGGAATAAATGCTTGTCTCAGTCCCACAGGACCTCATGGAAACTTGGCTTTCGGCCGTGGCACAATCTAGATGCGCTCAAGGGTCTCCTCCTCTTGAAACGCCAGGCAAAAGGAGTTTCGGCACCATGAGTTCCAGCTCTGCAGCCAGTGGGGCCTCTGGACCCTCTTAGGGTCCCTGTGTTTCCCAGAGAGCATTACCTTCTCTCCCGGGTTCCTGCCTCTTTGTGTTGAGGATTTGAGGAGGGTGCATGGGGCAAAGGAAAGCAACAAAGACAGGTTTTACAGCACACAGGACAAAGGCCTTCAAAGGAGCAGTTGGTCCCACACCTCACCTACTTTTCTCCTGCCTTCCTCTCAACCTCTCCATCCATCTCCCCTTTCCCTTCAGGAGCAAACCCCGCAAATTCCTCACTTCATCTCCTGAGAAGTCACTTCCACTTCCTGATATCTTGGAGCTGGCTGATAGCCAGTGGGACTCACCCCATCCAAGCAAGCTCATCAAGGCATTATTTTTGCAGCAGAGGCTGATCCTTCCTGAAGAGATCAGAGGCCAGCTGTTAAAATAACAACACCTGGGTGAAAGAGTGCTGTCATTAGCTGCTGCGAGAACAAACCAGGCCTCCCAAGGTGGTTCTCTCCACCAACCGCATCTGCATCACCCAGCAGCTTGTTAGAAATACAAATTGGACTCTGTGGGAGAAGGCTAGGGTGGGATGATTTGAGAGAACAGCACTGAAACATGTATACTATCATATGTGAAACAGATCGCCAGCCCAGGTTCGATGCATGAGACAGGGTGCTCAGGGCTGGTGCACTGGGATGACCCTGAGGGGTGGGATGGGAAGGGAGGTGGGAAGGGGGTTTGGGATGGGGAACACATGTACACCCATGGCTGATTCATGTCAACGTATGGCAAAACCACTACAATATTGTAATTAGCCTCCAATTAAAATAAATTAATTAAAATAAAAAACATTTAAAAAAAAGAAATACAAATGAGGGGGGGTGAAGAACTATTGGGGCAGAAATTCTGAAGGTGTACCTCCAGGATGTTTTTTAAGATCCTTTGGGGGAGTGTGAGGACCACGGAATTCTCTAAAGATGCTCAGATCCTTTGTCTCCCTTACCAGTGATACAGCATCCAGCATAATGCCTGGTGTACAGGAGAATTTCAATAAATGCTCGTTACATTAATGAGCAGACAAAGTACTGCATGCCCACCTCTCTGTTGCCATATGAAGAGGAAGAAGGAAACAGAACATAAAGCATAGTTTCTGCCCTTGTGACTTGAAACCAGCAACAGTGAGAAAGCAGCCCATGAGCTTGAAGTCACAGAGCAACCGGTCGACTTAGAGATATGCAGTCCATGTCTCTAATGATGCAAATGAGAAAACAGAGGCCACACAAGTGGACTGAGCTGTGAGAGGGCAGAGTCAGCCCAGGACCCGGCTGTCCGGGTGTCCTGGCCTCTAGGGCCCTGGGATTTACTGACTGCACAGCCCCTCTGTGGTAAGAGGGTGATTAATGGCTGGATTTCATGGTTCAGGCCTTGCGTCTGTAGGGGCGCAAAGGGAGAACTCAGTGTGGGCTGGAGGAGTTGGAGATGGACGTGAGGTTGATGGGGAGCTTGACTGGGCTTCTTTTCAGAGCAAGAGGGGTCTGGATGAGCAGAGATTTACGGGGGTTTTCCTTTCCGGTTTTGGTAACATTCCAAAGTGTGAAGAGAAAACATGCAGGGAGCTTTTATTCAGCGGACATAAATTGTATTTGCCCAAAGAAGGAACCTAGATCCAGCCAAGCAAAGATGCAGGCCAGGCCCGCAGGCCTAGCCGGAAATCGTGGTCGGGCTCTCAGGCCCTCGAGGGGGCCTGTCTCCTCCAGCCCCAACTTGACACTCAAGGGTGTGGGAGCTGAGGTTCATTCTTTTCTCTCCACCTTGATGCTGCTCTCGGCTGTTTCACTTCCCTCTTCTTGGCCACATCTGCCCTGCTGCTCCATCCCTTCTTGGTAAGTTCGGGGGCAACAACAAAGTCTGAGGATTTCTCTGAATTCAAGGTTCCCCCACCCACATGTCTGTGTCACTGCCAGCAAAAGATCCTCTGAGGAGTGGTGAAACCTGGGAGGACTTGTGGGGTGGATGAAGGTGAGTAGGTGGTATGACCAAGCTCAGTGAACCCTTGACGGTTTTGCTTCAAAGAAAGTAGGTTAGAGTGCAGGGGTGGTACCAAGAAGACAATGCTGTTTTGAAAAGAATGACTAACTTTCAACCAACCGCATATTGAAAACACTAGAGCCTGTAAGTGACATTTATCACGAAGCCTCCAGCAATGATATCTGACACACCATATACACAGAGGAAGGAAGGAAGGAAGGAAGGAAAAGAGGAAAAGAAAGTAGTTTTTCAAGAACTTGAAGTGTAAAACACCCATGCATGAGTCGAAAGTTGTCTTTCAAAAGTCTTACAGGTTGGTTAACCCTAGGGAACCCACATAATGGTTAATAAGCTTAAATGGCTTTGTTAGAATCTTTGTTAAGCTAAAGGTAAAAACAGCATGTTTAGCTCCTGAGATGGTAAACTATTCTGCAAAAGAAAGGCTACCTGAAATTAGGACGAACTACAAATCATCTAGAGTCTCAGTTAATCCTATTTGAACATCAGCTGCTTCATCATAGGTTGACGTGTCCAGGGAAGTGGGAGATGAGATGAAGTAGCACATGAGGCATAAGATCAATAACTCAGGAACAGAGCTTCAAAGGCCAAACGAACAAAACAAACAAACAAAAACTTTCCGTGTTATACCGCAAAACAAGAACAAGCAATGGCGCTGGTCACGTAGCAAGGAAATACCTGTGGATTCCAACTGTAGTGAGTAACACATTATCACTGTCGACTGGGGGAAAAGCATACTTGTGAAGGTCACCAAGCATTTTATGATTGGAAATCTAGATGTTCTTAAGAGTTAAGCAGCAATGTACTTAGGTGGAAAAGCACGATTTCTTTCATTTAATGTTTTAAAAATTGACTTACGTCATCTTTTCGTATACTTTTTGAGTTTTGCCTGGAAAGAGGCAACATTTATTACTGTAACTGCCATGGGGCTGGTGTGCAGACAGGGGGGTCTTGACTCAGGTGATCTGGAACAAACCTCAACATTACCCAGAGTTCAGGAAGCCTAATTACCAGTCTGAAAAAAATGAATAGAAGTTACACATTTCTCCCCTTTGAGATCTTAGGAATCATGCAGGTTAACGCTGGGAGATTAAGACTGACGTATGTGCCCTGCCATGTGTGAAAGAGATAGCTAGTGGGAAGCTGCTATATAGCACAGGGACCTCAACCCAGTCCTCTGTGGTGACCTGGATGAGTGAGATGAGGGAGAGGTGGGAGGGAGGGTCAAGAGGGAGGGGATACATGTGTACATATAGCTCATTCACTTTGTTGTACAACATTGTAAAGCAGCTGTGTGTGTGCTCAGTTGTGTCCAACTCTTTGAGACTCCATAGACTGTAGCCCACCAGACTCTTCTGTCCTCGGGATTCTCCAGGCAAGAATACTGGAGTGGGTTGCCATCTCCTCCTCCAAGGATCTTCCCAACCCAGCGACTGAACCCATGTCTCCTCCATCTCCTGCATTGGCAGGCAGATTCTTTATCACTGAGCCACCTCAGAAGCCCTGTAAAGCAACTATACCCCAATAGAAAATAAATTTAAAGAGAAAGTAGCTTCGACACATATACCCCACCATGCGTAAAATAGATAGCTGGTGAGAAGCTGGTATATAACGCACGGAGCCCAGCCTGGTACTCTGGATGACCTAGAAGGGTAGGATCGGGGGACCGGAGGGAAGCTCAAGAGGGAGGTAATAGATGTATGATTATGGCTGATTTGCACTGTTGTACGCCAGAAACCAATACAGCGTTGTAAAGCAATTCTTCCCAGTTAAAAATAAAAAAAAGAAAAGGAAATTTTTTAAAGAAATTAAAAAATGGAAGTTCAAAAGAGAGTCTTGGGATTTCTGACCACTGCATACATAGCTATGTGCTGTTTAACTGAGAATCTTGATGATCTGGGAATCTTTGCCACCTTCAGTGTGAAGAGTTCAAGGATCACAAATAATAAATTAACTCCCATTGATCCCAAGTGGTTGAAGAAAGAAGCAGACCAGTTCATCATTTCATCAGCTCTGTGATTCTTGCTCTCATGATTCGGGCTCATGTCTGGCTCCTCCAAACATCCTATGAGCCCCTGGAGGGTAAATTCCTCATGACTCTTTCCAGTGGGGACTCTGTGCCTGACATTAGGAGACATTCAATTAAATGTGTACTAAAATGTAATTTTTAACATCTTTTCCACGCATTGCAATAATGCTATTCATGTTTAAATTTTTCAAAATATTATTTAATCTTTGTACAGTCGTTATTCCAAGATATTAAACTTTCTCTGTATAGTTAATCATACATTGAAAAGTGTCTGTTCTATGTCAGTCATGTGTTTTGGGTGCCGGTAAGTTTTCAAAAAGTAATAAGACTCAAGAGCTCTGAATCTAGTTGTGTTAATAACTAGCATTTTCTGGTCGTAGATTAACACATATATATGGAATCTGGGAAAAAAAAAAAAACCTGGTATAGACAATCTTATTTACAAAGCAGAATAGAGACGCAGAAATAGAGAACAAATGTATGGATACCCAGGGGGAAAGGAGAGGAGTATGAATTGGGAGATTGGGACTGATGTATATGCATTGCTGGTACTACGTGTGCTAAGTTGCTTCAGCCGCGTCTGACTCTTTGTGACCCTATGGAAGTGTGGCCCTCCAGGCTCCTCTGTCCATGGGATTCTCCAGGCAAGAATACTAGAGTGGGTTGCCATTTCCTCCTCCAGGGTATCTTCCCAACCCAAGGATCAAACCTGTGTCTCTTATGTCTCCTGCATTGGCAGGAAGGTTCTTTACCACTAACGCCAGCTGGGAAGCCCATCCCATTTAACCCATTTTATAGTGCAGAAAGCTACTCAGTACTGTTGGTGTCCTAAGTGGGAAGGAAATCCAAAAAATAGAGGATATATGTATACGTATGGGTTTCCCAGGTGGCGCTAGTGGTAAAGAACCCACCTGCCAACTGCCAACACAGGAGACATAAGAGACGTGGGTTCAATCCCTGGGTTGGGAAGGTCTCCTGGAGGAGGGCATGGCAACCCACTCCAGGATTCTTGCCTGGAGAATCCCATGGACAGAGGAACCTGGTGGTCTACAGTCCACAGGGTCGCAAAGAGTCAGGCATGACTGAAGCGACTTAACGTGCACGTGTATCCATATAGCTGATTCACTTTGCTGTATAGTAAAAACTGACACAACATTGTAAAGCAGCTATACTCCAATAAAAATGGAAAAACAAGCAAACAAACCACAAATGTAGACTCTAAAGGGCTCAAAAAACAAAAACAAAGACACAAACTGAAACACCACATTGTGGAAGCTGCTTTCTAACAGTCAGTCCCGCACAGGGACGTGTCCACTCACTGCCTCTCCCCCTGCTCTCCCGGGTTCTCCTCTTCCCACCCCTCCTCCCCTCCCCTCTCCAGACCCTCCTCTGTCTGCACAATCTTCTTACACATCAGCAGACCACGGAGGAGAGCTTTGTATCTCACTGTAACAGTTACTTGACTTCCCTGGTGGGTCAGACGGTAAAGCGGCTGCCTACAAAGATTCCCTAGAAATGGAAATTTTCTAGGGAAAGCAACACTGAAACACACTCATTGTCAAATGTCATCACAGAATTTGCAATGATTTTTTAAAAACCTCTATTAATGACCTGAACATACACTTGACAAAGTGACTTTATATCATTTTATAAGACTGAATTGAATTGGGGCAGCATTCTTGATGTTGGTCCCCTCTTGTCAACCAAGCTACAGAGGTTGGTGGAGAGAAGACAAGACTGGGCTTGCGGCTCGGGGCTCTCTGGACTCTCACCCCAGAGGACACATTCTTGAGTTTCTCTTTCCACCCACGAATGCTTTTCTTGAATGTGACTTAAACTTCTCTGACTGTATCTGCCTGGCCCTGAAAGGTCTGGGACTCTGTTACTTGAAAGGAAATACTTATTATTATTATTATTATTATTACTATTCTCAGATTAGTCCCCACGGAAGAGAAATAATGGTTCCTGAGCCAAATGTTTATTCAACTGAGAGGGAGAAAATTCAAGTGGTAGAAGGGAGAGACCTTGTTCTTGCCAAGGGTATGGGTGGTGGCTACAAAGAATAAGATGTTGCAATGCTTACATCACAGATTAAAGTATAATCCTTTCCTTTAATTTCCCAAACTCCACTCTGAGCTGCCATTAGTATAATCTTGGCTGATCTATCCAATGGATCTTGTTCTGCATTTTATACCTTTGGCAGTAGATTTGTGGTTAAGTGAATGTCAAAGACATGCTCATCCACAGCAGCCACGATCCTTAGAGAAGAGGTGGGGATGTATACACACAGGGTTATCTCTAGTTGTCTTTGATGAAAATGTTATTTGAAAGACAGCTCAACACAGGCCCAGTTAGTTTCTTGCCTGACACCTAAAAGTCCATTCTACCTGGGAAATAGGAGACACAGGAAAATTAAAAACCCACTGGTCTCTGCTCCCAAGAAACTAACGAATAGGTTGGGAAAGCAAGATCTAAACAGGAGGAAAAATCAGATAGCAGTATAATCGGGCAGACCATGAGAAAACCAGCAAAGTGAAAAATGACCCAGAGCCATAAGTTCAGAAATGGGAGAAAAGACCATAACATTTCAAAAAAAAAAAAATTATGTTAGCAATTTTACGATCTGTCATGTGACTGTAGCCCTCCAGGCTCCACCATCCATAGGATTTCCCAGGCAAGAATACTGGAGTGGGTTACCATTTCCTTCTCCAGGGGATCTTCCCAACCCAGGAATCAAACCTACGCCTCCCTCATCTGAGGCACCAAGGAATCCCCCAGTCATGTAGCTCATCCCTGTTTTAAAAAAACATAAGATTATGATAAAGGGCCGATTATGATAAACAACTGAGTGTATTGTTGGTCTGGTTGTGAGACCCGAGCATTCGTCCACTGAGTTGCTCTAGATTTTGGGGACCCGATATATTGTTTTACTGCTGCTACTGATCATGGAAACGGCTAAATTCAACACCTGATCCATCTTAATTCCAAGCCAATACCACAGTAAGACAAGAGACAATAGTTTTTTGTTTTTTTCATTTGAGCACATTCCTTGTTTCTATATCATTTTTAAAAAAAGGAGGAAAAATTTGTCCTGTGTCTTGTCTTAGTGGCAGAAGGTAAAATAGGCAGTTTCCGTGTGTTGGCTCAAGGTCACAGCACCTTGTGGTTCCTGTGAGGGCAGGTCTTGCCCCAGTGCTGGCAAGGGAGGAGGGGGGCATTCATCCTTACAGCTGTGATGGTATCAACTCTGCCAGCTGCTTCCAGGATGAGAACTCAGGCTTCAAATGCTGTAGGTTCCTGCCCTACTCTCCTCACCCAGACCATCCCCTGAGTCTCCTGTGCTTTAGAGACAATGAATGAACGTCTCATTCAAAGACTAGGACACCTAACCTGAAACATGACTGGCTGCCTTTGTAAAGCAGGAGGGGGCTTCCCAGGTGGCACTGTGGTAACAAACACGCCTGCCAATGCAGGAGACAAAAGAGACACAGGTTCGATCCCTAGGTCTGGAAGATCCCCTGGAGAAGGGCAACCCCCTCCAGTATCCTTGCCGGGAAAATGCTACAGACGGAGGAGCCTGACTGTCTAGAGTCCATAGGGTCGCACAGAGTCGGATACAAATGAAGTGACTTAGTACGCATACATACACACATAGAGCAGAAATCTGGCCTAAACCGGGCCTATCCAGAGATAAATGCGTGAGTTACAATTGCTGAAAAACATATGCAGTTGGTGGTGAATGATAACATATTAGGATGTTTTCAAATAACTTAAAGACCTTTCACTGGTGGAAGACTGACTACCTTAGCTATTTATTGGATCCAATTGAAAGTAGAAACTACTCTTGAAAAAGAGAAAAAAAGCATCTGTCTCTTGTCCAAAACCATGGAAACCATCTCCTTCTCCAAACAATGAGCCTGCTTCCAGCCAAGGCAGCGAGAGATTCTCATTTCTCATGATTTTCTTCCAAATCCCAAACAGCAAATGCCTTTGAAATGCACAAAAGAGCAAGGAGCCTACTGAATTGGCAATTATTCCCGTTCCTCTTTAGTAAAGGAAGGGAAAGATCTGTGGAAAGGGAAAGCATAGAAAGATCTGTGCTTTGCTCCTTTGGGGTTCCAAAGACAAGAGGGCCTTAGGACAAGTTAACCCTCCCCATACAGCACTGCTCAGAGCTGCAGAGGGAAAGTGATTTTGCATTTTCGAGGCCAAGGTATGTTTTCTTTTCAGCAGAGGCTTTGTTCCAGGGGGAAACCGAAATGTACTCATTCCAGAATGAACCCCGTAGAAACCACACTGCTTTTCAGCCTGGTTATAGTCAGCACATAGTTTGCCAGTTATAAACCACCCTCCCCCTCATTCTCCAGCCCAGAGAGTCCTCAGTCTGCTTCCCAAACATGCTCTTGCAATAGAGATAGCTCATATAAGCTGGAATTTTAGATATGCACCAAAATGCAGGTCATGTTATCAGAGTCATCCTACGAGGCCCGATCTGTTCACCCAGTGGCTAACCCAAACAAAACTATGAGACAGCTGAGGCCTGATGCTGTGGAGTCTGACCACCTCTCTACCTCCTCATGCCTGTGCCCACAGACTCAATGCAACATCCTCTTTGATCAGGACTCTTTGTCCGCGTAGAGAGCTGCTGATACACATCTGTGCAGGGTGTTAACAGCCCAGGCTGGTTTGTTCTCCCCTAAGAGCTTCTCTGCTTCGTGGGTTAGGTTGCCCCCGATTCCCAAAAGATCCTGTACGTCTGCTGTCTTGGCACTCTCCCCCTTCTCCAGCCCACGTCATCCACAGGACTGGGAGTTCTGCTCCACCCACGGCTGGGTCCTAGTCCCAGTAAACATTTCCCAAATACTGTTAAAAAGATGATGCTCACAGACACCCATGCTAACTCTTCAGCCATCCTGTGAGATTTCAGTGAAAGAAGTTATCTCAATGAGAGGTGTTTTGAGCAGAGACATCTTGTGAAAACTCAGCAAATAAGATACTATTTACTAATCAGGCGTTCCCCGTGCAAAATCTGTAACCTTTGTAGTATCCTGGAGTGTTTCGAGAATATGATTAAATCTATATACCCTCTAGGGCATCCCTGGTGGTTCATTGGTTAAGATAAAGAATCCACCTGCCAATGTAGGAGATGCAGGTTCTATCTCTGGTCCAGGAAGGTCCCCTGGAGAAGGAAATGGCAACCCACTCTAGTATTCTTGCCAGGAGAATCCCATGGGCAGAGGATCCTGGTTGGCTATAATCCATGGGGTCGCAAAGAGTCAGACACAACTTAGCAACTGGACAACAATAACAACAACAAAAATATACCCTCTAGCTGGAAAAAAATTGTGTGAGAGCACACACACACAGAGATACATGCCATCTTATCTGCAATGTCAGCAGATTAAAGGATCCACTGAAATACATTCCTGTATCCCAAACTAAGAACCTCTGCTCCATCTTAATTGGGTACTTTTCTCCATTTATACATTAGACTCCTCCTCCCTAAGGGCAGGAGGAAGTCATGGCTGGCCCTGTGTCTGTCTTGCACTTAGTGGAAGCTCAATAAGTTGTCAGTGATAAAATGCACATGTGCTAAGAAAGGGTGACCCACTGATCTATTGTTCCCTGGTTTTCTTCCCACCTGTCCAGACCCGCCCTCAAAGAAATGGAGCATTGCTGCATTTGCAGAGTGGGGAGTCAGGGTCCTGCTGACCTTTATGTAGCGTCAGTGACCCGGGACCCCAGCCCCAGGCCAGTTTGACCTTTGTGCTCCGCTGTCCTCTGTGGTGAGGCAGGAGGTGACAAAGCTGCTTCAGGGGATGATTTAAAAACTTACGGGCAAGGGTAACTTCCCTGATGGCCCAGGGGTTAAGAATCGGCCCTGAAATGCAGCGAAAGCAGGTTAAACCCCTAGTCAGGGAACCAAGATCTCACATGTGTGGAGCAACGAAGCCTTGTGTCACAACTAGAGAGTCCGTGTGCCATAATGAAAATATCTCACAAGGCACACCAAAGATCCCACACATCCCAACTAAGACCTGCTGCAGCCGAGTAAATAAACACATAAACACGACCCCAAGGACCGTAGCCCACCAGGTTCCTCTGTCCATGGGATTCTCCAGGCAAGAATACTGCAAAGGGTAGCCATTCTTTTCTCCAGGGGATCTTCCTGACCCAGGGATCAAACCCATGTCTCTTGTGTCTCCTGCACTGGCAGGCAGATTCTTTACCAACCAAGTCAAAAACAGGGTTTGTTTCTTTTTTTAAAAATGTAGGAGGGTACTTTTTGGTTGCCACAAGTATTAGAGATGTCAATCCATGTTTATTGGGAAGGACTCCAGGCATTTTGGAGTCCTTTGGACAATATGCAATCCTACACAGCAAGAATTGTTCAAAGTCCCCCATGAGCTCCACATGTGAATGAAAACAGGGTTTGTTTCTTTTTATAATATTTAAAATTCTATGATCTTCGATGTCAGCTCTGGGTTACATAGTGCAAAGTAATCTTTCACATCATTTGAATGCACATTGAATTTTCCGAGAATGAGGCTACCATGTAAGTCAATGTAAGATTGCACATTGTTTGGTTTGGGGCTTCATCAAGCTCATTCACCTTTTGAAAAATCTCAATAGCAGAATTTACACCTCTGATGACATTTGAGTCACCAGCATAGCTCACCGGGATGCATATGAGAGCTATCTCATTCATGGCCATTCTACACAGACCTACAAGCTATGCCTCAACATATCTGCTAGCATAGCTGTGCCCAAGCATTTACACATTTAAATTCATCTTCTTTTCTGAGATTATTTGATATTCATTCTTTACATTACAGTAATGGCATATATTGATTTTTTTAAAAAAATGTGTGTATAGGTAAGTTTTATTATCTAGATATTTAATTCCAAGAGAGAGAAAAGAATATAACAAAAAAGGGGGGATAAGTCTGATAGTGAACTATGGCATTGTCATTTATGTTGGAATTCTTTGAAGTAAATTCTCTCAATCGTGTCCGACTCTTTGTGACCCCATGGACTGAGTAGCCTACCAGGGCTTCCCTTGTGGCTCAGCTGGTAAAGAATCTGCCTGCAATGCAGAAGACCTGGGTTCGATCCTAGGTTGGGAAGATCCCTTGTAGAAAGGAAAGGCTACCCACTCCAATATTCTGGCCTAGAGAATTCCATGGACTGTATAGTCCATGGGTCACAAAGAGTCAGACACGACTGAGCGACTTTCACACCACTTCATGTATTTCTCTAAGGATGCCCAAATGCAGGTAACAGTTGTGTGCTAAATTTGGCTTAAAAAATAACATAAAACCAATTTTTTTCACATACGAAGAAGCCCAGAAACAGGCAGTTCCAATGTTGATTTAGTGGCTGAAGAAAGTGACAATCCAGCTGATGTCTGCTACCTTCAACAAGCGGACATCTGTCCTTGGGCTTGTCCCATCAAGGATGCAAGAGGACTGAGGCCACTCAGGTTGTTTCCAAAAACAAGAAGCACTAATTTTTCCTCAAATGGCTCTTTTTTAATCAAAGAGGAAGATATTTACAGGAAGCACTGGGTAAGACTTCCCTTCTGACTGAATTCACCAAGATTTAATTAGAGGTCCTTGGGGATTCACTTACATCGTCCAATTGTAATTAATTAATTAATTGAAAAAAGAATATATGCAGTTACACAAAACTCACTGTATACATGAAAGTGACAGTGAAGTCGCTCAGTCATGTCCGACTCTTTGCGACCGCATGGACTGTAGCTTACCAGGCTCCTCCGTCCATGGGATTTTCCAGGCAAGAGTGCTGGAGTGGATTGCCATTTCCTTCTCCAGGGGATCTTCCCGACCCAGGAATTGAACCCAGGTCTCCTGCATTACAGGCAGATGCTTTACCGTCTGAGCCACCAGGGAAGCTCCATTGTATACATAGGGTATTTTTTATCTAACAGCATCCATCCCAAAGAATACTTAGGGAGCTTCACTGTAAGTTTATTTTAAACCAAGTTACACATCTAGTGGTGATTTGAAATGGAAAAAACATCTGCATAATTGAATTGAAATTTTGTAATGTAACTTTCAAATTCAGTCTAGAGACCTAACAGGCTATATTACTTGAATACTGAGAATGTGACCTTTTTGAAAAAATGCAGAGCTAGAGCAAAAAGGAATCATTATAGACTGAAGATTCAGTAAGATAACAAGAGAACAATCTGTCCTGTTTCAATCCCATTGATGAGAGTCTGATCTAGTGTATAGTCAAACACTAGAGTCATGAACAGAGAAAGGGGGATGCTGTTATCTCCAACTGCTACCTGGTAAGTATTTAAATGCTCTTCTGGGATGTTCAGCATCATTAACTATTAGGAAAATGCTAATCAAAACCTAATGGGATATCACCTCATGCCTGTTTGATTGGCTATAATAAAAAAGACAAGAAACCACAAACATTAGCAAAAATATGGACCAAGGGAACCTTCATACACTGTTGATGGGAATGTAAATTGGTGCACCCACTATGGAAAACAGTATGGAGATTCCTGAAAAAATTAAGAATAGAACGATCATACAATTCAGCTATCCCGTTTCTGGGTGTTTATCCAAAGACTATAAAAACACTAATTTGAAAAGGTATTAATATATGCACCCCTATTTTCATCACAGCAATATGTATAGTAGCAAAGATTTGGGAACAACCTAGGGCTTCCCTAGTGGCTCAGTAGTAACAAATCTGCCTGTAATGCAGGAGATCTGGGTTCAATCCCTGGGTATGGAAGATCCCCTGGAGGAAGGCATAGCAACCCACTCCAATACTTTTGCCTAGAGACTCCCAAGGACAGAGGAGCCTGGAGGGCTGCAGTCCATAGGGGCAGCCCACCAGACTCTTCAGTCCAGAGTCAGACATGACTGAAGCGACTAAGCAGTAACAGGGAACAACATATGTGCCCACAGTGGCTGACTGGTTAAAGAAGATATGTATACACACACGCACAGAAGAATTCTACCTAGCTATGAAAAGGCAAAAAATCTTGTCATTTGTGAAGATGTAGATGGACCTTGAGAGTATCATGTGAAGTGAAATAAGTCAGATGGTGAAAGCAAATACCATATGCTTTAATTCACATGTGTGATATAATGTCTGCAGGGCAGCAGTGGAGATGCAGACGCAGAGAACAGGCTTCTGGACAGAGTGTGGGCAGGAGAGGGAGGCGCAGATGACACCATATGTGAAATGGATCCTGGGAACTTGCTGCGTGCTCAGGAGCTCAACCCAGCGCTCTGGACAACCTAGAGGGTGGGATGGGGTGGGACATGGGAAGGAGGTTCAGTAGGGAGGGGACATATGTATACCTGTGGCTGATTCATGTTGATGTATGGCAAAAAACCATCACAATATTCTAAAGCAATTCAGTTCAGTTCAGTTCAGTCACTCAGTCATGTCCAACTCTTTGCGACCCCATGAATCATAGCACACCAGGCCTCCCTGTCCATCACAACTCCCAGAGTTCACCCAAACCCACATCCATCAAGTTGGTGATGCCATCGAGTCATCTCATCCTCTGTCGTCCCCTTCTCCTCCTGTCCCAAATCCCTCCCAGCATCAGAGTCTTTTCCAATGAGTCAATTCTTCACATGAGGTGGCCAAAGTGCTGGAGTTTCAGCTTTAGCATCATTCCTTCCAAAGAACACCCAGGACTGATCTTTAGAATGGACTGGTTGGATCTCCTTGCAGTCCAAGGGACTCTCAAGAGTCTTCTCCAACATCACAGTTCAAAAGCATCAACTCTTCGGCGTTCAGCTTTCTTCACAGTCCAACTGTCACATCCATACATGACCACTGGAAAAACCATAACCTTGACTAGATGGACCTTTGTTGGCAAAGTAATATCTCTGCTTTTGAATATGCTATCTAGGTTGGTCATAACTTTTCTTCCAATGAGTAAGCGTCTTTTAATTTCATGGCTGCAATCACCATCCTCCAATTAAAAAAAAAATTTTTTTTTTAAAACCTAATAAGCAAAAAAAAAAATAAAATAAAAAACAAAATAAATGAACACACCAAACCAAACAAAAATAAGCACATAGATACAAAAAAACACAGTGATGATTACCAGAGAGGAGGCGGTAGGGTCGAGAGAAAGCAAAATGGGGATCAACTGTAGACTGATGGATAGAAACTAAATTTTTGCTGGTGAACACACTGTAGAGTATATAGGAATAGAAACACAATGTTTTACACATGAAACTTACATAAGATTATAGATCAACATTACCACAATAAAAATAAATTTAAAAAATATAAAATAAATGCACTTTTGATGCTGTGCAATGGAGCCAAAGTTCAACCAGTGGTGATCATATGTCTGGAATTTTCATTCTTAAAAATGTCCTGGTTTGGGTGACAAATGATAAATGGTCACCTTACTAACTGATTTAAAATTTCTAGATTATAAACATGCACTCATTCCAAACCCTTAGCTTTAGGGCTGGTGAAGGACAAGCTAAGAGAAGGAGAAAGTTGTAGGATTGGGTAGTTGGAGCAGAAGAGGGTAGGGCAGGAAATAAAAAAGGAAAAAAGAGTAGACAATTTAAAAAACAAACAATAAAAACAAATCTCTCAATAGAAAAAAAAAAAAAATCCAGAAGCCATTCCTCTAGGTGTTCGCCTCCTTGGCTTGGAGGGCTGGTGCGGAAGGAAAATCTCACAAGGGCCCAATGAATGGATGGTTTGTCTCCCTCCAAAGAAACTTAAACTGGTCACCAGTAGCCCAAATAGCTGTCCTGTTTCTCAGGGCTGTTTCCTGTTTCAGGGCTGCCGAGTGTTACAAGCCCTTCATAGAGCGATGGATTTTCAAGGTGAGTTGAAAGTATTTTAAGATCCCTCTAGGGCAGCAGATGGACAGAATGACAGACGGCTACTATGGTGTAGCTGTTTTCATTCCCAGCCCAACTATGCACATAGCCCTGTGGGTTCATAACTAGTGTGGTCTGTGCAAAATGCATTCTATGAAATATGCAAAGAAGGGAGGGTGGGAGCCAGTCTAAATAAAATAGTTCTTCTAAATAAAATATAGTAATATTTACTAGGCCATAATACGACTAGGCCAGCTGATGTGGAACTCAGAAATCCAACTGAGAGGGAAGTGACAGATAGTGGAACTCTCCTTTCAGGAGTTTCTTTCAACATATCAAAACTGAGACTTCTTTGGATTGGATCAATGTCACCGAATTCTTTGGCCAAAATAATAATAAATGTTAATGTGGGTCAATAGTTAAGCGTTCCAGTTCTGGATCAGATTGCTTAAATTCAAACCCCAGCTTCACCAATTACCAGTAACTTGAGGCATGCTTCTTGGCCTCTTTGTATCTCAATCTCCACATCTATAAAACAGAAATAATTATATTACCAACCTCATAAGGTTGTTGAGAAGAGTTGATGAGTGAAATGTTTAGAATAGTGCCCCGCACATAGTGGTGCTTATTAATCTCAGTTGTGGCTCACTAACACCATTAAAAAGTATAATTGCAAGGTTTCATTGTAATCTCTTAAATATATAACTTGCTATGCTCAGCTTGATGAGCCAAGACAAATTGTTTTTTTTTTTCAGAGATAATATCAGAGTGATATTTTGATAAATGTCCTAGCTTCCTTCCCTTAAGCAGGCTGGGATGACAAGCTTTGTGATCCAACAAAGCTATTATAAAACATCATTACAGGATGATACAGCTCTATGAGGCTTCTGTGCTGCCCTCATTACAAAACACTGAGAGAAGAAAGTCATGAGAAATTGACAGAAATTAGAGAGAGTTTTTCCTAAAGCTGGGGAATTAGGACTGGACTGTTTTCATTCCACGAATGTCATCTAAGCATTTGCCTGAGCACAGCATAGAACTCTTCAGTGCTACAAACACGTATATAATGCTAAAAAAAAAAAGCTCACCATTCACTCATTTATTCCACAAATTTGTGTTTGTTAATGTTATGGTGGGTTTTTCTAGTGACTTTAACAGTAAAGAATCTGCCTACAAGGCAAGAGACCTGGGTTCGATCTCTAGGCAGGAAAATCTCATGAGGGAGGCCATGGCAACCCACTCTAATACTCTTGCCTGGAGAATCCCATGAACAGAAGAGCCTGGTGGGCTGCAGTCCATAGGGTTGCACAGAGTCAGACATGACTGAAATGACGTGTGCATGCACATCGACATTAATATCATACACCAAAAACTGTTCTAGAGGCTGGGGGATAGAATGACAAACACAGCAGGGTCCTAAGCTCAGAATATGGGGACGCTGACCAATAACAATCCTCGGATGTGGGCTAAACAAGCAACAGCAGGGGGAACTTGGGGAGCCCAGGGAAAGGGTGCCAAATTCAGCCTCTTGACACTTGAGAAGTCAATCTTGGGCACAAACAGGGACCGCATGTGGAAGAGTTTCAAAGTGGGTAATTCCTGACTTTATATCAGATTGGGACCAATAGGAAAAGCTCAGTCAATTTAAGATGAGCAGTCAGGGGAGAAGCAGATCAGATGTAGCACATACCAGCTCTACGCTCAAAATCCAGTGATGTAGGGGTTACTGCTGTCTTTTGACAGATGAGGAACCAGCTCTTAGTGGTAGAGTTGGGTGAAGTAGGTGGAAGTGGCTCCAACCCTTGGCTTTTCCACTGTCAAAGAGGGGCTCAGTTTCAGAAAGACTCATGGTGCTCAGCCAGGACATTGTGCAAGAATACCAAGAGCATATGGTTACATTCAGAGCAATAGTCATCTGCTTCAAATTAGATTATATTAGGAAGCTGACATTGCTAGGTGTCCTTAGGTATGATCAAGCTCGATGAAGATTCAGGCAAATCAATTCATGGCCTGATAAACTCATAGATAAGTGTTCATTCACTCTGGGGAATAGAACTGCCCAGTCAATCAGACTACGTACGACCTTTCTGTACCTGAACTGCCCATATGGCTCCAGGACTTAAGCAAATGAGCTTTGAATATTCTCAAAAATCTGTCTTCCTTAATGCAGAACATCCTAGTTCCTTCTCTCCCAATCCAAGCCTCCTCTCTTTCATCTCTCTAGGTTCCTTGATTGCTCTTGCTCTCTCATTTCTAGGACCTCCATCCTGGGTCAGTTAGAGTTTATGTTCAACTCCAAGGAACAGCAAACTTGACTGACCAATGCTTCACCAAATCAGGAGGTTTCATTTTTCTTATTGGTAGCTGCCAGAGCTGATAGAGAGGTTAAGGAGGGGGTGGGTGGGTAAGGCTGAGATGGCTGCCAATTGTTGCTGCAATCTTGTTATCATAACCATATTCTAAGCAGAAAGAGCAAGGCACCAACGAAAGATGGGCAAGATCTGTGTTTGAAAAGCAAAACTTGTCTAGACATCTCCAACAGACTTCTCCAAGGTCTGACTGGTCAAAGCTGAGTTTCAGCCCACTCCAGCCAAGAAGGAGGCTGGAAAGTGCAGTTTTTAAACTTAGCACATAGTCACCTCATACACCCTGATGCTGGGAAAGATTGAGGACAGGAGGACAAGGGGACAACAGAGGATGAGATGGTTGGATGGCATCACTGACTCAATGGACATGAGTTTGGGTAAGCTCTGGGAGCTGGTGATGGACAGGGAGGCCTGGTGTGCTGCAGTTCATGGGGTCGCAGAGTCGGACATGACTGTGAATGAACTGAACTGAACTGAACCTCACACAAATCAGTGAGGAAGATTTTCATAGACAAGAACATCAAGCCAAGACAGCTATACAAAGACCACTAACAAGATCACAAGTGAGTGCCATCCTGTGAGAGCACAAGCTGCCTCATAGAATACTGGAGTTTCCCTTCCACTTACTGGTCATGTTGCGGGGTCTTCCACGTGCCAGGTGCTGTGCAAGACTCAGGGCAGAAGTGATGAGCAGCTTATGGTCTGGCCATGGGGAGATGCACATAAACACATGAAATGATGATATTCCTGGGGTCTCATTTACAGTGTGATGGTTTGGAAATCCATAGATGTGTTCAGTTCCGCATCTGAGGTGGTTCCACATGACACAGAGCAGCTAAGTCCATGTGCCCCAACTAGAAAGCCTGTGCTCTAGAGCCAGAGAGCCCCAACGCCTGAAGCCCAGGCACCCTAGGGCCCATGCTCTACAATGAGAAAAGCCACAGCAGTGAGAAATCCATGCACTGCAATTAGAGAGTGGCCCTTGCTCACCACAGCTAGAGAAAGCCGGCAGGAAAAGAATGAAGACTCAGCATAGCCATAAATAAATAAATAAATAGAATTTTTAAGAAATAAATTAACAAAGAGCTTGTGGTACGTTTTAGGAAGTTGAAAAATGTCGGTGGTCCACTTGACTACCACATCATCAAGAATGGAAAACAAAGCATTTATGGAAAATACGAGGATGGTAGAATATTTATAAAATAAAGGGTCAGAATTCACAAACAGTGTCTGATCACATCATGGATCATCCTTCAACCACTAGCTGTGGGTCTCCATCGCTGGAGTGTTTATAGAGAAGTTTCGGTGCTTTTCCAAACTCAGCACTTTCACCTTGGTGGCAGGCTTTCATGGGGTGAACCATGTTACGTGGTCCGTGCCATGATCTCTTTGCCTTTTTCAGAGCAACTGAAAACAGTTACTCATTCCTCTCAGGATGGTTTTTCACTGCTTCTTAATCTGGGAGCCCCTGTGCAATGTTCATTGGCATCTTCTGGTTATACGTTTACTCAGAAGTGGAAAAACTCTCAAGAAACTTGCATTTACCGTGCGTAGACCCAGACTCATGATCTAGCCGGTGGCATTGTCACCAGAGGCCCTGGAAGTGGGTCCAGGCTGGGAGGTTGCCCTGCCCCGCTGACAAGAGTCTCTCTCCAAAGCTGCTTGGTCAACCTACACCTGGCAACCGGTAAGAGACCATCAAGCCTTCACCAGGTAATTTAAATCCTATGGACCTTAAATGTTTTCTGTGTGTGTGTATCTATGTGTGTCTATTTGAAATTTTTGCTTTTAAAATATTTTATTCTGAAAAGGAAGCTTGTCTGCCTACCTGCTAAATCTCTTCAGTCATGTCTGACTCTTTGCAACCCTCTGGACAAGAGCCTGTCGAGCTCCTCTGTCCGTGGGATTCTCCATGGAGTGGTTGCCATGCCCTCCTCCAGGGCATCTTCCCAACCCAGGGACTGAACCCTCATCTCCTGAATTGCAAGCAGATTCTTTACCACTGAGCCACCAAGGAAGCCGGGAAAGGAAGCATAGGGTACAATATTTCTATAGGGATAAACAGCGCAAAGGAACCCAAAGGAGGGACATTCAGTTTGAGGAGGTCAAGTTAGATTCCTCAGGGAATGTGACAGCTGACACTTGAGGAATTTTGAACTCATTGACTAGGACCCCTACCCAAACCTATCTCTGGAACCCCATCCTAGACACTGCAGCTGAGCCTTCTTGATGGAGAAATTTCTTCCTGGGAGAACACCAGCATCACAGGTCACAAACCTTCTCTTGGGACAGATTTATTCCACTGCGTGTTGATTGCTTCAGCCTAAAATTCAGAAGGTGACTTCCAGAGCCTTCCCACGGCCGGGGCTTCCTGTGCAGACAGGAATAATGAGACGCTCCACGTCTCCACCCAACATGCTAGGAGTTTTTCCTTCGATATGGGAACGGCCTCAACTCATTATCAAGATTTCCCAGACAGACTTTAAATATCATTTTTGTGAGTTTTAATCCAAAACATTTGAACACAGTTTTTTGTTTGGCTTATCTACCATGATTTAAAAACGGAGTTTGGTGTTTTTATTGTTTTCGACTGTGTTAACTTTGGAAGGACTCAGGGCTGGTTTCTTTGCACATTATCCTAAGTATGTCAAAAGGCTTTCATATAGACCCAAGCTACATTCTAAGAAGTGATTGAAAAGCAGACACGGTCCCAGTGCCAGCACACTAACTACCACTCCAGCCAGAAACCAAGGCCCCGACATGGCCTTGCCCCAGCCCAGGAACTGAAAAGGGAGGTTAAGACAGGAGGGGGCCTGAGAAGGTCCCGCGGAAGCATTAGCAGAACCAGAAGGCCAGGCTGTGACCACAGCAAGCAGGCTGTGGGTTTCCACCACGTGTTCAGAATTGCAAAGAGTGAAAGGATTCTTCGAGGATCTCCTAAGCCCCCATTTCACATCCTTGCTAATGAATTCCCTTGGAATCCTTAGCTAAGGATTCCCTTACTAACAAATCCCTCCCCCCAGCCTCTCCCTGTTTGCAACCAGCAGCCCCAGTCCTAGGCCCATTGTCTAGCCAGGTGTCTTCCTAAGAAGATAATGGAAAGAGATGATTATACTCATCACCAAAGAGCCCTGGGTCCTCTGGTGTACTTTCTTATTGATGTGCTGGTGTCGTCCTATGACTCATTGGTTATGTTCTAGTTTAAACTTTCTTACTTTGATGTTTAACCTGAAAGATTGAAAACTTCCAGTATTATCCAAATCTTAGGCTACTCCATCCTAAAGGAAATCAGTCCTGAATATACATTGGAAGGACTGATGCTAAAGCTGAAACTCTAATACTTTGGCCACCTGATGTGAAGAACTGACTCATTGGAAAAGACCTTGATGCTGGGAAAGATTGAGGGCAGGAGGAGAAGGCGACAACAGAAGATGAGATGGTTGGATGGCATCACCAACTCAATGGACATGAGTTTGAGTAAACTTCGAGTTGGTGATAGACAGGGAGGCCTGGTGTGCTGCAGTCCATGGGTTCGCAAAGAATCGGACACGACTGAACTAAACTGAACCGAGGCTACTCAAGTGATCATTTTCAAGGAGCTGGAAAGATTTTGAACTGAAAATGTTGATCCCATCAAAAAACAATTTGCTTCCTTGAATGGAAGGGTGCTTAATGTGTCCTGGGTCTCTAGATGAACATCCCTTTCCTAGAGGGCGCCACTACTTTCATGACAGCTGCTGACTCTCTCTGGTCGCTGTGTTCCCCCAGCCCTCCCAGCCTCTGGATTCAGGCTGTTCCTGGTCTAGTCTGGGGCCTCCCTGGAAGCTATCCCACTTGCCAGTGGTTCAGGAGGTGAGTTCTGAGTCGGTTCTGAGCTGCCCTTGGTTTCAAGGAGCTTGAGTAAAGCCCTAACACCTTTCTTGTTCTCCTTTCTCCTCACTCCCTAGGTTCTGCCAAGAACACAAGCAAACTGTGATGTGGGAAAGTGAAACTGAAAGTCACTCAGTCATGTCTGACTCTTTGTGACCCCATGGACTATACAGTTCTCTAGGCCAGAATACTGGAGTGGGTAGCCTTTCCCTTCTCCAGGGGATCGCCCCAACCCAGGGATCGAACCCAGATTCCCACATTGCAGGTGGATTCTTTACCAACTGAACTATGAGGGTTGCAAACCCATAACACGGCAGGCTCTTTGCTAAGTTTTCTAGACACAGTTTCTCTTCAAAGCCTCAGAAAAGCCTAGGAAACAGACCCTATTATAATTCCCATTTGGGAGATGAGGAAACAGGTTCAGAAAAGGTAACACATTACATGACTTGGAAAGGTCAGTCTGGTTCCAAAACCTTAAATCTTTCCAGTCACATCTGAGTCCTGAACGTTCCAAATTGTCCTAAATTCCTGCGATACTCCCATTGTGGGTGAGCAGGGGTGGAGAGGGGAAGACAGAGAAGTCACCATATTCTAGGGCACCTGAGATAAGTCCAGGACAGCAGGGTCTGTGCTGCTGGAAGGAATTTTCCTGAGGCCTGTTATTGGCCCAGACAAGGATCACTAGTGGTTACACAACAGTTATGCTCCTCCTAAATAGGGTTAGTATCCATAATGACAATAGTGAGGAAATCCCTGAGCTACTTTAGATATTCAGTAAGAACTGAGAGAAATCATATCTTGGTCTGCACTAAGGTCAGATAAGGTGAGAATGCTGAGCTACTTTGCTCCTGGCAGAAATCACATCGACTCCAGGTGTCTGCACGATTATCTCTTCCTCATCAGAACTGTCACTGGTATTTCTCTGTCTCTCTGTCTCTGTCTCCCTGTTTCTCCCTTTTCCCAAATGACTTCTATTTAATCATTGGAAGCAAATGAAATGGAGCGTTTACGAGAGACGAGAGAACACATCATTGCCTTTTGCAAAGGGCCCTGGGGCAGAAAAGGTCTTCAGTCTGTCCCCTAACTGATCCCCTCCAAGCAAAGATGCCCATAGTGGCCCTCGTGGTCTATCTCAAGAAAAGGGAGCTGGAATCTGCCCGTCCTGTGGGCTCAGTTCTCTCCAGACCAGCATTAGCAGGCCCCCCGTGACCTCTCTGGTCATGACCTGGAGCAATGTCATCAACCTGCAGAACAGGACTGCTGTGTCCACAGCGGTCTTTGTAACTTCTCAACCAATGGCCACCAAATTGTGTCACGTCCTCCAGGGCAGCTGTCCCACCAGACCTCACAGTTCTCCCTAAGAGAGGTAAGCAGATGGCCATCTCTACTACACCTGTTTACAAAGACGATTCAACATGGGTTGATGTAGAGAAGAAGAAGACAAAATAGAAGGGAAGATTAAGTGCATGAAGCCCCTGAAAAGAAGGATCGATGAAATCTAAGCTCTTCCAATACGTTTTTTGAGGGGGGAGGGAGTCTGTGCTTGGTGTTCATTGCTGCCCATGGGCTTGCAGCAAGCTCTTGTTGGGGCCTGCTCTTCATTGTTGTGCACAGGCTTCTCATTACAGTGACTTCTCTTGCTGCAGAGCATGGGCTCTAGGGCTTAAGGACTTCAGTAGTTGAGGCTTCTGGGCTCTAGAGCATGGCCTCAGTAGCTGTGGCACATGGGCTTCTTGGCAGCATGTGGGATCTTCCCAGGTCAGGGATCGAATCCATGTTGCCTGCGTTGGCAGATGGATTCTTTATCACTGACCCACAAGGGAAGACCTCCAACAGAGTTTGGGGGTGAGTTCTAGGACTTACCAACATTGTTTCTGCCCATTTCAAACCAGGGACCTTTTGCATGTTAGGTGAACATGATGAGGGCTTCCCTGGTGGCTCAGACAGTAAAGAATCTGTCCACAGTGCAGGAGACCCAGGTTTGATCCCTGGGTCAGGAAGATCCTCTGGAGAAGGGAATGGCTACTCACTCCATTATTTTTGCCTGAAGAATTCCATGGGCAAAGGCAGGCTACAGTCCATGGGGTCACAAAGTGTCAGACATGACTGAGCAACTAACATATATGGGCATATTTTCATAATCAATTCTACTTTCAAATAAAATTTATGATCTAACTAAATATGACAAAGATATGTGACATCTCTAACTGAGGTCCACTGAACCACTACTAAAAATAACCTAATAAAAGAAGAAAGGTAACCTATATCCACTTATAAAAAATTTAATTTAATAAGTGATTTTGATATGACCCAGCAATCCTCCTCCTAGGTTTATATACCCAAGAGCCGTTCACACATAGATCTGCCAAAAGGCATATACAAGGATGTTCTGAGCAGCTTTATTCATAACAACTCCAAACTGGAAACAACCCACATGTCCAGAGAACGGATAAGTAAACTGTGCTATATCCAGTCTCTCTCCTGCTCCCCTAGCCCCTCAGCCAATATGAGAAAACAACCATCTGCAGCCCTGAAGACAGTAGCAGTCCACACTGGAATCCATGTGGGAACCAGCCATGCTGGCACCCTGATCTCTGACTTCTGGCCTCCAGAACTCAGCCCCGTTTTGTGAAGATGATGCACAGGAGCCCAAGACCAAATGCTGGGGCGGCTGAATAGTACAGCTAGAAAGGAGCAAGAGTTGGTCTCCCAAGCCCGGCTCTTCCTTCTGAGGATAGATAGGGTGGCTGGAACAGATGAGATCTTGTCACTTGCAAGCCCATCAGAAGGGCTCCTACAGACCTGATGCCCAAGGTGAGTGGACTCTTACGTGCTCCTTCCCCACTTGGGGTCTCTGCTCTAACCAGAATCACCTCTTTCCTGTATCAGCGGTGAATTCCCTCTAGCTTTCCCTTGGAAGCCTTCCCCAAGACCAAAAAAGAACAGATGTAACCTCAACACTTTCTATATTTTCTTTAGTTAAAATACCTATGATCCTGTATGGTAACCATTTATCCCTTAATCATTGCTCTTGTGTATACTATAAACACACTAAAGAAAATAAATGTTTCTTACAAAAAAAAAAAAGATTGTGCTATATCCATATCAGTTCAGTTCAGTTCAGTCACTCAGTCGTGTCCGACATTTTGTGACCCCATGAATCGCAGCACGTCAAGGCCTCCTTGTCCATCACCAACTCCCAAAATTCACTCAGACTCATGTCCATCGAATCAGTGATGCCATCCAGCCATCTCATCCTCGGTCATCCCCTTCTGCCCCCAATCCCTCCCAGCATCAGAGTCTTTTCCTATGAGTCAACTCTTTGCATGAAGTGGCCAAAGTACTGGAGCTTCAGCTTTAGCATCATTCCTTCCAAAGAAATCCCAGGGCTGATCTCCTTCAGAATGGACTGGTTGGATCTCCTTTCAGTCCAAGGGACTCTCAAGAGTCTTCTCCAACACCACAGTTCAAAAGCATCAATTCTTCGGCACTCAGCCTTCTTCACAGTCCAACTCTCACATCTATACATGACCACTGGAAAAACCATATAGTGGGATACAATTCAGCAAGAAAGGCTACAAACCACTCCCAACAACACAGAAGAATTTCACAGACATTATGCTGAACAACAGACACAAAAGAGTGTGTATTGTATAATTTCACTGTATAACATTCAAGGACAGGTGTCCAGAATGATTTCTCCAGGTGGAGAACCAAAGGTTGGCTGGAAGGAGAACAAGGAACTTTCAAGATGCTTGTCCTAGATACATGCTATGTCTTGATCTGAGTGGTGGTGACAAAGGTGTGCACATGTTTAAACATGGAACAGCACACTTCAGATTGGTGCATTTTATGCTCGTCACTATTTGCATGTTATATCTCAATAAAAAAGAAAAGTAGATTTTACATCCATTTAGTGCCTAGGAAAATTCCCCTAGTGACATAAGTTTCCCTTATGTTAAAAAAAGAGAAGTTGTACCAGGCAGAGATTGAATATCACATCAGAATCAGCTGGGAAAACCAACGGGTGAAATCAACAGATGCTTCCTTTGTGGATCTGGCCCCTCCTGAAGTCTCAACAAGGGGCTCAGTCCCACCTTTTCTGCTTTCCACTTTCACATTTTCCTTTCTGCAGCTTGTGACAGAATGAATTGTATCTCCAAGATTCATATACTGTAACCCTTATTCCCCAATATGAATGGATTTGGAGATAGTCTTTAAAGATATAGTTAAGGTTAAATGAGGTTATTGAGGTGGCTTGAGTTAACCAGACTGGTGTTCTTCTCCCCTCTCTCCCTAACTGCACTGAGCGGCAATCTTAGTCCCTTTACCAGGGATTGAACCTGTGCCCCCTGCACTGGAAGTGAGAAGGCTTAACCACTGGACCACCAGGGAGGCCCCCTAACTGGTGTTCTTATATGAGGAGATTAGGACACAGATACACAGAAGAGAGCGCATGAAGATGCAGGGAGAAGACGGCCAATGGAAGCCAAGGAGAGAGACCTTAGAAGAAATTAACCCTGCCAACACCTTGATCTCAGACATCTAGTCTACAGAATGTAAGAAAATGAAATTTCTGTTGTTTAAGGCACACAATCAGTGGTGCTTTGTTCTGGCACCCAAGCAAATGACTAGACATTCTTCCCCTGGTTAAGACAACTGACATCCCCTCTTCTTTCTTCCTGCCAGCTGTGGTGGCTTCACCTCAGCAGCCTTAACTTTATTCCTAACCTGTGTCCAGACCTCAGTGCCAGAGGGTGCTTGGCATTCTGGACCCAGGACACACTCCAAGGGCAAACCATGGTAGACAAACCCTGGAAGCCCAAGCCCCAATTTCTGAGAGAGGAAAAAAGAAAATGTAGAGAGAGGGAGGGATGGAGTCTAACAGCTGACAGTAACTCATGCAACATATCAGTCTTCTTAGCTTCAAGCTTCTCCCCAAATGAAGTGACTGCTTTGTCCAATTTGGACATTTTTTTTAAATAAAAGAAGCGGGAGATGGAGCAGGTGAGGTCCAGAGCATCAAGGAACCGTGTTTCTAAAATTTTTTAATGTTTACAATTTTATTGTATTTAAGTCTCAAAAAACCATGTGGGTTTTTGAATTTATTTTGGTTGTTTCTTTTGTTTTATGTTAGCCTTGTTAAAACCATGACAGAATGATGTGTACTCCCGAGAAGATAGGGTAGATACAATCTATTCTTTTTCTTAATACAACTAGAAAGCCTGGATGTTTCATATAAAAACCATGAAAGATGGAAAGAAAAGGGTGGATCAGCTAGAGACCTGGGAGTATAAAGAATGATACAGTGGTGAGTTCCGGGGTTTTCTTTTTGCTTCATGTATCCCAGATGTGAGCTGAAGAGGCAGGCAGCTGGGAAATACCAAGGGACACAGATAAGAGAAAGTCCCAAGTGAAGGCAGTCTTCTCCACGCCCTCTCTAATATCTCTCTATGCCTTTTCTATGCCCTCTCCGTAACCTCTGTATGCCCTCTCTAACCTCTCATGTCCTCTTTATGGCCTCTGTATGCCCTCTCTATCTTCTATGACCTCTTTATGCCCTTTCTATGGTCTCTCTATGCCCTCTTCATGCCCTCTCTATGATCTCTCTAAGCCTTCTCCATGATCTCTGTATGCCCTCTCTATGCCCTTTCATGCCCTCTCTATGATCTCTCATGCCCTTTCTATGTCCTCTCTATCTTCTATGACCTCTTTATATCTTCTCTACAACCTCTCTATGCCCACTCCATGCTCTCTTTATTCCCTCTCTAGCCAACAAAACAGGGACAGGACCTCTTGGAATGGCAGGTTATTTTAGATAATAACTGTTCTACTCCAGTCAAACACCACAGGAAAAACTGTGGCCCTACTCATGTCAGAAAAAGCCAAGTAAGGAACCTAGACTTTCATCTTTACAGGCTTTAAAGAGGTACCCCTCCCCTACGTACTTCCCTATCCTGCATGGGGGTGATGTCAGAGATAATTGAGTAGGGAGCAGGGACTTCACCCCACTGGTAATAGTAACACGACTCAACAGTAAAATACACATTTACGCATGTGCCTACAGAATGGGTATAATGGACCATATTGGAGCCATGGTAGAATCAAATTAGAAACCATTAACACAGAGTTACTTCCCTTGTGGCTCAGCTGGTAAAGAATCTGCCAGAAAATCTCCAAGCACTTGGAAATTAAATAGTGGGTTACTATGTTTTCTCAGGGGATTGGCCCTTCAACGATTATATAATCCCTTTTGTCTGTCTGATAATTTTCCTTGCTTTGAAGTCTCCTTTTTCTGATATCAATATAACCACTCCTACTTTCCTTTGAGTAATCTTTGCATGATGTATCTATTTTCCATCTTTCTGCTTCCAACCTACTTATATGATTACCTCTGAAGTGGATTTTTTGTAGATAGCATATATTAGGATCATATTTTTCAGTTTGCTCAGCCAATCTCTGTCTTTTAATTGGTGTATTTAGACCATTACAAGCACTGAATATTTTCCACATATGACTGGGAACAGGGCAAGAATGTCCACACTCACTACTCTAATTCAAGATAATGCTATGAGTACTAGCTGTGAGGTAGACAAGATTTTTAAGGAGATAAAAGACAAACGCATCAGAAAGGGAGAAATGAAACTGTCCCACTTTGTTAGATGGTATGATTTTCTACACAGGAAATCCCAAGTACATACCTCAAAGCCCCTAGAATTAGTGAGCTACGAAGATCACAGGATATAAAATAAACATAAAAAAGCCAATTGACACTAAGGTTAAAATATGCTACCATTGATAGTTACTTAAAAAATGAAATGCTTGGGTGTAAACCTAGCAAACCATGTTTAGGAGCCGTATGCTGAAAACATAATGCTGAGGAGACACATCTCATGGGTAAGAAGACTCAAATAGCAGGGATATCAATTCTTCCCAAATTGATGTACAGGTTTAAAGCAATTGATATTAAAATCCCAGCAAGAGTGTTTGGTAGATATAGCCAAAATATTATTCCAAAATGTATATGAATTAGAATAGCTTTAAAAAATTTAAGAAGAGTAAAGTAAAAAAAAAGTCTGTCTGTATAATTCTAAGACTTATTATGAAATATGTAATACTACATAATAAGTAATCAAAACTGTATGGTATTGACAGGGGAAAAGATACATACATCAATGGGATCAAATAGAGAACCCAGAAATAGACTTACAGAAATATGCTCAACTGACTTTTGAGAATGATGCAAAACCAATTCAGTGGAATAAAGATAGCCATCTTTAACAAATGTGCTAAAGCACATCCATTCATAGGCAAAAAAAAAAAAGTTATCTAAACCTTGGTCTCACACCTTATACAAAGGATAACTCAAAATTGTCCACAGACTCAAATGTAAAAATATGAAACTTTTAGGAAAAAAATAAGAGAAAATGTTTGCAATTTAGAGCTACGCAAAGACTTCTTCAGTTCAGTTGAGTCGCTCAGTCATGTCCAACTCTTTGAGACCCCATGAATCGCAGCACGCCAGGCCTCCCTGTCCATCACCAACTCCCAGAGTTTACTCAAACTTATGTCCATCGAGTAGGTGATGCCATCTACCCATCTCATCCTCTGTTGTCCCCTTCTCCTCCTGCCCCCAGTCTCTCCCAGCATCAGGGTCTTTTGCAATGAGTCAACTCTTTGCATGAGGTGGCCAAAGTACTGGAGTTTCAGCCTCAGCATCAGTCCTTCCAATGAACACCCAGGACTGATCTCCTTTAGGATGGACTGGCTGGATCTCCTTGCAGTCCAAGGGACTCTCAAGAGTCTTCTCCAACACCACAGTTCAAAAGCATCAATTCTTCGGTGCTCAGCTTTCTTCACAGTCCAACTCTCACATCCATATATGACTACTGGAAAAACCATAGTCTTCATGGTTTTTAAAGACAGACCTTTATTGGCAAAGTAATGTCTCTACTTTTTAATATGCTATCTACATTGCTCATAACTTTCCTTCCAAGGAGTAAGCATCTTTTAATTTCATGACTGCAATCACCATCTGCAGTGATTTTGGACCCCCTCAAAATAAAGTCCCCCATTGTTTCCCCATCTATTTGCCATGAAGTGATGGGACTGGATGCCATGATCTTAGTTTTCTGAATGTTGAGCTTTAAGCCAACTTTTTTACTCTCCACTTTCACTTTCATCAAGAGGCTTTTTAGTTCCTCTTCACTTTCTGCCATAAGGGTGGTGTCATCTGCATATCTGAGGTTATTGGCATTTCTCCCGGCAATCTTGATTCCAGCTTGTGTTTCTTCCAGTCCAGCGTTTTTCATGATGTATTCTGCATAGAAGTTAAATAAGCAGCGTGACAAGATACAGCCTTGACATACTCCTTTTCCCATTTGGAACCAGTCTGTTGCTCCATGTCCAGTTCTAACTGTTGCTTCCTGACCTGCATACAGATTTCTCAAGAGGCAGGTCAGGTGGTCTGGTATTCCCATCTCTTTCAGAATTTTCCACGGTTTATTCTGATCCACACAGTCAAAGGCTTTCGCATAGTCAATAAAGCAGAAAGAGATGTTTTTCTGGAACTCTCTTGCTTTTTCAATGATCCAACAGATGTTGGCAATTTGATCTCTGGTTCCTCTGCCTTTCCTAAAACTAGCTGAATATCTGGAAGTTCACAGTTCACGTATTGCTGAAGCCTGGCTTGGAGAATTTTGAGCATTACTTTACTAGCATGTGAGATGAGTGAAACTGTGTTGTAGTTTGAGCATTCTTTGGCATTGTTTTTCTTTGGGATTGTAATGAAAACTGATCTTTTCCAGTCCTGTGGTCACTGCTGAGTTTTCCAAATTTGCTGGCATATTGAGTGCAGCACTTTCACAGCATTATCTTTCAGGATTTGAAATAGCTCAACTGGAATTCCATCACCTCCACTAGTTTTGTTCATAGTGATGCTTTCTAAGGCCCACTTGACTTCACATTCCAGGATGTCTGGCTCTAGGTGAGTGATCATACCATTGTGATTATCTGGGTCATGAAGATCTTTTTTGTACAGTTCTTTTGTATATTCTTGCCACCTCTTCTTAATATCTTTTGCTTCTGTTAGGTCTATACCATTTCTGTCCTTTATTGAGCCCATCTTTGCATGAAAGACTTCTTAGATGACATCAAAAGAACAATCTATAAAACAAAAATGGATGAATTTGGACTTAGTCAAAATTTAAAACTTCTGCATTACAAAAGACTAAAGTCACAGACAATGAGAAAATATTTGAAAACCATATATCCAACCAAGGACTAGTATCTAGAATATACAAGTGAAGTGAAGTCACTCAGTCGTGTCCGACTCTGCGACCCCGTGGACAGTAGCCTACCAGACTCCGAGATCCATGGGATTTTTCCAGGCAAGGATACTGGAGTGGGCTGCCATTTCCTTCTCCAGGGGATCTTCCCAACCCAGGGATCGAACCTGGGTCTTCTGCATTGCAGACAGATGCTTTACAGTCTGAGCCACTAGAGTGATCCTAAAATATATATAATATAATATATAGAGAATATATAAAGTACTCTCAAAATTCAACAGTTAAAAAAATTGATTAGAAAATGAGCAAAAGACATGAAGAGATATTTCACAAAGAGATATAAAGATGACAGATAAGCACATAAGAAGATGTTCCACATCTTAAGCCGATGGGCAAGTAAAAATTGAAACCACCAGGAGCTATCACGTCTATCAGGATGCCAAGGATGCAGATATATTGGTGAGAATACTGGTGGGAATATAAAATGGTACAGCCACTTTGAAAACCAGTTTGTCAATTTCTTTGAAAAACTAAACCTGTAGCTACCATATGACTCAGCAACTGCACTCCTGGGCATTTATCCCAGAGAAATGAAACTTATGTTCACATAAAAAACCTGGCCACAAACTTTTATAGCAGCTTTATTCATAATAGCCACAAACTGGAAACAACCTAGATGCCCTTTAGTGAGCAAATTGTTGAACCAACTCTGGTACCTTCTTGCCATGGACTACTACTCAGTACTAAAAAACAGAACTAACCTTAATATATACAGCAGCCTAGATGAATCATTAAAGAATTAAGCTGAGTGAAAAAAGACAATCCTATATATATATCCTATATATCCTATACCATATATGAAATATATGAATATATTTAACATTAGGGCTTCCTAAGTGGCACTAGGGGTAAAGAACTTGTCTGCCAAGGCAGGAGTCATAAGAGACATGGGTTTGGTCCTTGGATCAGGAAGATCTCTTGGAAGAGGGCATGGCAACCCTTTCCAACATGCAGAGAGGAGCCTGGTGGGCTATAGTCCATGGGGTCGCAAAGATTCGGACATAACTGAAGCAACTTAGCATGCACTCATATATAACATAACTGAAATGACAAAAGTGTAGAATGGAAAACAGTAATGGTTTACAATGGCTCAGGAGGGAGGGAAGTGAATTTGGATATGAAACATCAACCTAAAGGATTCTTGTATTGATGGAACTATTCTGTACCTTGACTGTGCCAGTATCAGTGTCCTGGCTGTGATACTCTTACTATAGTTTCATAGAATGTTACCACTCGGGGAAACTGGGTGCAAGGTACTCTGGATCTCTCTGTATTGCATCTTTCTTCCTTTTCTTTTTGGCCACACTGTGCTGGGGGGTGGGGTGCATGTGGGACTGGTCTTAGTTTCCTGACCAGGGGTCAGTCCTTGTGCTGAGAGCCTGGAGTCTTAGTCACTAGACCACCAGGGAAGTCCCTCTGTATTGTCTCTTACAACTACATGTGATTCTGCAGTCATTGCAAAACAAAAAACTTAATTTAAAAAATGAGAAAGAAAACAGTCAGTACAAGGAAAATAATTCTCAATATAGACTCTGGTTCAGCTTACTATTTATGATCCTGGTGTATTTTATGACCACGGTCTTTCTAAGAGTTTAGTTTGTACTGACTCAATATGGAAAGGAAAGGGATAAAACAGCAACATAAGGAATAAGACATCAGCAGAGGGAATCTGTTTGGCTAATGTAAACTTGCTGCTCACCAGCAGCTGACCCTTCAATGAGAAATGGAACATAACTCTTGGTGGTACTCAAAGTCTATCCAGATGAGGTCCTCCCAGCTGTGTGCTGGCTTCTCTCTGTAAACATTCAATGAAGGAGAAGCTGACAAGGGTCCTGTCTTTATGAGCCCTGTGCATCTGATTCCCAGAAAGAAGGGGAGTGTGGCATGAACAGATTTCAAGATTTGAAAAGACTGTCCTTTAGTCAAACATCGGGTCCATCTTTGCTTCTTTAAATGACGGAAGAAGATCGTCTTTGATTTCTGCCTAGTTTCATGGCACCATCAGTCCACAGATGGGGTGGAGTGAGATGAGCGCACATGCAGAATGGCTGCTTCTTTCTGCCCAGAGGCAGAGGAAGTGCAGCCCACCTAGCGTGGGGCATCAGAGGGACATGACACTGGGAAGGACACAGGGGGTGACCAGCACAGCCCCTACTTCTGTGATGCTGGTTCCAATTATGGAGATGCTCCCTTCTCACCCTGCAAGGCTGCGCATGACCTACCTCTTTCCCATTCCTACCTTTCACACTGCCAAGAGGGAAGAAGGTGGATCAGAAAGTGAAAGTGCTCAGTCGTGTCCAACTCTTTTGTGACCCCATGGACTGTAGTCCACCAGGCTCCTCTGTCCATGGGGATTCTCCAGGCAAGAACACTGAAGTGGATTGCCATTCCCTTCTCCAAAATGGGAGAGATTCTGCTATCAGCGCACAGCATCTGACCCCTGACCTCCAGCTTCAGTGCAGGATACCTGAAACAAGGCATAGATAAGTCACACATAATACCTCTTAAATGTTTCCCCAAATTGCATGCCCCATACATGGAGGAGAGGAAATACAAACCCCCAGGGGATGCAAGGCTGCAGCCTGAGACAATCCATGACATGCTAAAAATTTCCTTGAGATTTCATGTTTGCATAAAACTCCATACCATACCTGTTTTTATGATTGTAAAAAAATGATTTGTTGAATTACTCACCATCCAGCAACCTGAACTTTCAGAGACATGGTCATACTCAACTCTCAGCTTTGGACGTAGAGGTCATGTCGTGCTGGAGCTGAGGGTCTGCACTCAGGAACCAGACTGCCTGGAGGCAAGTCCAGCCTCCACCTCTGGCAGACTGGATGACCTTGGGCAAGTCCCTCTGTGTCTCAGTTCCCTTATTTATATTACGGGAATTATAGCAATGCCTACTTCATGGCTTGTTGAGAAGATTAAGAGTTAATATGCATTGGGACCTCCCTAGGGGTCTAGTAGTTAAGACTCCATGCTTCCAATGCAGGGGGCATGAGTTCATTTCATCTCTGGTTAGGGAATGAAGATCTCACATGCCACATGGCAAAAAAAAAGGTAAGTTAATTAAAACATCTAGAAAGAAAAGAGTTAATATGCATCAAACACTTGTGTGTTTGTGTGTTGGTTGCTCAGTTGTGTCTGTGACCCCATGGAACTAGCCTGCCAGGATTCTTTGTCCATGGAATTCTCCAGACAAGAATACCGGAATGGGTAGCCATTCCCTTCTCCAGGGAATCTTCCCAACCGAGGGATCAAACTCAAGTCTCCTGTATTGCAGGCAGATTCTTAACCATCTGAGCCACCAGGGAAGCTTGGTACACATGCTCAATAAACATTAGATGGTTTCCTTATGAGTTACTCTCTGGCATTTCACATCAGCTCACAGATCCCACTTAAAAGCAGTTTATAGCACAGCAGAGATAAAAGGTAAAAAAAATTGCAAGGTAAAAAATCTGAAAAATTATTCCTACCTCAGGATAGTGAATTTAGACACAAAGCAATACGTTTTTGTGGTGTTGGCAGGAATGTCTGGGCATAGACTGGTCCTGTGGTCACTTTGAAGTGAGGGTTCTGAATCCATTCGGTGATCAAACCCGCCTCCCTCTTTTCACCAAGCTGCCGAAGGATCTGTGCTCCGTGAAACACCGAATAGTATAAATGAGAGCACTCAGAGCTCAGGCCCTGCAGTTCTGCACATCAACACTGCGTACTCCCCTTTTTAATAAATGGGTGAATGCTGCATTTCAGCAACAGTGACACTATCCATGTCCTCCACGGCGGCTACTTAGTTGGCTGCGCTCAGGAAGTCTGAAAGGCTGTGGAGAACGTTAACAGGCCTCCAGTGAGGCCTTTCGTGGCAGCTCTTAGTCAAATGTGGGGCAGCGAGAAGCTTCTGAAGCTGGCCCAAGCTAAACACAGGATTTGTCACACGCATGGCAATGACATAAAACTGGTGTGTGACGGTGCCCCTGGGTTTCCTGAAATGCGAGACTCCAGTCCAACCCTGAGTACTGGGGGCAGTTGCTCTGGCTGGTTACCTTTTCATCAAAGATCCTTAGAAGCCAGAATCCTTTGTGCTGCGCAAGAACAGTCACCAGCTGTTTTCTGTTTCCACCGAGGGCGGGACAGGAGGAAATAAAATGGATCAAACAGTACAGACAGGATTTAGCTTAGACACAAGAGAAAACATCCTGACTGGGAGAACCCCTGAACAGTCAAGAAGAGCTATAGGGGAATCATAGAGTCCTCTTCTTTGAATATCCTTTTTAAAAAAGCTGCAACGTGGATGGAGGGGGAGAAGACACTCTCTGAATCAGTGACCAGCAGCCAACATTCCTAAAAGAGGGGGATAATTTTTTACCAACTCCTTATTTTCTGAAATATTGATGGAGAATGAAAGGCTCTCTGGATTAAATGGTGCACAAAACACTCCTGTAATTGTGGTTAATGGCCTTCTATCTTAAACGGTTGTTGTTTAGATACTCAGTCACATCCGACTCTTTGCGACCCCATGGACTGTAGCCCACCAGGCGCCTCTGTCCATGGAATTCTCCAGGCAAGAATACTGGAGTGGGTTGCCATCCCCTTCTCCAGGGGAATCTTTTTGACCCGGGGAATCAAACCAGGGTCTTCTGCATTGCAGGCAGATTTTTTACCATCTGAGCCACTAGGAACCATGCTGTGAATTGCTAGTGCGAGAATTAGAAGACGGTCAAGATTCCCTCCACACTTATCATTCTCTGATCCTGGGATGCCTTTATCTCCCCAAAAATCACATCCTCTGTCTTCAAGAGAAACTCAGAGAGTCCTCAAGGTGAGGCATCATGACATGGTTAAGCTTGTAATGAAGTCACTGAGGGATACAAGCATTGAAACACCATGGGGGTCGAACAGTTACTAGGAACATAAACAGAGCATATATAATTTCAAAAAATAATGAAGAATTTCAAAAAATTTTGAAAAAACTTTATGGAGAATTTCTCTCATTTCATTGTCACAACAATGCTTCAATATCCTCATTCTAGGAAGCCATGTGCAGAAACCGTTTTGGCCCTTGGGATCTTACTTACACCAAGAGCCTAGGAATCCTCACAGGTCTCAGCTGGTAACGGGAGCACTTGGGTGTGCAGTCACTATGACCCCTGGGGCTGTGCTCCGCGAGTCTCTGTTTTTTCTTGAGTCACCCCTCCCTTTGGTTCTCTTGCGGCTTGTCTCTTGCACTGAGCCTGTGGCGTAAGCCTGTTTAACAGTCATAACTAGGAGAGACCAAAGAGCCCCAGGGATGAGGGGAAGGAGGGAGAGGCTTAGATCAGCTCAGTTCTGAAAACTGGAAGAGAAGGCAGTTGAAAGAGTAAGATCCCAAGGGCCAAAACTCTTGCTGCCTCACCTGGTTCCCACGCCCTCCCCAGACCACCACCCTCCTCGCTGATTCAGGAAAAAAACCTTTTAGTCTTTGTCAACACAGTGCTCTAGGCAGTGGGACTGGCAGTGAACATGAAACATTTTCTTCGCTCCACCTACCTAACACAGAGCTGGTTTTCTTTTAAAACATCTCAAACCCATTTATACCTCAGACATAACATTTATCATAGCAGAACCACCCAACTGGTAAATTAAAATGACAATAGCAAAGGCATGATCAGCTGATCACACACAGCCCTGCTGAACCACCCACCACTTCCTTGGGACTTAGTGCAACCCTTGCTAATGCTCTGAAGCGTTCTTTTAAGTGCACCCCTTTTGCTGCCTGGCCAATTCATGATAGAGCTAGAAGTAAACACCTGTGAAAAGAGAAGAGGCTGCTGGAGAGGGCCCCAGGGGTCTTGGCCTCAAGCCGGGAGTACTGGGTGCTACTCCTAACCCAGGCTGGGAAAGGAGTGGAGCCTTTGAGTGGAGCCTTCACTCCTGGCTTGCTCCAGGGGTCTGACCCAGCTTTTCAGACATGGTGTCCACCTTTTCAATTAAAGCACCTTCAGCCCCAGTGAAACTACACTCCAGCCACCTTTTCCCTCCCCACCTCAAGGAAGAAAAGAGAAGTCTGAAGAACCAAAGAAAGCCTACCCACAGGAAATAACTGCATATCAAAAGCACTTGAAATTGGTGTGCAGAATGGCTTTGCAGAAAGAGTTTGCAGAAGTAACTGAGAAGTAATTCTAGACATTGAAGAGGAAATGTTTCTGAAGAATGAAGAGTCTAGAGGGAGAGAATGCAGAGACAAAAAAAAGGGCTTGGTGACAACCTTTGGTCACAGCAGATGGAACAGGAGTCTCTCTAACTGATGTGACCTGGATGCTAATACCATTTCTTAGGGGGACAAAGCAGGACAGTTGTGCTTGTTGTTGGCCTTTCAACTATTTCCCCTCAAGGAAAGAGGTTAATAAAGCAGTTATGGGTAGGTTTGAGTTTTTCTTTTTCTCTTTTGAAGTGGCTAGTGAGCTATCCTTGCTCCATGTAGGGATTTAATTCCAAGTTCACCTCAGATGAAGTCTAGAGTGGTAACAATACAGCTTTTCAGGAAAAGAAAAATTTTTTCACCCTGAGGATATGTTTAAATAGATCTGCAGCAAAAGAAAAGATGATGTGGGAAGAGAAGAGCTGCCATGACTGACAAAATACTAAAAGTGAGGGGAAAAAAAGAGAGAGAGGGACTTGAGAAAGACAGGTGCAAGAACCTGTAAAAAGACCGTGAAAGATCATGAAAGAAGAAAGAAAATGAACAGAATCATGGAGAATGCCTGAACATCAGGACCCACCATCTGTTTATTCCATCTTTTATCTCTCCCATTTGGCAAGGCTGAATCTAAGAGAATTCAGGTAATAAAATAGTCAAACACTTGCTTCACTACACAGTAGAAGCTGTCATATCGTCATTATCAACACTGTCAGCTATAATCAGATGCCAACTTGCTAATATGGCCCACACTTTCTGCCATGATAACATCAAGAGATGAGAAAAGGAAAAATCCCCAGAGAAATGACAGGAGATGCTGCTGGGCTAGTTCTTGCCTGACTCTGTTGAAAGGCAGTGATGGTGAAACTAAGTCTCCCTAAAAACGAGCTCCCTTGCTGAGTTTATGACTAACCACTCTATTAAAAACTGTATTTCCATTCTTGTCTTGCCCCTGTTCCCCTCAGGATTGCAGAGTATCGAAAAAAAAAAAAAAAAAAAGCAGGGGGTAGGCAGTGTAAAACTGAACAGGACCTTGTAGGGCCCTCCCAGGTACAAAAGACCCTCCACGTCCCCTGTTTTTTTTGTTTTTTTTTTTTTTGTAGACGAAGGCTATAATCTTCTATGCCTTCCTTGAGTTGCAAAGAGCAGACTTAAGCAGTTACTATTTAGGGAAGTGAGAGAATGAAGAAACAAGGGAAAGCAGTCAAGCAAGAAAAGTAATGACCGTTTAACCAATGGTTCAGAGATAAAACAAGAGCTTTAGTTCTTCCTAAATAAATATATGTAACAATCTGACGCATATCTCTGAGTTATTCTGAACAAACTAAGATGTCCCCCTTCCAACCCAGGTAGGAAATTGTTGCTATTACCTGCTGCCCACAAGCACATAGACTCCAGACTGGTTGGAACCAAAAGTTTGAAGATTAAGATTTCCAAGATATCATGCTGTTACCTCACAACCAACCAATCAGAAGAAAGTCCAAGAGCTGTAATCCTCACCCAAAACGTTGCCTTTAAAAATCCTTCCCCTGAAATCTGTTAGGGAGCTTGGGTCTTTTGAGCATGAGCTGCCCATTCCCCTTGCTTGGCACCCTGCAATAAATGTTGTACTTTCCTTCACCGCCACCCAGTGTCAGTAGATTGGCTTTGCTGCACAGCAGGCAAGCAGACCCAAGTTCAGTTCAGTAACAGTTTAATGGAGAACTACCTAGAGTTTAGGGAGAGACTCAAAGATAGCTCCACGTCTCAAGAGAAAACCACCTTTTGGTACCATCTCTGTGACTTGTAAGTAGGTTTCTATTTTGAAGCACTGGATTTTCAGATAAGTAAAATGTTAACTTGCAAAAGTAGTCTGACCATCCATCAAGCAACTTTCATAGGTTCAGTAGGAGTTCATTAGGAGAAGAAAGCCAGTAAAGAGGGTCTTGACATGGTCTGGGGACTCCAAGAATGTAAAAGATCTATATTCTAAGTAATGTTTGGCTCCTGAGTGAAAGAAGGAACAGTTTGAGGGTTCTGGGGAAAAGAGAGAACACTGACAGGCAATAAACCTGAGTTTCTGACATTTACACAGGAGGCTTTTACATCCTTCATGTATACAAAGATTCTGAAGAAAGATGAGTTTTCCACTGTTAATTTCTTACCCTATCTATAACAAATAATTAATGAGAAAGAAAACCTGCATAAACAAAATTTCTTTTAAACTAACCCATTAAAGAGAGAATTGTACATTTAATTGCTGCACACTAACAAAATAATATACATTAAAGGGAAAGATAAGGGGGGAAAAAAGGAGGGAGAGGGAGAGATTCTAGATAAAGAGCCATGTTTCCTACCAAAAGAAGTATGCAAACAAAATAGACTGGGCAAAAGACACTAAAGGAAAAGAGAAGGAAGCTAAACAATGACTTTATTGATTTAAGACATGTGGATTTCATTAGAAAAGCTGAATGCATAAAAATGGGTTGTGATATCTGAACCGAGGCAAGGAGCAAAATTAGGTCACAGAGCTCCTCGGACAAAAGGAATGATGAATCTTTATTAGGTAATTGGACTCAGAGGTAGGAGGAAAAAAATAACTCTTTTCCTCCCTAACCCCACTTTGGATAGTTTTTAAGCCTTCAAAGGTAAATCTACATGTTGAACTAAAATGGCAAATCCCAGAGCCCCACTTTTTGATACAGCATCTGCACTGCCAAAGAATCTCTGAGCCAGAAACTGGAGATTCCTGGGGAAAAACACTCATGCTGATATGGAAATAAATAATGTAGAGATCAAAGTAACACTTGTAAGATGCCCCAGTGGCCCCAATGCAAAGCTTCAGCTGAATTTGAAAGTAATAAAGTAGCAATAATAATATTTTTTCACTTGGATAGACATTTTCCTCTGAAGAGCTCATAACCCATGGTAGCTTATATAAAGCTGATATGGTATTCATATGGGAGCCTCATTGTAATAATAATGGACAAGAAACAACAAACACCAAATGGTTTAAATAAGAAATTATGTACTTCAATAAATATTTACATAGAGAGTATGATGGGAATGTTTTTTTTTTTATAAACCTCTTAATTTAATTTTGACCCTTTGACTTGGCAGGCCAGTTCAGTTCAGTTCAGTCGCTCAGTCGTGTCCGACTCTTTGCGACCCCATGAATCGCAGCACGCCAGGCCTCCCTGTCCATCACCAACTCCCGGAGATCACTCATACTCACATCCATCGAGTCAGTGATGTCATTCAGCCATCTCATCCTCTGTCATCCCCTTCTCCTCCTGCCCCCAATCCCTCCCAGCATCAGAGTCTTTTCCAATGAGTCAACTCTTCACATGAAGTGGCGAAAGTACTGGAATTTCAGCTTTAGCATCATTCCTTCCAAAGAAATCCCAGGGCTGATCTCCTTCAGAATGGACCAGTTGGATCTCCTTGCAGTCCAAGGGACTCTCAGGAGTCTTCTCCAACACCACAGTTCAAAAGCATCAATTCTTCAGTGCTCAGTCTTCTTCACAGTCCAACTTTCACATCCATACATGACCACTGGAAAAACCAGAGCCTTGACTAGACGGACATTTGTTGGCAAAGTAATGTCTCTGCTTTTGAATATGCTATCTAGGTTGGTCATAACTTTCCTTCCAAGGAGTAAGCGTCTTTTAATGTCATGGCTGCAGTCACCATCTGCCGTGAAGATGTGGTCCATCGTGTCACAGAGTGGGACATGACTGTGCGACTAACATTTTCTTTCATTGGATATAGGACTCCTCCTGGATGTAAGCTACAATACTTGCTCTTTGCAAGAGCTCAGATTGCAAGGTTGCAAGAATTGCGCCTTTCCTTGGATGTAGATGAAAACAATAGCTCTGCCAGAACCCAGGATAGAACCAGGGACCTTTAGATCTTCAGTCTAACACAAGGCAAAAGTTTTAATTATGAGAAATGGTCTTTTTAAAGTCTTATAGCTTTCTTTCTGCTCTCTTCCTTCCATACATTCCTTTTCCTAGAAATGTCTCACTTTTATCTGTGACCTTGCTGCCTCTTCCTGCTTCCCACCAAGAAGTAGGATCCCATAAGCTGGCCCTTCCCTAGAATGCTTGTGTATCTGATCTCTTCAGGATCTTGTTCCCTTGGGACCAGCCCCAGGGAAGGGCTCCTCCCATCAACCTACACGGGAAGAAGCTATTGGCCAAGTGTTTGATCCCTGTCAGATAATGTGCTGTGCTTTACTGTCTTAAGTCACTTCAGTCATGTACAATTATTTGCAAACCCACGGACTGTAGCTGACCAGGCTCCTCTTTCCATGGAATTCTCCAGGAAAGAATATTGGAGTGAGTAGTCACTCCTTTCTCCAGTGGATCTTTCCAACCCAGAGATCAAACCCAGGTCTCCTGTATTGCAAGTAGATTCTTTACCATCTGAGCCACCAGGGAATCAGATAATACTTATACTAAAATAATTGCCTTAGATGCATTTCAGTATACAGTATTATAAGTTGAGCTAAATAACTATGGATGAATTTATTGTCTGAAAAAAATTTTATAGCCTGTTATATTTTAGAGGAGTAAATGGGTATTTAGAGCACGTGATCCTGCCAAATTCTTTGAAACTACACCAACAGATACAACATGTAACCAGCCTGTTCCCAAGGATTCAAGACTTACTGAGACAAGTATAACTTGCATTGGGAGGCTGCTGTGTGGTGTGAGGGAGGGACATAGACACCCGGAGCTGGAAGGTTCCTCCCTGCGTAGGGACCTGGGGGCAGGCACACAGAATAGTGCCTTTGACTATGTTTTGAAGAAGGGTCAGATTTCAGTAGCTGGGTTGGGAAGGATAAAGGCACACCAAAAAGGTTGAGCAAAGCTAAGAAGAGTCCTCACAGGAGCTTGCTCCTCAGACAGCCCTCAGGGCTGTATCAGAGCTGCAGGCCTGGATGGTGCAGAGAAGGAAAGGAGAGCTCCAGCATCGAGTCAGCCCACCTCCCGCCCCCCATCCCTCACAGCCTCCCTGCTGGCTAGCGTAGTCCAGGCTGTCACTCAAAGGATTCCTGAGAGGGGACTAGGAAAAGAAAGGACTGGGAAAGCATGTTGGGATTCCCATGTGACAGAGCCCAGATGCCAAGCCAAAGAGTTCGGACTTAATTCCAAGGATATTAAGGAGCCTCAGAAGCACAGTAAATAAACTTTTCAGACTCACCTGTGTAAATGTATGTGACTGTGTGGGTACACATCTGTGCCTAGGTGTGAGTGTCAGCTTATGTATATATGTGGGTCTCTGTGTGTGTCTGTGGATGTGTATGGGTGTGTGTGAATATGTCTACCTATGTCTGTATGTGTGTGCATATGCCTAGATGTGTGGGCCTGTGTGGGTGCAATATGTCTGGATGTACATGTAAATGTGTGAGTATGAATGTTGTGTGGGTATGTGTAGGAGTGTGTGAAGGGCTTTGGGGAGAACTGTGACCCTGATGGGCTACTCAGAGTGGAGGGAGTGCTGAGCTTCACGCAGGAGGCGCTTGATGGGCTCTGATATGAACCAATCACCTCCCCTGAGGCTGGACAGAGCCCAGCTTTGGGAATGAAGGCTGCCAACCCCAGAGGCCCCTGCTGCCCTGGTCAGGAGCCCTGGCATGATCCTCTGTGACGTCACCAGACCATCAGTGAGGGATAGTGGTCAGTAAAGGATCAGTGCCCTCCCGCTATGTGCTTCATCCCCTAGTGAAATGTATGCCTTCCCTTCCTCATCGTTGTCTCTTCTTCATGCCCTATTTTTTTTTAAAAATTTCATATATATGTGTGTGTGCGTGTGTGTGTGCACATATATAACTTTAAAAACATAGATTCCAAGGAAGAGATGTGTTGTAGGGTTTTATTTGGATCCTCTTCTTCAAGCTGTCACTCATTAACAATGTGACCTTGAACAAGTGACATCGAACAAGTGATATCACTCATTCCTTCACTCTACAAATGTTTTCCTAATATATACCTGGCACTGGTTTTTTGGGCTCCAAAAATCACTGCAGATGGTGACTGCAGCCATGAAATTAAAAGACGCTTACTCCTTGGAAGAAAAGTTATGACCAACCTAGATAGCATATTCAAAAGCAGAGACATTACTTTGCCGACTAAGGTCTGTCTAGTCAAGGCTCTGGTTTTTCCTGTGGTCATGTATGGATGTGAGAGTTGGACTGTGAAGAAGGCTGAGCGCTGAAGAATTGATGCTTTTGAACTATGGTGTTGGAGAAGACTCTTGAGAGTCCCTTGGACTGCAAGGAGATCCAACCGGTCCCTTCTAAAGGAGATCAACCCTGGGATTTCTTTGGAAGGAATGATGCTAAAGCTGAAGCTCCACTACTTTGGCCACCTCATGAGAAGAGTTGACTCATTGGAAAAGACTCTGATGCTGGGAGGGATTGGGGGCAAGAGGAGAAGGGGACGACCCAGGATGAGATGGCTGGATGGCATCACTGACTCGATGGATATGAGTCTGAGTGAACTCCGGGAGTTGGTGATGGACAGGGAGGCCTGGCGTGCTGCGATTCACTGGGTCGCAAAGTATCGGACACAACTGAGCGACTGAACTGAACTGAACTCTGCTTCTTTACTAAAGTGACTTTTACAAACAAAACAAGGGTAGGGCTTCCTGTCTAGCAGGGGAGCTAGATGTTAAAAAAAAATCATACAAATCTATAACTATACACTGGGAAAAATGTGGAATAAAACGTAAAGAATGTTATGAGAGGGTGTATTGGGGGCCTTATTTTCCTTCAGAGAAATAGGAGGTTGCTTCCTAATGTTAATCGAAGGTATTGGCACTGAGCCAGTGGGGTTGCTGTGAAGATTAAACAGGTTTGTGGGTGTACCACAGTGCCAGATAAGACAGTGCTTCCTATTATATTGGGTTGGCCAAAATGTTTGTTTGTGTTTTCCGTAAGCTCTTACAGAAAAATCCAAACAAACTTTTTGACGAATCCAATATTATTGTGGTGGAGGCAGAACATTTAAGAAGTGTCCTCTTGGCTCAGGTTTAGGACATGGGAGGAAGGACATTGCCTGCCAATGGCTTCTCCCCTAAACAGAAGGAAGGTTGACCCCATCAGGGCTGGCCAAAGTAGCTGAGCTGTGACACACACAGGGCCACAGAACCATCACTCAGAAGGAGAGCTGATCCTGGGGAGAGGCTCAAGGGCAAACCACTTACAGGCCCCCAGTGCCAGGAGGGAGCTGTCACCACGAAGTCTCCTGGTTTCCAGGCCAGACCCTGCTCCAACCTCACTTTCCCACCGATACGCAGCACCATCTTGAAGTACGGAGGTGAAACGCGTGTGACCAAATCTGATCCAAGCAAACTGTTCTAAATTAAAAGTATTTCTCAGGTCAGTTCTCAACTTCTGACCTGTTCAAAGAAGTTGAACCCAACTTTCCCATTAGTAATCAACTAGTAACAAGTGGATATTCTTTATTCAAAAAATCACTAAGAGATTACTATTAAAGAGAATCCTAGGAAGGCTTTGTTTGTTGTGTTGTTGTTTGTTTTACTTTTTAATATAAATTTGTTTATTTTAATTGGAGGTTAATTACTTTACAATATTGTGTTGGTTTTACCATACATTGACCTGAGTCTGCCATGGGTGTGCATGTGTTCCCCATCCTGAACCCCCTCCCTCCTCCCTCCTCATATCATCCCTCTGGGTCATCCCAGTGCACCAGTCCTGAGCATCCTGTATCATGCATCGAACCTGGACTGGCGATTCATTTCACATATGATAATATACATGCTTCAATGTCATTCTCCCAAATCATCCCACCCTCGCCCTCTCCCACAGAGTCCAAAAGACTGTTCTGTACATCTGTGTCTCTTTTGCTGTCTCGCATACGGGGTTATCATTACCATCTTTCCAAATTCCATATATATGCATTATTATACTGTATTGGTGTTTTTCTTTCTGGCTTACTTCACTCTGTATAATAGGCTCCAGTTTCATCTACCTCATTAGAACTGTATTCTTTTTAATGGCTGAGTAATACTCCATTGTATATATGTACCACAGCTTTCTTATCCATTCATCTGCTGATGGACACCTAGGTTGCTTTCATGTCCTGGCTATTATAAACAGTGCTGCAATGAACATTTGGGTACACGTGTCTCTTTCAATTCTGGTTTCCTTGCTGTGTATGCCCAGAAGTGGGATTGCTGGGTTGTATGGCAGCTCTATTTCCAGTTTTTTAAGGAATCTCCATACTGTTCTCCATAGTGGCTATACTAGTTTGCATTCCCACCAACAGTGTAAGAGGGTTCCCTTTTCTCCACACCCTCTCCAGCATTTATTGCTATTTTTTAATTGTGGTAAAACATACGTAACATAAAATTGAACATTTTGACCCATTTTTGGAGCACAGTTCAATCCCATTAAGTGCATTCACACTGTTAAGTAACCATCACCACCCTCTATCACTAGAACTCCTTTCACCTTGCAGAACTGATGCTTTGCACCCCTTAAACTACATCACCGACTCGATGGACATGAGTTTGAGCAAGCTCCAGGAGTTGGTGATGGACAGGGAAGCCTGGCATGCTACAGCCCCCAGGGTGATGTTGAAGCTGAAACTCCAATATTTTGGCCACCTGATGTGAAGAGCTGACTCCTTTGAAAAGACCCTGATGTTGGGAAAGATTGAAGGCAGGAGAAGGGGACGACAGAGGATGAGATGGTTGGATGGCATCACCAACTCAATGGACATGAGTTTGGGTAAACCCTGGGAGTTGGTGATGGACAGGGAGGCCTGGCATGCTGCAGTTCATGGGGTTGCAAAGAGTCGCACACGACTGAGCAACTGAACTGAACTGAACTGAACCTTGTTCTTCACTCTCCTCCCCACCCCCATCTAATTTTTGCCTTTTGAACTTGATCCTCTAGGCACCTCATGTAACTGGAATCAGGCAGTATGTGTCTGGCTTACTTGACTTAACATAAGGTCCTCATTGTTTTTAGCAGCTTACATATGTCTCTGAGCCTAGGAAACAGGTTAAATTGGGAGTACATCTGGCTAGAGAGGTATCACAGCCAATGTGATGAGTGGGCAACCGAGGCAGACTGCCTGGTGTGAAGCCTGGATCCAACATTATGAAGCTGTGTGATTTGGGGGTGAGTCATTTATAGTCTGTGTCCCCTAGGTTTCCTTAAATTTAAAATGGAAATAATGACAGTGCACCTTCATGGGCTATTGTGAGGATCAAATAAGCTAACGAATGTAAAACACAGCAATGCCTGGCATAGAGTCTGCTCTGGACAAATGTTAGTACAGTTTAAAATAAAGGACATACATGGATATATGTCTAAACCTAAAATTATAAAGTTAATATTCTCATGAAACGTATAATTTGAACTAATTATTACAAAGAAACTAAAAAAAAATGTCGACTCTCAGAAAGAATGCCTTATATTTATTTGGATATTGAACATGAATTTTCTATTTGAGACACAGAAAAGTTTGTTAAATATAGCAGCCCCCAGTCATAAGAAAAAATGAGATTAAAAAATGAGATAAAAAGATATTGGAAAGGTTTATAAAAGATATGCCCCAAACCACAACCTGACAGACATCACAACCAAAAGGGTGAACATTCAAGAAGTAGAAAGTAAAACTTAAAACACTAAGTGATGAAGCAAAATAACCCACTATTGCTAATGTTTAGAGGTTGAGTGAACTCTCAAAGGGAGGGGGAGAAAGAACACTATTATTGCATATATTTATGAAAGAAATTTCCCCTTTATTGAGTGAAGAAGTGGCTGTTTTTCTTTGAAAAGCTCATTTTATAGATTCTAAAAAACCAAAAGCTCTCTTTGAATGTAGATATGGCAAATGGAATTTCTTAACTTTCTCAACCCAGTTTTTGTTTTCTCATCAGAGGTCATCCCTGTGGCTTGTGGCTTAACAATGAAAACACACCTTCTAGAGTCCTGTTATCTGCCCTCCTAGGACTTCTGAAGGGGAGCCAAGCTGCCCCATTGGTGGGACAGTGGCTTGCCCATATCATAACTGCTGAGGTTTGCATCATCTCCTCAAATGGTCACAGACTAGCTTTTCTTCCCCCATCCCTTTTATTCATTTGGCACGCAATGAACCTTGGGATAGACCAAAAAACCTAATGTAGTTTACTGTGGAAACATGGAGAGCGCCATATGAGTCAGGTCATGGGTTTAAACATGGGACTGTCAGAGGTCAGGTCCATCCCAGGTCTGAAATCAAGTGGTTCTTCACTTACAGCAGGGCTATAAGGACAAAGAATTAAATTGCTTTGACCCTACAGTGCCCATTTCAGAAATATGGCTTTCTTTAAGAGAGTATACTTACAATTCTCTTAAGTTTTTATTTGGTTCTTTTTTTGTGCTGTACTGGCCCAGTTAGAGTCTTAAAGGGTTTTTCTGAAATGTTTCCTCAGGAAACACATGGAATGCACTCTGACAAGGAAGCCCACATTCCCGCTATTTATTGAGGCTCTTCATTTTCACCCATCAAGTATCTCAGGCCATTACACAAATGCTTTATTTACCAGTAAAGACTCAAGACTTCAGACTCAGGAAAAGGAAAGTGGAACCCCGTAAAAGGGAAAATGTTAAATTAATTTTATTTTTAAAAGCAGGTTTTCAAGGGCCCTAGAAAATCCCCTAGAGTTGTTTCAATAGAAAGAAAACACAGTACGCGTCAGGGTATGAAAACAGGAAAGGGGTGCGAGGGTAGCCGCTGTTTGATCATCTCAATCAAGGGGAAATTTGTCTGAGGTAAACAGTTCTCAGAAATAGCTATCATTTCATGAACTTGATTTTTAAAACGGTTGTGGTATCCTCTCAGTCAGGCCTGGACTGAAAGTCCACATTGCTCAGAGACATGGAAGCCGATGTAAATCAGCAGATTATCTAAGGACTGGCGAGAATTAACTTGGGACCCAAAATGGTGATGATTTTACTGCTTAGAGGCAATAAGGTCTAATTGGTGGAGATCAGAAAATAAAAACAAAATAGAATTAAATATCTGACAATACTAGCATGGAGATTGAGAGGTTTTTGTAGGTAAGACATCTGGACACACTTGGATTATTCAAAAGGATAACATTTTAACATTAGAGTCATTAATTAGAAATTCATGACAAAATTTCTAGTAGAGTCACTGAAAGACTAGAAATAGAGGGGATAATTTCCAAACTAGTAAAGGGGAGAAAGTAATACACAGAAGGAAACTTACCACATAAACTAATATAACCACTATATTGCTTACAGTAAAGAAATTACTGAACTAAGCATTTGATTTAAGAAGTTAACTATGAGAAACACAACACAATCCATCCAAAGAGAGTAGGGAAAAGGAAATAATAAAGATAAGAGTAGAAATTCATAAAACAGGAAAAATGAAAGTAGTGTAGATCAAGATGCCAGAAACTGGATCTTTAAAAACACAAAAACACTCTCAGCAAAACCGATCAAGGAAAAAGGTAGATGGCATTAAGACTGAAAAAAGAAAAGGACTAAATCAAAAATCTGCCTGCAGTGCAGGCCTGAATTCAGTCCTTGAGTCGGGAAGATCCCCTGGAGAAGGGAATGGTTACCCTCTCCAGCATTGCTGCCTGGAGAATTCCATGGGCAGAGGGAGCCTGGCAGGCTATAGTCCATGGGGTCTCAAAGAGTTGGACACAATTGAGCTACAAAAATTTCAAACCACAGATATAGCAGAGATTACAAAGATAAAGAAGAATATTATAAACAAGTTTGTAAAAATAAATTGAATACTTGGGTGAAGTAGACAAATTCCCAGAAAAATATAAATGACCAAAAATGAATTAAGCGGTAATAGAGAATTTGAATAGTTTGATAACTACAAGATTAAATCAGTAGTTTAAAATCTTCCCACAATAAAACTCCAAGCCTAGATGGTTTTACAGGTGAGTTCTCCCAAAATTCAGGAACAGATACTTTCAATCTTACCAAACTCTTTCAAAAAGCAGAAAAAGAGGAAATACTACCTCAATTTACTTTATAAATTTATATAATTCTTAAAAAAAAGAAAAAGAAAAAGCTGATACATGAAAATAGAGGCAAAAATTGTTAAAAAAAAAAAAAAGGTAAACTAAATCCAATATATTTTACATTATAATCAAGTAAGGTTTATTTTAGGAATGCAAAATTAGTTCAGATTCAGAAAATCTATCAATATAAGTGACATAACAGATTAAAGGAAGGAGAGTATGTGATCATAGATTACATAGATTTTTCCTAATAGATTCAGAAAAAGCATTCAGTGAAATTCAGTATGCCCTGGACTAAGAATAAAAAAAGAATGTCCTCAATTCAAACAAAAGTACCCATAGAAAATTCCAGTAACTGTTTTTTTTAATATTGAGGTATTAAAGATTATTTCCTTTGAAATCAAGAATAATTTAAGGACATCCATTCTCACTTCTATTCAGTGTTGTTCTACCAGTTGTAGTCATCCTAGATAATAAAAAAAAAATGAAAGATATAAAAATTGAAAAGTAATAAATAAAATTATTACTATACACATATCATATGATTATCTACATAGAAAACAAACAAACAAAAATTTACAAATCATTAACATTCCAGCAAGGTTATTAGACATAATCCCAATCTGTGTTTTCTATACCAATAACAAACAGAGTTTTAAATTTTAAAAAGATACTGTTTACAATATCAAGAATATATATAATATCAATTAGTCATAAATCTAAAAAATCCATGCAATATTTTTCTATAAGCAAAGGTCTATGCATGTGTATTTTAAAAGACAGTTTAAAATATCTAAATAAGTGGAGATACATTACTAACTTCATAGAGCAGAAGGCTCAGTTTTGCAAGGACATCAGTTCTCATAAAACTGATTTATAGATTTAATTAAACTGCAATCAAGAGTCTCAAATGATTTTTCTTGGAAGTTGACAAACTAATTCTAATATTTATATGAAAAGTCAAAGAGCTTATGGTAATCAAGAAGATAGAGACGGTAGGGGAATTTTCTCAATCTGACAGCAAGGCTCACTACAATACTATAGAGGTTAAGATAGTGTGGTCAATCTTAATAGAATGGACAAACAGACCAATGGGATAAACTAACCAGTCCAGAGCCATGCATGTGTAAAAATGAGATATTTGTTAGAAGTGTCATTACAGAGGAAAGCCTGGACTCTTGTCATACAGGGTGGGACTATCAGTTAACTCTATAAAAAGCCATATTTTTTATCTCTATGTCATAACTTACTCAGAAATTAATTTCTGAGGGATCAAGGATTTAAGTGGGGAATGCAAATTAAAACTTTTAAAACACTATCCCTATTTTTAAGAAATATACACTGAAGTATTTATGGGGAAGGGATCATGATTTATTTATCCTATCTTTAAATGTATCAAGAGAGGAAGAGAGAAAAAAAGTGAGGTGAGAAGGAACGCAAAAGAAAGTGGAGGCAAAAATGTAACAATATGTGAATCTGGGTATAAAGTATGCTACTGTCCTTTGCATATTTTTATCCCTTCATCTCATCTGCAAGCTTGAAACTATTTCAAAAATAAAGTTTTGTTTTTCCAAAACTCTTTTGGAAGAAAATATAGAAGAACATCTTTATCACTTGGCTTCGAGCCAAGTCATTCTTAAATGCAACTCAAAGTATGAAACTCATAAATAAAATATTGACAAAATAAGTTAGATTAAAATAATGTCTATTCATTGAAAGATGCCATGAAAGGAGTATGAAATGATAATGAAAACTACATGCCATCAACTGGGAGAAGACATTTGCCACATACAAACCTGAGAAAGAGATCAAGTTCATAAATACATAAAGAATTTCTATGATATAAGAGTATTGTTGTTTATATATTCAAAATATATGTATATTTATATATCCTCCTATGTGCTAAGCTCTATTAAAAATATTAAGTGAATGGAAAAATAGGCAAAATATGAACACATAGAAGACACAATGGGGGGAAACCAAATAGTAACAAACATTTGAAGATGCTCGATTCATTTGTACTCAAAAACACAAATTAAAACCCTAATAAGACATAATTTCAGACTGCTATGACTGGCAAATTTTCAAAATCTTGCCAATATCAAGTGTTCAGAAAGACATTTAGCAAGAGGATGTCTTACATGCTGCAGCACAGTAGAAATCAGAGCATCACCTATTAAAAGTGACCCATCAAATCCATTCCTACACACTCATGCATGCATGCATTCTAAGTTGCTTCAGTTGTGTCTGACTCTGTGCGACCCTATGGACAGCAACCCACCAGGCTCCTCTGTCCACGGGATTCTCCAAGCAAGAATACTGGAGTGGGTTACCATTTCCTTCTCCCCTATACACTCATAGACACTAGCAAATTTCTTGTGCAAACACACCAGGAGATGAGCATACAATTATTTATAACAGCATTATTTGTAATAAATAGAAAGACTGAAAACAACATGAAATTTCCACTGACAGTGAAATGAATAAATAAAATGTAATATAGCCATTGAATGGACTACCAAATAGCTGTAGACAGAAGCATAAATAAGTCTCAGAATATTGGGGGCTGGGATGAGGGGGAATTAAGTCCCTGAAAAAATTATTCAAGCAGTCAGGAAAAGATGCAATTTTTAAAAATGGAGGAGTAAGTTAGACGAAGAGAAGAAAGGACACTGTAGTCAAAGAGACAAGGAACAGTGAGACCTACTTAGAAACTGCAGATGCATAATGCCTCTCTCATTGCACATGTCCCTAGTTCAGACTTCTGGTATACTTGAATTCACTGCTGAACACCTTTTCATGAACCATGAGGACTTCTGTAAGTGAATTAATTCCTTGTTGGGAATTATTGCAGAAAAGTGAAGCTGGAAAACCAATGAAAGAGATAATGCCGTTAGAAAAGAAATAGAGACATTTACAATTAATTTCTCTCCAGAAAACCAGATGGGGGAAATTAAATCTTGTGGACATGGATGGACCCAGAGAATGTCATACAGAGTGAAGTAGCTCAGAAAGAGAAAAACAAATATCATATATTAAGGCATATATGTGGAATCTAGAAAAATGGTATAGATGATCATATTTGCAAAGCAGAAAGAGAGACACAAACATAGAAGACAAAAGTATGGATGCCAAGGGGAAGAGGTGGAGCGGGATGAATTGGGAGATTGGGATTGACGTATATAAACTAATGATACTCTGTATAAAATAAATAACTAATGAGAACCTTCTATATAGCACAAGAAAGAAACTCTGCTCAGTGCTCTGTGGTGACCTAAATGGGAAGCAAATCCAAAAAAAGAGGGGATATATGTCAACATGCAGCTGATTTATTTTGCTGTAAAGTAGAAACTAACACAGCATTGTAAAGCAACTATGCGTGTGTGCAAAAGCAGCTATACTCCAGTAAAAATTAATGAAGTACAAGAAAAGTCTTGTGCTTCTGTCTGCCCTCCAGTGGCATCCCCAAGGAGGAAAGGAGCAAAGATCAATACCAGTCATGCTTTGGGGTCAAGATCACCAAGACAGAAGGAAGCTACGCTAACCTGGAGATTGGAGAGGGATTTTAAAAGTCAAGATTTTAAAACTTAAGATTTTCTCTGAGCGTTTTCCATCTCAAGCACTTAAGTTACTGTATCTCTGAGATCACAATGGGAGTGACCAATGGATTTTTCACAACTTTTAAAAGAGAATTTTTGTATCCAGAAGGAAAAGTTTACTGTAGCAGAATTTAAAATTAGTACTGAATTTATTAAATCTATAAATCTTTAGCTTGTGAACTTTTTAATTTTTTTAAGAAAAATAGAAGTTGTCCCCAAATAAGAAAAGTTGTTTTTATGTTTCTTAATATTTAAATTACCTCATGAATTAAAGGATTAATTTCTCCTCTCTTAATTACTAATGAAATTTCCTAGACATTTCACACTACAGTTTTATATTTAGCACATCTATAATTAGTGTAACTGTCAAATGCGTGTCATGTAAATTTAACAAATTTAATAAGTACATTTTTTCCTACCATTGAATCAACGATTGTGACTCAAATCTGAAAATATAGGAAACCATTAACTCTAATTCATATATCTTAAAATCAGATAAAATGTATTTAAAGTAGCATAGTAATGACAACACATTATGTTCATATAATCTCCACAAATATGTATCTTACTTATCAGTACTACATTAATCTCTTTATCTTGGATTTATGAACTTATTCAGTGAAGACCTGCATTAGCACTTCTGGCTGATGGCAGCAATGCGCCATTGAGCTCTCAGGGAACAATACATCGAGCCACAGGCCAATACGAGGACTCTTGGTTTTACCTTAGACTATGTCAGTTTACTCAGTCATTTACTGCAATACTTTCATAATATCTTTCTGCTTACCCACACTCCCCTCAAATTCCCTGCCCCACCCAGATTGCAGCATTGTTTTTTAACCCCACAGGAGGTTTTTCTCAGATCAGTTTATTAAGAACTTCCTTAATCTTTTTAATCACTGTATTGGTTTTCATTGCATGAATAAAAGTACCACAATTTAGTTAAGTACTCCTCCACTAATAAATACTTATTCAATATATTATGCAGCAGGGGGAGAAGAGGGTGGGACAAATTGAGAGAATAGCATTGACATATATACACTACCATGTGTTAAATAGATAGCTAGTGAGAAGCTGCTGCGTAACACACGGAGCTCAGCTCCGTGCTCTGGGATGACCTAGAGGGGTGGGATGGGGGAGTGTGAGGAAGGATCAAGAGGGAAGGGATATATGTGTCCTTATAGCTGATTCACATTGTTGTCCAGCAGAAACTAACAACATTGTAAAGCAATTATCTTCTAATTTATAAAAAAATTTTTAATATATACTGTTCATCCTTTTATTAATATAATCAATGATTATATTATGTATAATATAAAACTCTATACATATGCACCTTTTTTTGTTTGGTTTGGTTTTTTGACTTTACTAAGGTATGATTAAAACTCATAATTTAATGAGTTTTAATTATGATGAATTATAATTTTAACTAATTAATAATGAGTTATAATTAAAACTCAAAAATGAGGTTTAAAACCCAACATTCAGAAAACTAAGATCATGGCATCTGGTCTCATCACTTTATGGTAAGTAGATGGGGAAACAATGGAAACAGTGAGAGACTTTATTTTCTTGGGCTCCAAAATGAATGCAGATGGTGACTGCAGCCATGAAATTAAAAGACACTTGCTCCTTGGAAGCAAAGCTATGACCAACCTAGATAGCATATTAAAAAGCAGAGACACTACTTTATCAACAAAGGTTCATCTAGTCAAAGCTATGGTTTTTCCAGTAGTCATGTATGAATGTGAGAGTTGGACTATAAATAAAGCTGAGTGCCAAAGAATTGATGCTTTTGAACTGTGATGTTGGAGAAGACTCTTGAGAGTCCCTTGGACTGCAAGGAGATCAAATCAGTCAGTCCTAAAGGAAATCAGTCCTGAATATTCATTGGAAGGACTGATGCTGAAGCGGAAACTCCAATACTTTGTCCACCTGATGCTGGGAAAGATTGAAGGCGGGAGAACAAGGAGACGACAGAGGATGAGATGGTTGAATGGCATCACTAACTCAATGGACATGAGCTTGAGAAAGCTCCGGGAGTTGGTGATGGACAGGGAAGCTTGGTGTGCTGTGGTCCATGGGGTTGCAAAGAGTCAGACATGACTGAGTAACTGAACCGAACTGAGGTACGATTGACAAATAAAAATTGTATATATTTAAGTTAGATAATATGATGTTTTGGTATACATATATGTTGTGAAATAATCACCACAATCTAGCTAATTACCAGATCCATTATCCCACATAGTTACATTTTGTGTGTGGGGAAGTGGGAAAACATTTGAGATTTTCTTTCTTAGCAGATTTCAAGTATACACTATATCACTAATTACATTCCCCCTGCTATACATTAGATCTCCAGAACATATTATCTTACAACTGAAAGTTTGTACTCTTTGGCTAACATCAGACTACAACATTTTTATGTCTTTTCCTTTGTGAATTTCTGTATATTCTTAATAGTTCTCTTGTCATATGTTTCATCATTTCTATAATTCTTAATTTACCCAAGGAAAACCCAGAGCAAGGAAATTAATGCTCTAAATTATGAATTCAGCAAAGCATTGGACACTCTGTTAGAAAATGAGCCAAAAGTTATTCTTAGAATATGAAGTATCTACAATAAATAAAAAATTTACAAACCTCTTGAAACTATGGGGGTGAGGGAATTTCCTAATTGTTTCTGAAAGCAAGGGTTGATAAAATTACTTCAGTGCCAATGTCCTAGTTTGGGCTGCTATAACAAGATGACATAGGCTAGGGGGTTTAAACAACAGAATTTTATTCCTCACAGTTCTGGGGTGGGAAGTCTTAGATGAAGGTATCACCAGCTGGTGTCTGGTGAAGATGGATTTCCTGGCTTGCAGACAGTCACCTTCTTACTATGTCCTCCCTGGCCAAGACAGCCATCATCTCTCTTGTGTCCCTTCTTACAGGGCATTTAACTCTAGCATGAGGACCCCATCCCCATGACCTAATTACCTCCCAGAGCCCCCACCTTCAAACACCATCACACTGGGGATTAGGCTTCAACATCTGAATCTTAGGGGACATATTCAGTTGATAACAGATTGTTATAATTAGCCTAAGATGTGCAAAATGTCACTGCTGTTATCTCTCTCTTGTGTTAACCTCACTGGGTAGACACAGATGCTGTTCCAATAACAGCAGTAATCTGAATGTAATCAGTTATTGCCCCTACCTGCTAATATAAGACCTTGTCTGTGCATGCTAAGTCATTTCAGTCATTTCTGACTCTTTGCAACCGTATGGTTGCCCACCAGGCTCCTCTGTCCAAGGGATTCTCTGAGCAAGAATACTGGAGTGGGTTGCCATGCCCTCCTCCAGGAGATCTTCTTGACCCAGGGATTGAACCTGCATTGGCAGGTGAGTTCTTTACCTCTAGCACCACTTGAAAGCCCAATGTAAGACTTTGGGTGCCCCTGAATTCCATGCCAATGTTTTTGGTAGCCCCCACAAATATCTGATAAATTTTCATAAATAAGTTTGTCTCAGCTCATGCAGCTGAGACATCAATTAGTTTCAGTGTAAGTATTTTTAAATGAATGGCTTGCTCAAGACCCCAAAGCTGTAGTGTTCAGCTGTGTTTCACATGCACGCAGGCAGTCGTGGGTGACGTCCTACAAGAAGGTTCTGGCAGGACACAGCTGGAATCCCTCTTAGCGTAGAGTTTGGAGAAATAGTGCAATGGTTCTTTCAGCTTTTCCCAAGAAACCAGATCTAAGACATGCCAGTAATTAACATTTTGAAGAAGACAGAGAAGAAGCAGCAGCTTCTCCTTGTATCCTTGCCTGGTCCCTGAACAATCACATCGTCCTCTCTTCATTCACATTTTGCAATTCCAAAATAAAAGCAAAAACCAAAACCAACCAAAGACATACCAGTCTCTACAGAGCCTCGTCTTAGGTCCAGTATACACATTATCCCGGGAGAGGGGATGAAGGGAAGAGGGGACTGACACTCGTCAAAAATGCGTAAGTGTGTCTCAGCTGCCTATACCTAGGCTCACGGTCTTCAATTCACAGAGATCTTCTCAGGAAGAAATGTGAATAAAAGAATCTGGCTCTTATGATTTCAACCATGAACTATGTAAGAAGTATTTTTCGGTCTCCTACCGGGTTAAAGCTCACACCAACCCAGACAATATCCAGTTTATTACAACTCTATTCCCACTGGGCTAGCAGAAACGGCTAATATTATTGTTTTAAATATATCAAAGCCAAGTTTGGGGGGTTATATTTTGTTAGCACAAGCTAATAAGGCAGACTAGCTCCTTTTTTATTCTCCAGAACAATTGGAAGGCGTTTGGGGTTTTTTGGATTTTTTGTTGTTGTTGTTTTAAATCTCAATGGACTCATTTGATAGAAATAAATTTAAGTGTCAGCATGTGTTCTGACCAATATTGACTTATCCATAGAAAATAATCCATTACATTTTCAAATTAAGGCTTATCCAGCAGTTACACACTTGTGCTTGAATTTTTCCGTATTCCCCAATGCTGTTGGGAAATGGTGTTGATGGACTTGCTCGAGGTAAGGTTGCCACAAAAGTTCAATTTGTAAAAAACACAATACCTGAGACAAGCAATAAAGCAAAGAGCAGTAGAACAAACTGCTGCTGTTCACTCGCTCAGTCGCGTCCGACTCTCTGTGACCCCATGGACAGCAGCACACAGGCATCCCTGTCCATCACTGTCTCCTGGGGCTTGCTCAGACTCGTGTCCATTCAGTCGGTGATGCCATTCAACCATCTCATCCTCTGTCATCTTCTTCTCCTCCTGCCTTCAATCATTCCCAGAATCAGGGTCTTTTCTAATAAATTGGCTCTTCACATCAGGTGGCTGAAGTATTGGAATTTCAGCTTCAGCATCAGTCCTTCCAATGAATATTCAGGACTGATTTCTTTTAGGACTGACTGATTTGATCTCCTTGCAGTCCAAGGGACTCTCAGGAGTCTTCTCCAACACCACAGTTCAAAAGCATCAATTCTTCAGCATCCAGTGAAAGAGGAGAGTGAAAAAGTTGGCTTAAAGCTCAATATTCAGAAAACTAAGATCATGGCATCTGGTCCCATCACTTCATGGCAGATAGATGGGGAGACAGTGGAAACAGTGGCTGACTTTCTTTTTCTGGGCTCCAAAATCACTGCAGATGGCGATTGCAGTGATGAAATTAAAAGACGCCTACTCCTTGGAAGGAAAGTTATGACCAACCTAGACAGCATATTAAAAAGCAGAGACATTACTTTGCCAACAAAGGTCCATCTAGTCAAGGCTGTGGTTTTTCCAGTGGTCATGTGTGGATGTGAGAGTTGGACTGTGAAGAAAGCTGAGCACCGAAGAATTGATGCTTTTGAACTGTGGTGTTGGAGAAGACTCTTGAGAGTCCCTTGGACTGCAAGGAGATCCAACCAGTCCATCTTAAAGGAGATCAGTCCTGGGTGTTCATTGGAAGGACTGATGTTGAGGCTGAAACTCCAATACTTTAGCCACCTGATGTGAAGAGCTGACTCATTGGAAAAGACCCTGATGCTGGGAAAGATTGAGGGCAGGAAGAGAAGGGGACGACAGAGGATGAGATGGTTGGATGGCATCATTGACTCGATGGACATGAGTTTGGGTGGACTCTAGGAGTTGTTGATGGACAGGGAGGCCTAGCATGCTGCGGTTCATAAGGTCGCAAAGAGTTGGACACCACTGAGCGACTGAACTAAACTGAACTCACATCCATACATGACTAATGAAAAAACCATAGCTTTGACTATACAGACCCTTGTTGGCAAAATAATGGTATGGCTGCACAGATTCTAATGGCTCTGCTCCTGAAATTTCTGATAAGTTACTTCAGCTCTCCACCTTACAACATGCATGCAGTGCTAAGTCTCTTCAGTTATGTCTGACTATTTGCAACCCTATGGAGTGCAGCCCGCCAGTCTCCTCTGTCCATGGAGCTTCTCCAGGCAAGAATACTGAGTGGGTTGCCATGCCCTCCTCCAGGGTCTTTTCCCGACCTAGGAATCAAACCCGTGTCTCCTGTGGCTCCTACACTGCAGGAGGATTCTTTACCACTGGAGCCACTGGGGAAGTCCATCTTACAACAGTGGGGTCAATAAAATGAACACTAAAGGGGGAAAGAAAGAGAAGAAACTACTAGTGAACCACCATGAAACAAGACCAGAGTTTGCTTTTATTTTCAGCTTGTCTTTTGTTCTTGTGGGAATGGTTCAAGAAACCAGCAGTTTCCATGGAACTGCCATCTGATAGTAGCTGTTTATATTCTTTCACTCGTTAATGACCTACAAAGACCCCAACCTAGCATTTGTGATCACTAAGAGTCAATTGTGCATTTCTGCTCCGCTGATATATAATGAAGCCAGTAGGGTTTGTGAAAATGGTCACGCCCATCTTTTTTTTTTTTTAAACAAATGTTAAGTTTGTTATTAGAGTGTTGACAAGCTTGGCAGAGACTAAAAATATAGTTGCTTTTTGAAACAAAATATTCAGCATTTTGACAGGCTGGGGATTTATTTGGCAATAATTTCTTGGTTAAATTTTCCTGAGGTTTGTTTGTATGGCTATTTTGGTTCTTTGTTTTAAGTATATCAGCATTTTCCCTCAGCTTCAATCTATTCTCATCTCAGCATGTAAGAAGTTAACAGGTAGTCCAGAAGTTGATTATTTTAATTCCAGTAAAAACGCAGCTGGCTAAAGAAGCATGGGTGCTAGCGCTATTCTTTCTGCTATCCTGAAAGACCAAGGAAGATGACCACAAACTCAGCCTCATCAGAGCAATCAGGACCACTGGTCCTGATGATGAGAAAAGGGGCTCGGCCGTGGTCACTTCCAAATAATCTATAGGCACTGTGTGTAGATATGAAATGAGAATCACTTGGACTTTGGTTTTTCTAATGTGACAAAACTTCAAAAGATCTTTTAAAGAAACATAACAGGGATATATTTTTATTTAAGGCAGTTGCCCACCTAGATTTTACACTTATTCCAGTGGTACCACCATTCTTCAAAACATCTGTGAAATTCCTATTTGGAGCTGCTCTCAGATACATTTTATGGAATGCATTGGAAAATCAGTCTGGTTAGTTTCTAATCACATATGAATGAGATTAAAAAGTTAAATTACTAAACTTACTTACCAGACTGGGCTCCAGATGCATTTTGCATTTTCTGAATAGCAGATCTTCTCACAAAACCAAAGTTTGCCACCAATAAATCCTTCAAAAACCACATGCCTTGGTCTAAGACAGGAATTCCAATAAGAGAATTCCAAAAGAGATTAGAATAATGGCAGAATCACTGGAATAAGTGTACAGCCTTCCAACCTAACAACTCTGAACCTGGCATTTGGATCTGTAAGATCAGGTACACTTCAATTAAAAAAGAACAAAACCCTAGCCTTCTTTCATTCAACTAATGGAGAGTGGATGCCAGGCATTATTCCAGGGCATGCAGTAGCAAACACTGCATGTTCTGTGCCTATAGAAATTGTTCTGTGAGTTTGTTTAGCCTTTGTTCTGTGCCTATAGAAATCTTGAGGGAACCAATTTTAAGTGATCTAAAATGATATTATAGAGTTATGTTAATCTGAGATATTTCAAAAAAGCTGTGCATAGAATAGGGTGCCTGGAAAGTTGGACAGAAGTAAACTGTTGAAGTCCTTTCTTCTGTTTTTGCTGTTTGGCTTTTGTTTTCATTATTTGTTTGCTTGTTTTTGTATTGGTCTTTGAAGCCGGGAAGAGAAGTACCTTTGCGTCCAGCTGGATCTAATTTTAATGCCTAGATAGCCTCCAAGAATTTAGGAGGCTACTCAATCTGGAATATGCCACTGAAACTACCTCCCTAATTCACAGTGGCTACTGTAAGATAAAGGACTAAAATCTTAAAAAGGTTCTTTAGATGCTACGTAGCAGCCTCTGCTTTGGCACTCCTGGCCTCCTACTCCCTCTGCCCCCAAATCTCTTTGATGAGCAAGCACCAAAATTGTGGGCTCTGAATCTCAGACTAAGGAAAATTATTCATCCAACTCAGGGATTCTGTCTTTGTTAGACAGCTTAATCAATCATCCCCAACTCTGAAAATATTAACCAGTTATACCCAGCTGTCTAAAACCCATTCCTAAAATCTCACTAATTCAAATTAGTTTCTCGTAACTATCTTGAAAAATGAAGTTTTCCACCCTCTGGAAGTATAAGTTCCTTTCAACACACAAGCGTGTGAATATGTTAGGATGTATAAATTACATACAAATTCTCCATTTTAGTTACCCTTATATAGATGAGTAATGTGTGTGACTGAAATTTAAGGAAATGATTGACACTGTCTATTCTGTTTATTAAATTAATTTGATATTAGAAATATACATGTAGTAGAATTAAATTACTGAGATTAATGGTTCAAGGTAAGTAAAAATTCAAATAATTTCTTCTCATATAGGGACATTTTGTGAACAAAAAGTGAAAATTGAAACTGGCCCAAGCCACTGACTTTTTCTTGTGATTTTATTAATGTCCCAAAGAGCTTTAGGAATATATTTTTAAGTCATGCAAATTTGTACTGCCTTTGACATTCCAGTCACCTCAGTGGCGAAAAATTTAGATAATAAATGATTGGAATGGAAATTGGCTTCAATTTTTGTTCAGATCTAAAGATGGTGATGTAAATTTTTTTCTTCATCATCCAGCAAACAGTCTCCTGCTGTATCTTGTCTGTTAACATCCTATTACACACCTTCTTTGAATCTATGCATAGTGAATGCTGTATTTACTCTTTCAAAGTATCTTGTAAATGCATGATCAGAATATAGGTAGACTTCAGTCTTTGGTTTATACACTCATTCTTTAGACATGATATAGTGCCTACTATATGCCAGGACTAATATATGCACTGGACTTTGAAAATATGTGAATATACAGCCTCAGGGAACTTAAAGTCTATCTGGGAAGATGGATGAATAGATTATTAACTATGACAGAATGTGATGAAAACATTAATGAGAACATGGACAAAGTGCTTTGGAGGCTGAAAGGAGACTGAATAATTTATTCTTTAAAAATTCAGGGTTAATCAAAGTTACTTCTGCCACCTTTGGACTAGGTTGAAAGAGTAGCTGTAACGTGGACGAATTGTGAAGACACACACACTCTCACACACACATATGCTCCCCTGTAAAAGTACAATTTCAGATTTCAGCATGAAGTTGTATTGTGTACCCATTTCACAGTTGAGGCAATGGAGACATGCACTTTTCTGGAGTCTTGGTCCATTTCAGGGCTGTCCGGACTGACCCTGGCATTGTCTGGCATGTTTATTGGTTTCCTCTGCTTTGTTTGCTAGAGAATATTGTGTAACAGCGGACCTTCGTGATTTCCAAGCATTCAGAAAAATGCTGTTTGACCACTGAACAAATTCTTCTTGATTGCTTTGGATTAAGAATTGCTACTCTGCTGAAATTAAGCCAAAGGAGCATTCAGGAAGCAAGGTATTTTGTTTGAATGGAACACAAATCAGAGCTGCACCTGGGGGCTGCTTGTGCTCCCTACTCTGAAGCCCTCTAGAGTCTCTAAATCCCATTGCCAAATCTTTGCATCCAGACCTCAGGAACATGGTTTCACAGATCTGCCTGTTCCAAACTCGCACTTCCCATTGCTTTCATTCTGTGGCTTCTAGGCCTGTTTCAAGAATGCAATTCAAAATCATAATTTCATGGAATATTGTGCAATTTTTTCTAATGGAAGGCCACTTAAATTATCAAATTTCATTAATTATCAAGCCATGCAGATGACTGACCAATGGTTAGAATTTGAATGGTCCATGAAAGGAAAAATAAATGGAATGATTCCAAAGTAAATATGGGTTCTCTCATGGCCCTTGTTGGGATTTTTCCTCTTGGGACAGAGATGCAAAGAACAGAATGATAACTGAGGAATGAAAACCACTATTACCTTTTTGCTGTGTCTCTCTGATGAACACACCCCCCTCCCCCAGAGATAACAATGGTCAATTAGGCCTTAAGGCTGTGCTTACTCACTGTGCTAATTATTCATTGTTAATGTTATCCCCAATATTTTTATTTTATGAAAAGATGCAGAAAGGTTGAAAAGAATGTGATGAAAAAGAATATAACATAGACCAAATAAAGATGCAATAAATTTTAATATTTATATATAATGAATTAATCAAATAGCAATAACAGAGGAAACAACTTAAAGTAAAAGAAATCACAAGGTATATTTCTTGGGCAAAGATGGATTATTTAAAAAGGGTGCTACCTCATGACACAGAGAATACTAAAGTTGGAGGACTGCTTCACCAATCTCACTAAATCTAAATCTCGTTAAAAATAGAAATGTGAAAATAAAGGTATAAAGTTAATAGAAAAAAGTACTGGAGGATTTTTGAAAAAGTCCCCCAAAGCATAAACCATAAAAAAAGAAAAATTATTGGATTTGATGTTATCAAAATTGAGGATTTCAAGTTTCAAAAGTCTGTAGTTTACACGAAAGGACATGCAAGAAAGTGCTGCAAAGTGGCAGGAGAACAAAAAGGGCCACCTGTACAGAAGTGGGCAAAGGATGCGTGTGTGCCAAGTCTATTCAGTCGTGTCCAGCTCTACGACCCCATGGATTATAGCCTGCCTGGCTCCTCTGTCCATGGGATTCTCCAGGCAAGACCACTGAAGTGTGTTGCCATGCCCTCCTCCAGGGGATCTTACCAACCCAGGGGTCGAACCTGTGTCTCTTCTGTCTCCTTCATTGGCAGGTTCTTTACCACTAGTGCCACCTGGGAAACCCAGGTAAGGATATACACAAACAATCCACAGAAGAAAAAGCCCAAGTAGCTAGCTAGCCTGGGAACAAACATCCAGCCTAACCGGTAATTTTTTAAAACGCATATCCTTCAAAACATTGGCTTCACTGGCCTTGCACCAGGACCTCCCCCCTTGTCTGCTGAAGAAGTCATGCAAGAGTGAATGAATATACCTTGAACAGGAACACTTGAACAGGAACACTAAAGAGCTTCCCTGGTGGCTCAGATGGTAAAGAATCTGCCTGCAATGCAGGAGACCCGGGTTCAGTCCCTGGGTTGGGAAAATCCCCTGGAGAAGGGAATGGCAACCCACTCCAGTATTCTTACCTGAAGAATCCCATGGATAGAGGAGCCTGGTGGGTCACAGTCCAAGGGGTTGCAAAGAGTCAGACATGACTGAATGACTTTTATTTCACAGGAAGAACACTGTCTACCTGTGCACATCTTCCAGTCTCAAGCAAGAGGCATTGCTGGATCTCAGGCCCCGCTTTGTACCCGATTACCTCCCACTATAACATCTACAGTTGGATGTGATTCTGTTTTCTTCTGATCTCCCTAACTTATCTGCTTGTAACCTTTCCCCTACACTAGCCACGTGGTGTCTTCCATTGCAGTTCTTCATGGATTTATCCTACAACTTACCTTCCATGCACAAGAACTCTTAGTCATCTAGAATCCTCTACAGCATGAGCAAAATATTTTGTATATTAAAGAAGTCCAATAAGTATTTACCTATCTGAATTAGGTGAAAATGTGGTATGTCAAACTCCCAGCTAGCAGTCAGGAAAACATACAAACTTTGAAAATGAATGAAAACAAGGGGGGAAAAGGACACAGTTAAACTAGATCAGCAATTTCGAAAGACTCCAGGGAACACAAATCCTATAAAATACTACCCGAAGAAAGGATCCTGGGTCAAATAATTTTGGAAGGTACCACGTGATAGACACCCACCCAGTCCCTTCGGGGATCACAAGCAGTGATGTGCTGGGGCCAGTTTGTTCCCACTTGCAAAAGTCGATTGCTGAACTTTCAGAAGTTTTGTGAGCCAAATGTTACATGTGGTTATTATTAAAAATTAAATGATATAATTTAAAATAAATGAATTGTATTAAAAACCAAGGTAATAATTACTCAAACCAATGCTTCCTAATTATTTACTGCATCTTGTTTTCATTTTGCTCTTGAGGTTGTATACATCTGTTGTATGTTTCACAGAGTATGTGACACGCATACTACTCTGTGCATCTCTCCAGCTTCACATTCATTGATGTTGTGTTGGTGGCTGGAAATGGACCTTAGTGGGAGTATTTATACCACAGAAGTCAAACACAGAAATCACCTGAAAAGCAGAGATTTATCTCTGTAGAATTGGTTGTTAAACATTTAACATGTGATTGCCTGATCACAAACATATCAGTGTATTAAAATCCTGATAGCCTTTGGTAAACACACCTGCTTAATCATCTAAATGACTGTTTCAAACTTTATTTACTCATGAAATTCTTTTATTTTATTTTTTATGAAATTCTTTTAATGCATTATGTCTATTAACATCCTGAGACGTCCTTTGGGAAAAACTGGACTAGATGATGGCTAAGGCTTTTTCTAGTTCTTATAGTAAGTCTTCACATAAAAGCTTACTGTACCCACTTCTTAGCTTTTCAATTTATTGATGGAGAGTGTGGATAAAGTTAATCAATGCTGTCTTTAAAAGTAAGGTCAAAATAATTTAAACGGAATCCTACTTCCTACTTATACTTCCTCAATTCAAAGCAATTTGGTTAAGGGCAGAGTATCATATGGAAAGATTCTATTTCTAGTCTGTCTGTGAACAAGGAACTTTAATGCCTCTAAATCTCATTTTGTTCATCTGTAAAATGGGGTACTTCATGGGATTTTTAAGAAAGGAGAGAAGGTTACATATGAAGATTACATGGAAAGCTATGCAGTTATTATGTATGAAAGGAAGTATGAGCTGAATGTTTCCTTCTGAAAGTGGTGAGATGAACGTAGTTCATGAACCATCTTTAGCTGAGTTTGTCAGATCTCAGAAGCCTTCTCCCAAATGCCCATAGCAAAGGGGTGAGATCCTTGGCTCAAACTCCAGAGTAACCTTTCCTGCCCCAAGCAACAGCTCAAATGTGACTGAGATGCCTCCTGGATTCATGGTTGAGCTCACAGAAAACTGGAGCTATGTTTTCAAAAGATCTAATCGAAGCCAGTAATATCCAGACTGGTAGTAAATGTGAAGGGGCCGGGTGGTCTCGGCACAGATGGATTTTGTGGTGGGGGGGTTTTAAGAAGTTGCCCTTATGATGAATTGTGAGCAGTCACAGTTCAGAGAGGCCACACGAGATTAGACTTAAGCCCAGAGGAAGGCGATTTTATCTCTCGGGTCAGCCTAGTGTAGCACAGATCTGCTTTGAAACAACATTTTCATAAGTATGGACATTTTCATTTTTTCCTTAGGGTCTAAAATGTTAACTTATCTCCAGGAGGTTGCTTTCAAATGTGAACATGAAGAGAGGGGAGGAGAGAAAGGAGGAAACAGCATCTAGCTCTCTTTATCTCTTTGACCCAAGCAGGTGAAAGGATGGCAAAATGCCCAGTGCATGTTTCCACCTTGACCAGCCCCTACCCAAGGACAGGGACTCTTCATCTGAGGGCCGCAGGGCAGCCCTTCTTCTGCTTTGCCTGCAGTGGTGACCTGCTAGGTGGCTAGCAACCAGAGCACCCTGGGTACTGACTGGCGGAATGGACAGCAGCGGCGGTGCCGTGAGCCTCATCCTGGAGGCCCAACCTGTGTGCTTGGAGTGATGGGAGCCATGGTGGGAAGAAGGCCCAAGGAAGCGGCTCAGCATCCACCCAGGTGGATGTTGCTCCTATTTGAACAACTGCTCTGAATATACCAGAGCATGCTGGCTGAACGTCAGCCCTGCCTGCCTATACCTCTCCTCAGAAGTAAGACTTTTCTACCAATACATTTTCCCGTTTCTCAGCTCTACCCATGTGGGCTAATTCAGGTATGAGCAGCTACAGAATCATTGGTGTACAAGTACTAATACAATGACCAGCTATGTCTTTTAAAAAAATACTTATTTGGCTGTACCTGGTCTTAGTTGCAATGTGTGGGGTCTTTATTTGCACCATGCTAACTCTTAGTTGCTGCATGTGGGATCTAGTTCCCTGACCAGGGATTGAACCTAGATCCCCTGCATTGGGAACCCAAAGTCTTAGCCACTGGACCACCAGGGAACTTGCTTAGGTTAAAAGGAGAGGCACCACCACTTCTTCATTTACCAGAGTGTTCAGGGCTTTCATTTCATGATTATCATCTTATATTATCCTCAGAACAGCCTTATTGGATAAATACTATCACCTTTATTTTATAGATGAACCCTTAGATTATAGATGGTCAAATTACTAGCAAAGTCACACAACTAATAATTTGATAGAGTAAAATTTACATTCAGGTCTGTCTCTGTCCCACAAGGGGCTCTTCTGCCGTACTAGACAAAAACGTGGTTGGAAGGGGACCCTGGATGGGTTGGTTTGTATTTGAAATGTGCACTTGTGGGTGAGTTATTGACTGTCTCTAGAACTGACCAGCCCTGAGAGAGTCAGGCCTTCTAGAGTCAGCAAGGCCACGATGTCAAAGCATCAGAAGACAGAAAACAAGAGGCCTGGTTAGTATCCCAAGGCGTGGGGCACCGGTGGTAGAGAGGGAAGAACACAGAGGGGGAGGAAGATGAACCAGCCTCCCTAGAAGCACCTGTGCAGGCACACTCAGCCTGACCGTCTTTCTCCCTGCCCTCATCACTGCCACCTCCATGGGGCTCCGGCACTTCCTACTTCAGTCCAGTTCAGTTCAATTCAGTTCAGTCGCTCAGTCGTATCCGACTCTGCGACCCCATGGACTGCAGCACACCAGGCCTCCCTGTCCATCATCAACTCCCAGAGCTTATTCAAACTCATGTCCATTGAGTCGGAGATGCCATCCAACCATCTCATCCTCTGTCGTCCCCTTCTCCTCCTGCCCTCAATCTTTCCCCGCATCAGGGTCTTTTCAAATGAGTCTACTCTTCACATCAGGTGGCCAAAGTATTGGAGTTTCAGCTTCAGCATCAGTCTTTCCAATGAACATTCAGGACTGATTTCTTTTAGGATGGACTGGTTGGAGCCCCTTGCAGTCCAAGGGACTCTCAAGAGTCTTCGCCAGCACACTTAGCCAACTTCCTACTTAGCCAGCCTTTTCCTCTCCCCGGATCTGCGTCATGCTGTTCCTGCCCACCTCATCCCATCCTCTTCCACAAACACCTGGCTGTGAAGGCTCCCCTGGCTGGCCCTGGACAGCCTGGCTTCTCCATCCTTGCTTCACCGACGGCAGCTACTCTGTCACACTTCAGTCCTTTCAATTAACGTATACAAGCCGGCCTTTTACTGGATACCCACAGGCGGCAAAGACACTCACAGACTAACAATGCATGCATTCATCAGTCAAATATGAACTTCTGGGTCTGGGCTTACATTTCAATGGCCTTTGTGGAACATGGTCTGTGCCCTCTTAGAGGGGCAAGGCAAGGGCAGAGCTCTGAAGCTGGCCAGACTCAGCATTTGGGCAAATAGCTTAAATGCCTTCTGGGTAGAATTGAAGCCCCCTGATTCATCCCTGTGCCATACCAGGGTGGGCAGAAGCACCAAGAGATACCAAGGAGGCACCTCAGAGGTGCTTTTTGTATTCCTCACTTCGTGATGCTGGCAAACTCAACGTGAATCATTTGCAAAGTTAGTTGGGAGAAGGACAGTAATTTAGGGTCAGGGTGGCCAGCAGTTTCCATTGGTTCTGGGGCCATCCTGAGGTCTGCCTGCTCGAAGCCAGTTTAACTTGGATGAGAAACAGGCAGCCAAGCTTCCTTCCCTCCAGCTGACCTTTTGTAAATTGACCCAAAGCCCTAGATCTAAAACCATCATGATTTCTATCTCTTTAACTTCTCATTTTGTTTGTGTATTGAATTCCTGATTTTTTTTCATTGTTTTTCTGTGTTTTCTTGTAGCCCATTGAGCTGAAAGTGTAAGAATGGCACTTGTAAAAATCTGAATATTCCTTAATCAAAAAAGAATAGTATAGTTAATTAAAAATAAAGTTATTCTTAATGTTTAAAGTATTTTCTTCTAAAATAGTCAAAATTTTCTATTAAATGTAATAGGCAGTATGGTAATTGTAATTGAGAAAATTAAAATTTTAATAAAATTATTTGAATGAAGTAAAAAATAAATAAAATAAAACCATCAGTTTTCCTAACCTATGGTAAATTCTGAGGTTCTGCCTTAGGACTGGGGAGGTTCCCTCAGTTAGAAGATTTACTTCTAATAAATTAAAGTGCACAGAAGTGAGGCAAACATGAGTATAATTACATAACTGTTTTCTCACTGAGAAACCTTTCCATGTGAGATATTTCAAACCACTTTGGACAAAGCAGCATTTCAGTCTATAATTTAAAAAAAAGACCTGACACAGAAAAATCTATCACAGAAAGCATATAAGCATTGACCTTTTAAATTCTGCTTTTTTGTTATATTTCATATCTCAGAATGGCTGTACACAATATTCTAAATAAAGTTTTACAATAAAACGTGTGTTTAAACTCTTCTGCAGTAAATAAGCCCAGATGACCAGTAGTTATTACAAAATCTAGGCTTTGTGGGAAAGATTTCTTCTTTCTCCAGTTTTTCTCGGCATATTTGCAAAATTGGTAAAGCATGAAGTTCAAATGCCTGAGCTTTTCCCAGCATCTCTACACAGTTTCTGCTTCTCCGGATCATATCTTTCAATCTCCCCTCTTTGCCCTCTGCCCACTTCACTCTGCCCACATAGAAAAAGCCCCATCCTTTCATCTGTGAGCCACTTACTCATGTCTGCAGTCAAGTCCTACTTCTTTTCTGGCCACAGTTCCGTCTTTCCAATGCAGAACAATGGCAACTGATAGGAAACCTTGAAATTGTTCACCCATTGCTCTCTTGTAAATGGTTACACACTTTGTATGCTTAGACGCTCAACTGTGTCTGACTCCTTTCAACTCCATGGACTGTAGCCCATCACACTTCCCTGTCCATGGGATTCTCCAGGAAGGAATACTGGAGTGGGTAGCCATCCCCTTCTCCAGGGGATCTTCCTAACCCAGGGATCAATCTTGGGTCTCCTGCATTGCAGGCAGATTCTTTACCATCTGAGCAATGAGGGAAGTCCGGTCACACACTTTAATGTTGTTTAACTTTTCTCTGAGTTACAACACATCTTGTCTCCCAGCCTGGACTGTAAGTCCCCAGAGGGCCAGCACTTCTAGCTCTTGAATCCCTAACAGCCCAGCAGAGCAGCCCTAGGAGGTACTTTAAGAGCTGTGAGGTCTTAAGTTTGCCATTTAACCCCTTACTGACTGTGTTCTGCGAGTCCACTTACACGTTTATGACAGGCCATGTGTTTTACTTCTTTCTGGTAATCTGAAACTTTTAGTTCTGTTTGTTTTGGAACATGGAACACATGCAAACTGTTCTGTGAAGAATTTTCTTTCAAATGGGAAGATTAGAAGAATTGAATAAATACGTTCTTTCCCATCAATGACTTTTAAAGATTTATAGACCAATATAAGTTATAGCCTACTCAATGTTACTTCATAAGTATGCCTAACTTATATTTCCGGATTCTGTCGTAATCAAGCTTTCTCATGCAGCAAGACAAGCCAAAACATTTCCAGAGCTGTGATTAAATGAAGGCAAGCAAGATGCCAGTGAGCTGGTGAGGCTGAGTTACCCCGATTTACTTCATTCCCAGAACTATCAGAGGGTTCAGCTAACTGCATTCACTTAAAACATACCAAGGAGGCCCAATCTATGAAACGGTGAGAAAGATTTTGTTTCTATTGCCAGACTTGAAACCAGACCTGAGTGGTACTTAAAATCTCAATTACGCGAGCAAAGGGGCTTCTTTACACTTGAGGAGGGGGGCTTACATCTCCAAGTTGGAATAGGTTCAACAAACAGGGCCTATGAGCCATATGTTGGCTGCCTCTACTCATCATGAAATAGAGTGCCTGCTTCAGCAGCTTAAAAAACAAAAGAAGGGACTCCCCTCGCAGCCCACGCTAACACTCCACGCTTCCACCTCAGGGGGCACAGGCTGGATCTCTGGTTGGGTCAGGCCTGGGGTGTCGGCTCAGTGTGCTCATCTGCCCTGATCCTGCGGTTGTGTATGCACACGTGTGCGTGTGTGTTTGTATCTGTACCGCATTTTAGTCGGAGATGGTGGTCTAACCCTTTGGTTAGACCTGAGATTGGGGAACTAAGATCCCACATGCCGTGCAGTGCAGCCAAATGCACAATGATACCTCCACAGACCTGGCTCTCATGCTTAGGGACAGAGCCACACTGAGTGTCCTGTGTCCGCTAGTCCTCTTTTCCTCCGTAGATGCAGGATTCCTGCCATGCCAGAGGCGTGAGCATCTGCCCCAGCACAGACACGCCAACTAAAACGGCCAGCGTTGCCTGTAAGGGTGCTGAGAACCCTGAGTCATTTAGTCTCTAACCTGATGGGAGCCAGGAGAACCAGAGACAGCCTCAGCACTGTGTTTTGAGAAGCCTTGGGGTGTCTCAGTGGCCTACAGACAAGCTTCAGATACCACCATTGCAGAGGGTTAGACCACCGTCTCCTACTAAAATGCGACCCAAACACACACGCACACATGCGCGTACACAACCGCAGGACCAGGGAAGGTGCACACACTGTGTCAACACCCCAGGCCTGACTCTCCCAAGGTCTGACCCTCACCAGGCCTGCCCTGGAGACTGCGTTGCTCAGAATCACTCCACAAGGCCAGTGTCTCAGCCAGTTCAGGCTCCCGTAACAAAATACCGTAAGATGGGACAGCCTTAACAACAGACATTTGTTTCTCACGATTCTGGAGTCTGAGAAGTCCAAGATCAAGGTTCTGGCAGATTTGGTTCCTAGTTAGAGCCTCCTTCTGCCTTGCAGACAATCACTCTCTCACTGTGTCCTCACATGGCAGCGAGTAGGAGAGAGACAGTGAGGGAATGCATTCTGGCGTCTCTTCTTCTTATAAGGGCAGTAATCCCATAATGGGGGCCCCACCCACCTGGTATCATCTAAACCTAAGTATAGGCAGACCTCAGAGATACTGTAGGTTCAGTTCCAGACCATTACAATAAAGCTGATATTGCAATACAGCAGGTCATGTGAATTTGTTGGTTTCCTGGTGCATATAAAATTTATGTTACTATATGATTCTATCAAGTGTGTAATATGTCTTTAAGAAAACATCGTACATAATTAACGAATACTTTATTGCTAAAAAATACTAACCAGTGTCTGAGGCTTCAGTGAGTCATAGTAGTAACATCGAAGATCACTGATTGCAGATGATCGTATCAAGCATAACGATCATGACAATGTTTGAAACACTGTGTGGGCGAGCATGCTCAGTCATGTCTGGCTCTTTGCGACCCCACAGACCGCAGCCCACCAGGCTCCTCTGTCCATGGAATTTTCCAGGAAAAAAAAACACTGGAATGGACTGTCATTTCCTTCACCAAGGGATCTTCCCGGCCCAGGGATCAAACCTGCATCTCCTACATTGGCAGGGAGATTCTCTCCCACTGCGCCACCTTGGGGAGCCCCTTTGAAATACTGTAAGATTTACCAAAATGCGACACACAGATACGAAGTGAGAAAATGCAATTGGAAAACTGGCGCTGATAGACTTGGTTGACACAGGGTTGCCTCGAACCTTCAATTTGCAAAAGCACAATGTCTGCCCTAAAGTGAAGCACAATAAAACAAGGAATGCCTGTAAGGCCCCACCTCCAAATACCATCACATTCAGGCTTGGGACGTCAACACAGACATTTCAGGGGACACAAACACACAGGCCGAAACAGCATGAGAACTGGGAAACATGATATGAATGCATCAGTTCATGGTGCACCATGTAGCTGAAAGGTCATGAAGCAAGTTCAGGCCTGGAAAAGCCAAATCAGACACAAGCTGCATTTAGGATGGGAGGCAAAATCAAAGAGAAGAGATTGGAAATCACTCTTGTCAAGAGAAAGGAAAAAAGCAACGCTGGAGTCCAGCTGAAGTATGCTAATTGCGGAGCACAAGAATGGATTTCCATGCCTCAGGGTCTCCCGAAATCAAGAATCTCCTCCTTCTAGCTCCAGGAACAGTCCTGTCGACTCTTGTTCCAGGGTGCTATCCATGACTCCTGTTTATTGTTCATTCCTGCAGTAAACCTGAGTTAGTCTGAACCAAGATTGACTGGAGTAGCCACTGGCATCAAGTACCATCTCAAAGGCTGAGTGAACTGAGAGCTAACCCACATGGAAAGTTGGCTGCTATGGGTTAAACTGTGTCCCCAAAAAGATATGCTGACGTTCTAATCCTGGGAACTTGAGGATATGAATTTACCTCGGGAGATATAATCAAAATGTATCTTAAGATGAGGTCATACTGGAAAGGGGTGGGCTTTTAATTCAATGTGTTAAGAAAAGGAGAAAAAAGACACAGACACCCACACAGGATGCCTTGTGAAGACTGAGGCAGAGACTGGAGTCCTGCCACCGAAGAACACCAAGGATTGCCAGCATCACCAGAGAGTGGGAGCGAGGAATGGAACAGACTCTTCATGCCCTCGTTCAGAGAGAGCACGGCCTTGCTGACACCTTGGTTTCAGACTTCTAGCCTGAAAGCATGAATTCCTGTTATATTCAGCCAGGTTTTGTACTTCGTCACACTTTTGTTGTTGTTGTTGTTCAGTTGCTAAGTCGTGGACTCTTTGTGACCCAGTGGACTGCAGCCTGCCAGGCTCCTCTGTCCTCCAATTTGTTACACAAGTCCTAAGAAATCAAAGGAAATCAACACAGGCACCCTTAGGGAGTTCAGAAAAGTCCCAGAGTCCTGAGTTTGCCCAAAAAGGGCAGGGGTGGACAGGTGATAGACCAGGAGACTTTGCATGGAGGGGTGTTATAAAGATGCCACCTGGGACTTCTCTGGCGGCCCAGTGATCAAGACCCCATGCTCCCAGTGCAGGGGACACGGGTTCGATCCCTGATGAGGGAACTACGGTCCAGTAGTTGCACAGCACAGCTAAATAAAACTTTAAAAATTTTTTTCAAGATGCTACCTGCCTGCCTGGGGTGGGGCAAGGAAAAGAGGAGATGAGATGGAGGAGGCAACGTGGGGTCCATATGACATTGCTGCCACTCATATTCCAAATTCTCTTGGAAAACATCAGAGTGTCCAATGAGTAAGCACTGGCTACAAGCAAAAAGGGAGGAGGAGAGGGAGATTAGGGAGGAAAAGGAGGAGAAGAAGAAAAGAATGAGAGGGAGGGAGAGGAAGAGGGGAGGGGGAAGGGAGGGAGGAGGGAAAGGGGAGGGAAGAAAGAGGGAAAGGGAGGAAGTGGACCTTTGCCATCTCAGGTAGCCTATGCATGGGTCTCTGGGATAAGAACTTGGATATCTTTGGGGAGCTATTATCCAGCTTACCGCTGGGTCTTTAGGTCAGAGCATGTTTACACAGATAGGAAAACATGGCTTTCTCTACTGCAACTCAGAAAAGAATTGATTCTGTTGAACTGCCTTTCAATTGGAGAGATCATAAAATAGAACTTTCCACACTGATTCTACTCTTTTCCCTTTAACTTCCTATACAGTACCCTGGAAGAAGGAACCTGACAACCTCCACGGTAGAAACGACTTTCCTCACCAACTTTAGGAAATGTTTTCTGAGCCAGCATCACGGTCTAGCAGATTCTCTTTGCTTCATTTTCCACACAGGGAACTGCAAAATGCTGTAGTCAGTACAACAGTCCGCGTTACCTTAAGCTGGCAGTTTGCACCACAGTGTTGGGTCACAAAACAAAAGGTCAATTCAGAAGAGAAAAAAAAATCAGTCACATTGGTTGTTTGACTTTCACGTAGGCAAAACAACCATTTGATTGATGGGCCCTTTCATTTTTCATAGTTATTTTAGCACCTTATAACTACAAGCTAACAGTGTCGTTTATGCAACGGTACAGTAGTCTATTTACGAGGTTATCAAATGTTTTAATTCATCTATGAAACCAACATTAACCACTCCCAACACTTATATTTGCCTACGGCATACCCAACCCTCACCAACCCCCACTCACCATTTTTCCCTTTAACCCAAAGCAGAGTTTTCCGTTCAATCGGGTCACTAATTTTTAAAATATTTTACTCAACAAATATTCCCTGAATGTCTGTTATGTGCCAGGCACTGAGCTGGATCCAAAGGCAAAAACTGTAGCAGAGGTCACATCATGCAGATTGAACATTTTTTAGCAAGAGACTCTTAACAGTCTCCTTCCGGTCTGCGTAAAACCAATTTGTAGAGGCTTTCCAGAGTTCAGGGAGGAGTCACTGGCATGATCTGCCTTTAGTATTCTTAGTTAAGCCAATGTAAGGTGAAGTGAAAAAAGTGAAAGTGTTAGTTATTCAGTCATGTCCATCTCTTTGCAACCCCATGGACTGTAGCCTGCCAGGCTTCTCTGTTTATGGGATTTTCCAGGCAAGAATACTGAAGTAGATTGCTATTCCCTTCTCCAGGGGATCTTCCTGATTCAGGAATTGAACCCAAGTATCCTACATTTCAGACAGATTCTTTACTGTCTGAGCCACCTAGATCTTACTATGGTTTGATCAAATGGCACCTCACAGTTTGCAAATGGGTAAATTTACAAAAGTGTCCCGAGTGTCCACAGGGTAGAAAGTGTGGCACTACAACCTCTAAAGTTCCAGATCCATGAACTAGTTCTTGCTGTAGTGTTTTCAAACTTGGAAAAGGAGCTGTGCTCAGACGCTAAGTCATGTCCAACTCTCTGTGACCCCAAGGATGGTAGCCCACAAGGTTCCTTTATCCATGAGATTTCCCAGGCAAGAATACTGGAGTGGGTTGCCATTTCCTCTTCCAGGGGATCTTCCCGACCCAGAGATCGGACCCATGTCTCTTGCACTGGCAAGCACATTCTCTATCACTGAGCCACCTGGAAAAGGTACAGCTCTGAGATAAAACAGGAAACTCTAGCTACACAGTCTGAGAAGAAAGCCCAAAGCACCAATCAGAAATAAGATTCTATTGTACATAAAGATACATGAATATGTATTAGGAGACAAAAATTCAATCAGAATTTTCAATCTGCCATCCTAACATGACTGCAGTTGTTTGAGCTTAACTCATGGAATCGATTGTCCTAAAGGAATTCATTCACCTCAGTGATATTTGAAGGACAATAAGTTACTATATCAGCGTGGCCCACACAAACATATATATGGGGCAATTCTGTATTTCACTACCCCTCCTCTTTTGTAAAAGATGTTGTTTGATCTTTAAAATAATTTTAAAAATCGGTATATCTATGAAAGTCGCTTTAATATCCAGCTATCATCCAGTGCTTTTGTCATATACAACAAAGCAGGAAATATAAAAGAATGGCTCTACAACTCCAAGAAACCCATGACCTTCTTCGATTGCCCTTCAGGCAAAATACCAGATGAAGCTTTCGTTGATTATTTCATGATATTACTAAAGTAGTATGTTCAGTTCAGTTCAGTCACTCAGGTGAAGGTGAAGTCACTCAGTCGTGTCTGACTCTTTGCGACCCCATGGACTGTAACCTATTAAGCTTCTCTGTCCATAGGATTCTCCAGGAAGAATACTGGAGTGGATTGCCATTTCCTTCTCTAGGGGATCTTCCCAACTGAGGGATAGAACCCGGGTCTCCTGCATTGGAGGCAGACGCTTTAACCTCTGAGCCACCAGGGAAGCCAAAGTAGTGTGTTCAGTTCAGTTCAGTCGCTCAGTCAATACCAAAATCAGACTAATTATATTCTTTGCAGCCAAAGATGGAGAAGCTTTATACAGTCAGCAAAAACAAGACCAGGAGCTGACTGTGGCTCAGATCATGAACTCCTTATTGCCAAATTCAGACTTAAATTGAAGAAAGGAGGGAAAACCACTAGACCATTCAGGTATGACCTAAAGCAAATTCCTTATGACTATACAGTGGAAGTGACAAATAGATTCAAGGGATTAGATCTGATAGAGTGCCTGAAGAACTATGGATGGAGGTTCGTGACATTGTACAGGAGGCAGGGATCAAGACCATCCTCATGGAAAAAAAATGCAAAAAAGCAAAATGGCTATCTGAGGAGGCCTTACAAATAGCTGTGAAAAGAAGAGAAGCAAAAGGCAAAGGAGAAAAGGAAAGATATACTCATTTGGATGCAGTTCCAAAGAATAGCAAGGGGAGATAAGAAAGCCTTCCTCAGTGATCAATACAAACAATAGAATGGGAAAGACTAGGGATATCTTCAAGAAAATTAGAAATACCAAGGGAACATTTCATGCAAAGATGGGCACAATAAAGGACAGAAATGGTATGGACCTAATAGAAGAAGATATTTAGAAGAGGTGGCAAGAATACACAGAAGAACTATACAAAGAAGACCTTCATGACCCACATAATCATGATGGTGTGATCACTCACCTCGAGCCAGATATCCTGGAATGTGAAGTCAAAGTAGTGGATTAGTGCCATGCTAAGACTGGAGAGTTCCTGTCCCAGTTCTCTTGACCTACTGCTCTATTTGGAGCCCTTGCTTTAATTTCTTTCTGCTTCTTCTCTAAAATAAAGTGTTTAGACTGACTGCTTTTAAGTTCACAGATTTTGTGGCTCTCTTCACTATCAAGTAAACAGCTTTTCTGAGGTTCCATTTTATGGAGAAGTGATCTAATAAGTTAGAAGCCTCTTGTTGTTGTTGTTGTTCAGTGGCCCAATTATGTCTGACTTTTCGTGACTCCATGGACAGCAGCAAGTCAGGCTTCCCTGTCCCTCACCGTCTCCCAGAGTTTGCCCAAGTTCATGTTCATTGCATCAGTGATGCCATTCAGCCATCTCATCCTCCGACGCCCTCCTCTCCTTCTACCCTCAGTCTTTCCCAGCATCAGGGTCTTTTCTACTGAGTCGGCTATTAGCATCAGGTGACCAAAATATTGGAGCTTCAGCTTCAGCATCAGTCTTTCCAGTGAGTATTCAGGGTTGATTTTCTTTAAGATTGACCAGTTTGATTTCCTTGCTGTCCAAGGGACTCTCAAGAGTCTTCTCCAGAACCACAGTTCGAAGGCATGAATTCTTTGGTGCTCTGCTGAGGTCTATTGGCAGGACAGAAGCCCCTAAGGCTCCAAAGGGAACACTCCCAGGGAGAAATGGGGAGTTTGGACTGATAACCCAGGCTCAACTCCAGCACCGAGTAGATGGGGAAAGGACAGTGGAGAATACAGAGATGAAAGAGACTGCAGACTCCTTCAGACATAGCCCTTCTTGCACAGAGATTGCACTTGGTTGAGCATGTCAGTGTAAACTTAAAAAAAAAAGTTACCTTCAATAGGGAGCAGATCTAGCTGAGAAGGGGCATCCTTGAAGCATTGGACAAGGACACGTTTGAATATTCAGGTCCATTTTCAGCAGTGAAGCCACTGGAGGGCTGAAAAGGAATCATGGCAACCAAAAACTAGGACCTATAAGCAGACTGAACAGACATTTCTGTTCTTTACCTATCGACCCTTTGAACTGAACAAGTTCCCAGATGCTTAAGGAATTGTGGGAGTGAGGTTAGGTGAGCTCAAGAGCAAGAAATATCAACTTCCTGCAACAGAAGGGAAGTGGTGGCTCCAGTGCATCGCTGGAGAAATTAAGGGAAAGACAGGTGGCTCTGTTTGTATCTCAAGGCCATGATGAGGGCAAAGCATCTCTGGTGGTGAATATCCAAAGCTGAGTGACACACTCGGACAATGGTCAAGATGACTGCTAGCGCTCCAGAATGTCTTCAGGCCAGGAAAGAGAGTGCCCTGTGTAGGAAGGAGGTGAGAGTAGAGGAGGGGAGACCTGTGGAGGGTGGGCAGGGGAGATGAAGCTGGAGACGGCAGGGCCACAGCAGAAACACCTTCTAGGTTCCAGACTGGCAGGGTCCTCTTTTTCATGCCATAAAGAAGGCCTGAAAGTGCTGCTGGGCCAGAGCTATGAATTATACCCAGTATCTGTTAACGCAGCTTGTCTCTCGTGTGTGATTTGCCCTTCTACAGATCTCCAGATAGACTGATCGTCATCTCAAATTCCCCATACTAGAAAAGTCACCCAAGGGCTTTTCCTTTTGATCCTCAATTTACTAAAGAACTGCAATATCAAATTTCTTTTGTATAAAACTCCAGCAGCACAATCAGTTAAAGGTCAGCTAAAGTAAACTCTTTTAAAATGGAGACCAAAATTTCACACTAAATAGAAAAACTCTTTGATGGAAACTTACTCTTGAATAATAAAACTAAAACTTATAAAAGATGAATGTTTTCTACTTAACAAAATTTACACTAAATTGCATTTATGCCTTAATTAAAAAAAAAGATAAACTGCATGATGTTTTTCTTGAGGGCAAGATTATCATTTTTCAAACAAATTACGTGATAAATGTAGTTCACTTGATATTTACATTTGGCTTTTTCAGTATGGCCATAAAGAAAGCTATTTTTAAAAATATCTAGGCCATCATTAATTTTCCCATGCTTTTCTCTTAATCCTTTGATAATCGAATCAGTTTCTGCCTGAGGATATATCCTGGCCTTACTTGTATTAGATTTCCCTCCTTTAAGTGTTCATTAACTGTGTCAAACTCCCATTGTTTAAAACTGTGAGAATCCAGCAATTTTCCCCCTGGTTGCTCAGACTATAAAGAATCCGCCTGCAGTGTAAGAAACCTGGGTTCAGTACCTTGATCAGGAAGAGCCCCTGGAGAAGAGAATGGCTACCCACTCCAGTATTCTTGCCTGGAGAATTCCATAGACAGAAGAACCTGGCAAACTACAGTCCATGGGGTCTCAAAGAATCAGACACAGCTGAGCAACTAATAGTTTTCATCTTTTTTTTTTTTTAACTTGCATTAGATGTCCCTCCTTCAAGTATTCATTAACTGCGTCAAAATCCCATTGTTTAAAATTTTGAGTGTGATTCCAGCAATTTACCATCATTACCGTATGAGTTCCTGAATCTATTGAATATGTGTTTTACTGTTGTTATATTAATATTTGACCATTAACAAGAGACAGGCCATGAAGGCATTGACATGGTAAGCAGAGAAATAGTCTAGTGTTAACCTGGGACAGTCCTTTGCCTAAGGACCGATTTCCTAAGCCCTCAGAGCACTAGTGACACTTTCAGGCCCTGGTGGGTTTTCCTTGCCCCGACTTGGCTCCCTTATGCATCCTCATAACTGTAGAGATTCTTCTAATGAATAAGAGGATAACAAGGACCTCCCTATAGTTTGAAATTCATATCATCTCAGACACTGAGCTCATCCAACACCAAAGCCAGTGTAGCCCCTAACATACGCAGACTGGAGTAGGGTAATCTGTCCACAACTGTGCTCAGCTTCATTGTGAATGATTTTTATGAAAAATCTCCCAGTCCTGCTCCCCTTACTGCTCCCACATGTTGTTCTGAGGGAACACATCAATAAATCTCCTGTATGCAGACCTGTCTTCTACTCGGATTCCCAGGTAATCTGACCTGCAGCAATCAGTAAACGTGAAGGGACTCACCTGGGGCTGGTATGATTTCTCTGTGCCCAAGTGAAAAATAAATATACCTACAATCACTAGCTTTCTTGATTACCGTAAATAACCAGTGGTACAATATAATGAAAAAAATCCCAATCACAATAGCAAAAAATACACAGAGAAAATAACTAGGAATCATCATAACAAGACAAGCATAAGACATATATTAATAAAACTCTACCGGAAGTCATTCTCTGGTGGCTCAGATGGTGAAGAATCCACCTGCAATGTGGGAGACCTGGGTTGGGAAGATCTCTTGGATGAGGGCATGGCAACCCACTCCAGTATTCTTGCCTGGGGAATCCCACAGGCAGAGGAACTTAGTGGACTACAGTCCTTGGGGTGGCAAAGAATTAGACACGACTAAGCAACTAAGTACATAAGTCATTTTAAAAGATGTGAACAAATGGAGAAAAGTACAATCATAAAACTCAGTCCTGATACAGTGATTCTCTGTAAATCAATCTATAAATTCAATGCAGTCCAAATTTGAAATTTGATAAAAAAAATATAATAGAAAATTCATAGAAGAATGATCATAGAAAAACAGGGGGGAAAAGTTTAAAGAACAGGAGTGGGGGAACCAGAGAGAGGGTGAGCCTTAGGCGGTCAAATATTACAACATAAAGCCACACTCACTTTCACCAGGATTCTTTCTCCTTCGCAGGACCCCAGCCAGAAGCTGAATGCAACCTCTGCTATGCATCTCCAGGCCCCGCTCTTTCCTACTGTATAGCAAGTGCCTGTTCATTTCATCTCTCCTGTTCTGCTATAATCTCTCAAGGAAGCAATCTGTGTTTTCCAGACTTGTCTTCAGCACCCAGCCCAGTGCCTGCACAAAGTGACGAACAAGTGAGTAAATGACAGAGACAATAAAGCAAGCACAAAACTGGCTACAATGGGGCTTAGGTCATTACTTCTAGAGATATCTAGGAGCCACTGTCATTATAATCTAAGTTGATCCTAATGCCATCCAGAGGTAAACACTCGTATGTTTCCTGTGGGTATGTTTCCTGTGGGTATGCCCAGTTTCCTCTGTGCCTAAATTTACATTTAAAATAATGCACGCAGGGATTTCCTTGGCTGTCCAATGGTTAAGACTCCATCTTTCCAATGCAGGGGCCACGGTTTCCATTCCTGGTCATGGAATGAAGATCCCACATGCCACAAGGAGGCTAACTTATTTTTAAATGCATACATCACAAGGAATATAGTGAGTATGTTATAATAACTGTAAATGGAGTGTAGTCTATAAAATTATGAATCACTATGTTGTATTCAGGTCAGTTCAGTCACTCAGTCATGTCTGACTCTTTGCAACCCCATGAACCGCAGCACCTGAAACTAATACAAAATTGTAAAGCAACTATACTTCGGGGAGGAGAGGGTGAGATATATGGAGAGAGTAACAAGGAAACTTACATTACCATATGTAAAATAGATAGCCAAAGGGAATGTGCTGTATGGCTCAGGAAACTCAAACAGGGGCTCTGTATCAACCTAGAGGGGTGGGATGGGGAAGGAGGTTCAAAAAGAAGGGGATATATGTATACCTATGACTGATTCATGTTGAGGTTTGACAGAAAACAACTAAATTCTGTAAAGCAATTATCCTTCAATAAAAAATAAAAAGAAAAAAATTGAAATTTAATTAATAAAAAATTTTCACTTAGAAACTAAATAAATGGCTTCCCTGGTGACTCAGTGGTAAAGAATCCACCTGCCAGTGCGGGAGACACGAGTTCGATCCCTGAGCTGGGAAGATCCAACATGCCGTGGAGCAACTAAGTCAGTGAGCCACAACTAATGAAGCCTGGGCTCCCTGGAGCCCATGCCCCACAAGGAGAAGCCACCACAATGAGAAGCCCAGCACTAAAAGAAGATAGCCCCCGCTAAGCATGCTTGGTGTTGGAGAAGACTCTGGAGAGTCCCTTGCACAGCAAGCAGGTAAAACCAGTCCATCCTAAAAGAAATCAGTCCTGAATGTTCACTGGAAGGACTGATGCTGAAGCTGAAACTCCAATACTTTGGCCACCTGATACGAAGTCAGACATGACTGAGCGACTGAAGTGAACTGAACTGATGTATGCTTCGTCGTTCAGTCATGTCCTACTCTTTGTGACCCCGTGGACTGTAGCCTGTCAGGCTCCTCTGTCTATGGGATTCTCCAGGCAAGAATAGTGTAGTGGGTTGCCATTTCCTCCTCTAAGGGATATTCCCGACACAGGGATCGAACCCACGTCTCCTGCAGCTCCTTCATTGCAGGGGATTCTTTACTGCTGAGCCACCAAGGAAGTCTAACTCTGGCTATACACAACTAGAAAAAAGCCCACACATAGCAACAAACACCCATAGAGCCAAAAATAAATAAATAATAAACTTTTAAAAAATAAAATTAAATAATGCTTGCCTTTGTAAACATCTTCATGTTAGAACAATTAAACTGCATATCTGTTTATGTTCCTAAGACTGCCTGACGATGGAAACCTTTAAAGGCCAATATCTCACCCCCTTTATGAGAGAAGATGCTTTAGATGTTGAGAAATAAAAGTTAATGTCCTGAGATCTGTTTTTCCCTTGGGAAAGTCAAGGAAGGACACAGCATTTACACCAGGACATGCTGACAATGCCTAACTACGTCAAATCTTATCTACACAAGCAGTAAATCCCCTTACCCATTGGTCTGGTAAGAGGGCAGGCTTGCTCCACCACTATTACCAGCCAAGCTTTTAGCCCTTCTGCTACCTAACAGACTTCATTTCAGGATAGAGGTGATAACGTGCCCAAATAGTACATTTCAAGTCCCAAGGAATTTTAACAACAATGACTACCTTTGCAAAGCAGGAGAACAAATACACTGTCCCGCTGTAAACTTTCTGTACATCCCAGTCATCTGACGACCTGTGCCCATACCTGTTACCTCAGGGCAGGATTCACCCAGGTAATGAAAAGTCGAAACTGGACTTAAGGTTACACACACCCCAAAATGCATTTCATTTTGAGTTGTGCAATACAGCTCCAGTCTACCAACAGTTGACTGAGTAGATTTTAAATTTCAGCTTTTATCAACATATTGCTGAGAACTACAGCACTTCCAACTAGGTAATTGATTTCAGGAAAGCAGAAAGAATATACAAGCTCTAACATGACTATAAATCTGAAGAAAGGAAATTTAGTTTAAACAATTTGTACAACAATTTGTACTTTAGAGGGTCACTGAAAACATAATAAAAGCTCTTCCCAAGTTAGAGGCTTGGGTCTTTCACCGTGTAGTCTTCACATCTGTACAACTTTAAGGTGGGCAGGCAGTCACCTTTCCTACAGATGATCCAGGCCACAGACTTGATCTGAATGCTGAAATGAAGGTTCAGTCCATGGTCCTAGAACTTAGAACTAGACTTCCTGAAGTCTGAGTCTTCGAAGGAAAGCAGCCTTGTTGATGTTCAATTATTTCCTTTGCTGCTTTTGGCCCCAATTATCTCATAACAGGACCTGAAAAACATATATCAAACATGCGCAAAAAACATGCATAAAAGACCCAGAAAAGCATGCGTATGGAAGAACCTGCATAGAATTTCCACCAGGCTGATGCCTTTTTTATCTTCATATCACCTCTTAAGATGGGGGTTGTTATCACGAGGAATTGTTATAACAAGCCCCAAGATTCAAAAAGAAGATACTTAGGGCAAAGGGGTTGCTGACTTACTCTAGAGAAGGAAAAGTTAAACGTTTTCTGATTTCCCTGGAAAGGGAGAAACATGTCTCCTTTCCCAGAAATCTCTTTGTGTCAGAGATGCCTGGAAATAGCTGTTTCTGGGGAAAGCAATAGGCCGAATCAAAGGCAACACAGTAATCCTAAATCCTGGCAATTACATGTTGAGAGCTTGCCTAGATATTCTAGGTGCCACTGTGTCGCTGACAGCCCCATGCCTATCAGGGAAAAGACACTCTCTCAGTGGGCACCTCTTATAGCCACATTATCCAACTGAAGTGTGATTCTGGAGTACAGTGAGCCTACCCCACTGAGGCAAGTCTCCACAGGACACCAGGCCAGCCTGGGTAGACCTAACCAGCCAGAGCGTGAAGGATGAGGGAAGCAGGAAAGTCATAATACCTGTCTGGTGAGTTTTAAAGCATCACTGATACTAAAATGACGCATGGAGTTCCAGCATCCCATGGCATCCAGTGGGAAACAAAGGCAGTCACCTGACTCAGGAGGGCTGACAGGGATCTGAATTGAGGCTCATTTTAAGCAGAAGCCATGTGGGCTTCAATGCCACAGTGTTAAATCATGAATATAGAATGATCCTGGCTAATAGGATGTCATCAACCCACAGACAGTGTTCACAATCCCAGAATGACAGCAACAAATATTCATAGCACGTCTATTCCTCTCAGCCCCAGACAAGACACATGACAAGTTCCAGCGTCATCCTGATCTGGATGAAGACTGTCCAGCTACAGAAGCAAGAATAACACTCTTTAAATCAGAAGAAGTATGTTTAAACTGACTAGCCCAAATAGTTAAGTGATGTACCAGTTCATGGGGTCGCAAAGAGTCGGACACAACTGAGCAACTGAACTAAACTGAACTGAACTGAACTGTACCAGTTCTGAGGACACAGAAATCCTTAAGGGTGACCTGGACACCCAAGGGTGCCTGGAGAAGAGAATGGCAACCCACTCCAGTATTCTTGCCTGGAGAGCCCCAGGGACAGAGGAGCCTGGAGGGCTGCAGTCCATAGGATTGCAAAGAGTCAGACACGGCTGAGAACTGGACCCCCAAGGGTGTGAGATTTTCATTGGTGGGGAGGCAAGCATCCCACAGACAGGAAGCAACATAAGCAGGGACATGTAAGAAGGAAAGAAAGGGTTGGACATGGAAAATACTAGGAAAATCAAACTGTGTGGTAAAGACTGGACTCCCAAACAAAAGACTCACTATTGATGATTGCTAGCAGTCATTGAACGCACAGGCACACAACAGTCACTTAGGGAAGGCTGACCACCCCCTCTCTTCCACACTGGGGAGTAGTGCCAGGGAAGTACATTGGAAAGTTGCTTCTTTATTTTTCCCATTAATTGCACTTATGGACCTCTTTCTAGATCCCTCTCCTTAAAGGTCTCTCAGCTGTTTATAACTGATAACTGGACAGTTTTAAGGACTATTTGTGATTCAAAGATGGCCACACACAAAAGGGGGAGCCACAATTTCCAGTCTATGCTGTCATTGGTGCTTGGACCCTAGGTCTCCAGTCTGACTGATCAGTATCTAAACGTGGACAGAGATAAGTTGGTACCTTGTGCCTGTGTCAATCCTTCTATTTCAAACTCTTGTTACTCTAACTTGTTCAACCACTAGCATTATTTTATTGGAAACTGCTGATGAATCAATATACAGTGCTTTGTGGAGTCTTTGCTGAGTGCTGATATCAGCCTAGGTGAAGCTGAGGAAACCCTGAGAAGTGCCCTCCCCATCTACCAACAAAGGGATAAGCTGTTAAACATCAAATGGCACCTTTCTTGTTGTTCAGTTGCTGAGTCATGTCCAGCTCTTTGCCACCCCATGGACTGCAGCATGCCAGGCTTTCCTGTCGTTCACTATCTTCTGGAGTTTGTTCAAATTCATGTCCATTGAGTCAGTGATGCCATCCAACCATCTCATCCTCTGTCATACCCCTCTCCTCTTGCCCTCAATCTTTCCCAGCGTCAGGGTCTTTTCCTATGAGTCGGCTCTTTGCATCAGGTGGCCAAAGTATTGGAGCTTTAGCTTCAGCGTCTTGGAATCTCCATTTTTTATCAAGTCATTTAAAGTTCGTCAGTGAAGTAGATTATAGGGTTACATTAAAAATCCCACAGTTTCCAAATTCATTTAAATGGATTTCTACTTATTAGCAATACCTAACTTTAGGGAGTTACTTATTTATTCTTATTAATGAGGAAAAACAGACTAAAATAAGTGCTGAATCAGTCTGAATTTAGTGGAGAGTTTTTAGAGTTCATGTTTCTGTGTTTATCAAACTTAATTCCAAATGATGCAGATAAGGACCTGGTTCTAACTACTCCCCCTAAAATGCACTTGGTTACTGTTGTTGTCAGGGCTGCTAAGCAGAGAAGCCCTAAGGGAATGAAATTTCCTCCTTCCCACTGATCTGTTGTCTTTCAAAACAGCAGAACTGCCAAGATCAGCAGGTGGAAAGGCTCCTTTGAGGTGTTCCTCATGCCTCTTTTCACTGGCTTGAGCAAAACGAGCATCTGAACCGTGTTCAGTCCCCAAGGGGACACTCAGGAGAGGACACAACCAGAACATTATAAGGGACAGCACTCAGTGAAGGCAGGGCAGCCACGGGCTGCCAGGGGTCAGATCCTGGAGCTCAGAAACACAGGCTTAAGTCACTATAAATACCTTTGAAAAAGTGACCGGGGTGGGAGAGAGCAGGAACAGGTGGTCAGGGGCCCCCGTAGGCACATTACCAGCCTAGAACAATAACTCTGGGACGTGATCCCTGTGTTCAGTATTCCAAGTCCACATTTACCCAAAGACAGGATAACCTGATGCACCTCTCCCTCATGCTAAGCATTGGTTTATATCTTCGCAAACATCTCGCATGATTTTTTAATACTATATCATGTGGGTGCGTGTGTTAGTTCCTCACTCGTGTCCAACTCTTTGTGACCCCATGGACTGTAGCCTTCTAAACTCCTCTGTCCATGGGATTCTCCAGGCAAGAATACTGGAGTGGGTTGCCATTCCGTTCTCCAGGAAATCTTCCCAACCCAGGGATCAAACCCACAATTTACAATCCTGAAGGGGAGGGGAACCCTATCTCTACCCCAAAGAAAATCTTTCTGGGCACAATTAGGGAAGAAAAGAATTTCTCAAGTCTTCTAAGGAATATATAAAAAGATAGTGGAGAAATAAAAGAAGACCAACCAAGGGAGAACAAGCAAAAATTATTTATTCAGAGCTGCTGTAACAAGGCAGTCAGTCAAAGTCATTTACGTTTCAACAGACTCAAAGGCAGTGGCTCAGAGAAACTTCCCTAGCGGCTCAGATGATAAAGAATCTGTCTGCAATGAAGGAGACCCAGGTTCGATCCTTGAGTCGGGAAGATCTCCTGGAGAAGAAAATGGCAACCCACTCCAGTATTCTTGCCTGGAGAATCCCACGGACAAAGGAGTCTGGCAGGTTACAGTTCATGCGGTTGCAAAGAGTCAGACATGACTGAGCAACTCACCCACACACAAAGGCAGGCAGAGTAGTGGGAATTTTTTAGTGGAAAAGGAGAGGGCTTCAGACATGTCCTCATTGGAGCCTATTGACCAGGAAAGCTGTGGGTGAGCTAACTGAAAGTGAGGTTTAGCTTTCCCTGGCTGATCCTAAGTTTGAAGCAACAACAAAAATTACAGAAGTTGGAAGCTATTGATCAAGTCCTGGTGACTCGGGGCCAATTGTCATAGAAGTTATTCTTTAGCTTTCTGGATTGTTGCTAGAGATAGCAATCCAAAAATCTGACTCCCAGCAGGCTGCCTGCCTGGATTGTTTATTGGAGATAAAGGGCTTGGTTTCCTGGGCATGTTGTAGACCTTTCTGTATAGGCTCTGGCCATTGTCCATGTGCCTATACAGTCTCTCTGAATCTTCCGAAACAAGATCACCAGGTAGGAAGAGCAGCTTATGAGTCAAGCCATGTCATCTCCCTATGAAAGAAACCATAACTGGGAATTCATGAGGCTGGGTTAAGGTCAAGATGTGGTTGCTTTTTTTTTCCCTGTATTTTATAACTCTTCCAAGTATTTGGTTTACTTGATCATGTGGCAGAAGCCAATGGTCTAAGTCTCCCATTGCTTCATGAAGGAGGGCAACATTCTGCTGAGTCAGGAGGGTGGGGAGAAGACTGTTTCTTTATCCTCCCCCAGAATTTGAGCTCCAGACATTCTTTCCTTGAACACAAAGCAACCTTGATTTGGTAGGAATAGGGAAACTGCATTCTTAAAAAAATCATCTTTACTTCGATGAAAATAACCCTTAGCATCCATATATAGAAGGAGAGTTTGATGCTGGATGTTGCATTAGTCTGCTCAGGCTATCATAAAAAATTATTATCACAGACTGGGGCCATAAACAACAAACATTTATTTTATTGTAGTTTTGGAGGCTAGAAGTCCAAGATCAAGTTGCCGGCTAGTTTGATTTCGTACTAAGGCCTCTCCTCTCAGCTTACAGGCAGCCATGATCTCACTGTGCGTTCATGTAGGCTTTCTTCTGTGTGAGCACTGAGAGAGGGGCAAGCTCTCTGATGTCTTTTCTTGTAAGGACACAAATCCTATCAGCTCAGGGCCTCACCCTACAGCCTCATTTAACTTTAATTACTTCCACAAAAGCCCTATCTCCAAATACAGTCATGCTGGGGTTAGAACTTCAGCATATGAATTTGGAGGGGACACAAGCATTCGGTCCATAATTGTTGTGGAAGGTGGACACATCTCTCTGCAAATGGAATCCTATTTGCCTGTAGGTGTGCTGTAAGAACCAGTGAGATGACCCTCAACTGTTCTTAGCTAAATAACAACACCAAGCTCCTTACAAATGAGGATACAGAAAATTCAAGTTGTTGGAAATTCCCTGGTGGTCCAGTGGTTAGGACTCTGCTTCCATTGCTGGGTGCCCAGGTTCAATCCCTGAACAGAAACTAAGACCCCACAAGCTTTGTGGTGTAGCCAAAAAATTCAAATTGTAGAGGTTTGCTCTGTTTTTAGACTGAATATGTTTTAAATTATGAGACCAAAATTTCCACCTAAAGTCAGATGTGGATTGATAGAATAATCACAATCTGACTATGTCACAATGACTTGTTAAGTATGATTGGGTTTAAGACATACTCATTTTTTTCTAAGATAAAATATTGAGATAAAAATACATAAATATAAATATGGCATTTAGGGAACCATGGGTCCCAAAAAGTTTAACTAAGTGTAGTCACTCAGTTGTGTCTGACTCTTTGTGACCCTATGACTGTAGCCCGCCAGGCTTCTCTGTCCAAGGAATTCTCCAGGCAAGAATACTGGAGTGGGCTGCCATTCCCTTCTCCAGGCGATCTTCCCAACCCAAGGATCAAACCTAGGTCTCCCTCATTGCAGGCAGATTCTTTAGAATCTAAGCCATTGAGGGTTCTGAAAGAGGTCAATTTTCATTAAACACCACCTCTCCCATATTACTTTTCTGCTGCCAAGCTCTCCTTTGTTTTCCACTCCTTATGGATTAATGTCTAATCCATTTAACCTCAGGCTATTTTTCTGAAATTCTCTCCTACTTTTTTTCTTCACCAATAACAGTAGTAACAATGGTTATCACTTGCGTGCTAAACCCTCTGCTAAATGCTTTATATGCATTGTTGTTAGTTGTGAGTGCTGTATCCTAAGTCTCTTCAGTCGTGTCTGACTCTGCAACTGTAGCCTGCCAGGCTCTCCTGTCTTTGGAATTCTCCAGGCAAGAATACTGGAGTGGGTTGCTATGCCCTCCTCCAGGGGATCTTCCTGACGTAGAAACCAAACCTGTGTCTCTTAACATCTCCTGCACTGGCCAGCAGCTTCTTCACCACTGAGCCACTAGGGAAGCCTCCCTTACCCATAAACTGGCTTGTTTTTCTACAAATATGCCCTTGCAACTCCTGTTCTCTTAAAGACTGGTATGTCTCACATTACAGGCCCCCAAAGAATATACTACTAAAATGTTGAACCAAGTTCAGAAAACAAACTCCTTGAAGTGGACAGAATTTCCTAAACAAAAAAGTCATAAAGGAAAGGAAAGACATATTTGCTTATATAAACTTTTAAAAAACTGTTTATGTCTTTTTCCATTCAAAAGACATATAGTAGACTGAAAAATTATTTGCTATAGTTATGGTAGGCATAGGATTATATCTCTAACATGCAGAAAAGTGTCTACAAGTTGACAAGAAAAAGAACAAACAGACCTTTAGAAAAATGAACAGAGGATATAAACAGGAAATTCACAGATGAGGGTAAAATGGCTAATAAATCTATGATGAGCAGTTTCATTAGGATTGAGGGACATTAAAATTAAAGCAACATTATTATCTATTTTCATTCATCAAATTGGCAAAATTTGAAAGCAAAAATAACCCCAGTGCTGATACAGATGCAGTGAAATAAGCACATTTATATATCAGTTCAGTTCAGTCGCTCAGTCGTGTCCAACTCTTTGCGACCCCATGAATCGCAGCACGTCAGGCCTCCCTGTCCATTACCAACTCCTGGAGTTCACTCAGACTCATGTCCACCGAGTCAGTGATGCCATCCAGCCATCTCATCCTGGGTTGTCCCCTTCTCCTCCTGCCCCCAATCCCTCCCAGCATCAGAGTCTTTTCCAATGAGTCAACTCTTCACATGAGGTGGCCAAAGTACTGGAGCTTCAGCTTTAGCATCATTCCTTCCAGAGAAATCCCAGGGCTGATCTCCTTCAGAATGGACTGGTTGGATCTCCTTGCAGTCCAAGGGACTCTCAAGAGTCTTCTCCAACACCACAGTTCAAAAGCATTAATTCTTCGGCACTCAGCCTCCTTCACAGTCCAACTGTCACATCCATACGTGACCACAGTAAAAACCATAGCCTTGACTAGATGGACCTTAGTCAGCAAAGTAATGTCTCTGCTTTTGAATATACTATCTAGGTTGGTCATAACTTTTCTTCCAAGGAGTAAGCGTCTTTTAAAAATTTCATGGCTGCAGTCACCATCTGCAGTGATTTTGGAGCCCAAAAACATAAAGTCTTACACTGTTTCCACTGTTTCCCCATCCATCTCCCATGAAGTGATGGGACCAGATGCCATGATCTTCGTTTTCTGAATGTTGAGCTTTAAGCCAACTTTTTCACTCTCCCCTTTCACTTTCATCAAGAGGCTTTCCAGTTCCTTTTCACTTTCTGCCATAAGGATTGTGTCATCTGCATATCTGAGGTGATTGATATTTCTCCCGGCAATCTTGATTCCAGCTTGTGTTTCTTCCAGTCCAGTGTTTCTCATGATGTACTCTGCATAGAAGTTAAGTAAGCAGGGTGACAATATACAGCCTTGACGCACTCCTTTTCCTATTTGGAACCAGTCTGTTGTTCCATGTCCAGTGCTAACTGTTGCTTCCTGACCTGCATACAGATTTCTCAAGAGGCAGGTTAGGTGGTCTGGTATTCCCATCTCTTGAAGAATTTTCCACAGTTTATTATGATCCACATAGTCAAGGGCTTTGGCATAGTCAATAAAGCAGAAAGAGATGTTTTTCTGGAACTCTCTTGCTTTTTTGATGACCCAGCGGATGTTGGCAATTTGATCTCTGGTTCCTCTGCCTTTTCTAAAACCAGCTTGAACATCAGGAAGTTCACGGTTCACGTTTTGCTGAAACCTGGCTTGGAGAATTTTGAGCATTACTCTACTAGCATGTGAGATGAGTGCAATTGTGCGGTAGTTTGAGCATTCTTTGGCGTTGCCTTTCTTTGGGATTGGAATGAAAACTGACCTTTTCCAGTCCTGTGGCCACTGCTGAGTTTTCCAAATTTGCTGGCATATTGAGTACAGCACTTTCACAGCATCATCTTTCAGGATTTGAAACAGCTCAACTGGAATTCCATCACCTCCACTAGCTTTGTTTGTGGTGATGCTTTCTAAGGCCCACTTGACTTCACATTCCAAGATGTCTGGCTCTAGATGAGTGATCACACCATCATGATTATCTGGGTCGTGAAGATCTTTTTTGTACAGTTCTTCTGTGTATCTTGCCACCTCTTGTTAATATCTTCTGCTTCTGTTAGGTCCATACCATTTCTGTCCTTTATTGAGCCCATCTTTGCATGAAATGTTCCCTTGGTATCTCTAATTTTCTTGAAGAGATCTCTAGCCTTTCCCATTCTGTTGTTTTCCTCTATTTCTTTGCTTTGATTGCTGAAGAAGGCTTTCTTATCTCTTCTTGCTATTCTCTGGAACTCTGCATTCAAATGGGTAAATCTTTCCTTTCCTCCTTTACTTTTCATTTCTCTTCTTTTCACAGCTATTTGTAAGGCCTCCCCAGACAGCCATTTTGCTTTTTTACATTTCTTTTCCATGGGGATGGTCTTGGTCGCTGTCTCCTTTACAATGTCATGAACTTCATTCCATAGTTCATCAGGCACTCTATCTATCAGATCTAGGCCCTTAAATCTATTTCTCACTTCCACTATATAATCATAAGGGATTTGATTTAGGTCATACCTGAATGGTTTAGCGATTTTCCCTACTTTCTTCAATTTCAGTCTGAATTTGGTAATAAAGAGTTCATTATCTGAGCCCCAGTTTTGTTTTTGCTGACTGTATAGAGCTTCTCCATCTTTGGCTGCAAAGAATATAATCAATCTGATTTCGGTGTTGACCATCTGGTGATGTCCATGTGTAGAGTCTTCTCATGATGTCCATGTAGAGTCTTCATTTATATATAGCTACTGAGAATTGGGACTGCTATATTTTTTTTAAAACTGTCAATATCTTTTGAAATTTAAATACATATATATTTTTACCAAGTAATATAGCATTTGGGACTCTAACCTAAAAGAAATAAAAGCACCAATACATAGAATACATGAAAAGAAATGTTTATTGCCGCATTGTTGTATCGGGAGAAATAAGAAATAACAACTATCATTCACTTGGGTAACTGTTGGATGAGTATAGTTCGTACACACTATGAACTGTCATGCAAACATTAAAAATAATGAGTTAGCTATAGCTCTGACTTGGAAGGAAGAGCAAAGATGCTGGCCCTCTTACAACTCTGTCTCAATCAAAACTGTGTCACACATGGCCACTGTCAGCTGCAAAAGAGGCTGAGGGAACAGATACTTAGTTTTTCCAGTATTTGAAGTGGAAGCAGACAAGGGAAAAGGGATTGAGAATGGGTTATGGATCAGCCAATCAAGTGCCTATGTAGGACCCATGTCATGTATATGTTGGTCATTCTCGCTGTGCTTTAGCAAAGGGCAGCACACAAGGTAAGCATTCTGCACATTTTTACTGAGTGAATGATTAAGGAAGCTTTTTAGAGCAAAAGGTGAGACGCCTTGAGCATCTTGTCATGGAAGGTTATGAAAAAGTACCATAGGGAAACTGAGTCTGGAGCTCTAGGCTCAGGAGAAACAGTATCAGTTAGGGAGAGTCTGAATTCAAAGTCTCAGGACTCCATACACTAGAGCCCAGGTGACAGCACCTGACATTTACACTGGGCAGTGGGGAGAACCTGGAACCCTGCCAGAAGGGATGTTACTTCTCCAGGAAGCTGAGTTACTGTGCTCTGGCAGGTACCATGAGCTGCGAGATAGCTGTGAGAACATGTAGGATCACACTGTTGGGAACTGAGTCTCAGCTCTTCCAGGAACTAGAACATGACCTTGGCGTCACATACACACTGCGGAAGCCAGACAATAATTCCCATTCCTATGGAACACACGCTGTCATAAAGATCACAACTTTCCAGGGAAGTCAGCAAATTTAGCCAACTTAACCCTTAAAAACAGTAGCGGTTTTTTTGTTTGTTTTTTGTTTTTTCTATCAGCAAACCTAATCCATTGATGTATAAAGCCAGAAAAAAATGAGCAAGTATGTGCAGAACCCTCTGGGATTGCAATATAAAAATAATCCTTGTTAAGGATTATTAATCCTTGTTAAGGATTCTTAAGACCAGGTCACCCCTCTCTCTTTTCCCATACTCAAAAAAAAAAAAAAAAAGATGTAGGTTCTCAAGGAGTGTTTCCACTGGAAATCACTTTACTAGCATGGAGGTGGAGAAAAATAATTTAAAGCAGCTAAAAGGTTGAATCTGGATAGCTTTGTTTCTCTTCTTTTAGATCTTAAAAATCATGCCCTTTAATACCACGAATCCATGTAAGAATGTCTTTCAAAATAATGGTTTCATATTTTCTAAATCTTTAGTATTTAGTCATTTTTAGGGAATATCATGTGTCAGAAAGCTGCTTTTATTTATTTTTTTTATCAGACAAGAATACCCTAAGCAATTACTAAATAGCTGATTCAGTGCTCATGATAAGAACATATGGGAGTTCTAGAAGCTGTGTGGTTCCGTGGTCCCTTTAAACCTGGGGGGTCTGTAGGCATATAACTAGTAATTTTGCTCAGAGCCAGTGGTCAGTCATGCCTCAGGCTGTTGGTACCACATGGGGTTTGCACATATTGTTGTTACTGTTGTTATTGCTATTTGCTTTTTAAGAACTTTGAGAAATTTTAGAAGCATAGAATTTTATTTAGCCAGAGGAGCAGAACATATTATCCAAACTGGTTTTTTATAAGAGACATTAAATAACATTGTTCTCAAAAACATTAACCATAAATTAATCATCTAAACATTAAGGAAAGGCATCAGTTCAGTTCAGTTCAGTTCAGTTCAGTCACTCAGTCGTGTCCGACTCTGCGACCCCATGTATCGCAGCACACCAGGCTTCCCTGTCCATCACCAACTCCTGGAGTTCACTCAGACTCCTGTCCATCGAGTTAGTGATGCCATTCAGCCATCTCATCCTCTGTCGTCCCCTTCTTCTCCTGCCCCCAATCCCTCCCAGCATCAAAGTCTTTTCCAATGAGTCAAGGCATAGCAGTTCTTTTTCTCGATAAGATAGATATTTTCATAACTAAGTTCCAGCATCCTAATTATTTTGACAAGTTATATCAATCAGTGAACTAAAATTCAAAGGTTTCATCTTCTATAAATGGAGTATTGTTGTTGTTCAGGCACTAAGTCGTGTCCGACTCTTTGTGACCCCCATGGACTGTAGCCTGACAGGCTGCTCTGTTCATGGGATTTCGCAGGCAAGAATACTGGAGTGGGTTACCATTTCCTTCTCATGGGATCTTCCCAACCCAGGAATTGAACCCACGCCTCCTACATTGCAGGCAGATTCTTTACCAGGGAAGCTCCAAAATGGGGTATGTGCAAGTCTACTCGGTCACTTCGGTCATGCCCGACTCTTTACGACCCTGTGGACTGTAGCCTTCCGCAGACTCCTCAGTCCATGGGATTCTCCAGGCAAGAGTACTAGAGTGGGTTGCCATGCCCTCCTGCAGGGTAAATGGGGTATAGTGATTGCTTTTATGTAAAACCTTGTTTTGTATTTGATATGCCTTGTATTCACTGTATGTGTAATTGGAAGACCTCATCCCCGGACAGAAGGAAGTGAGGCTGCCCTAAACGTTGAACCTGGCCCATGTCGGGTGGAGTGTTCTGCTTTAGGAGAGTAGACTTGCTCTCATTCATGGAATTCCACTGAAATGATAGAGTAGCATGAAGCCATAAGAGTCCTGAGTACGATGGACCAGGTATTTTGACATAGTTTTGAAAACCAAGAAGTACATGAGATTGTACTGATATAAAGTCATTGCTGAGAAAGTTGTAGCACCAGAATACAGGCGGAAGAAGTGTGAGCACTCTTCTCAGAAGAACCCTGTGCCTACCTGTAACAAAGTATCTCAAAGTTAGATTCTTAGATCAATACAAAATTATTCTCTCACACTTCTGGAATTGTCAAGCCTGAAACACAGGTGTTGGCAGGGGTGGTTCCCTTGGAGGGTTGTGTGGGAGAATCCATCCCATGCCTCTGCCCTAGCTTCTGTGACAACCGGTGGTCCTGGGTGTGGTCTGCCTCCAGATGCCTCACTCTTGCCTCTGTTGTGCCATGGCATTCTGCCCGTATATCTCTGTCATTCATCTTCTTATAAGAACATCAGTCATATTAGGTGAAGGCCACCCTACACCAGTATGACCCCATCTTAACCTAACTAATTGCATCATCAATGATTCTATTTCCGAATAAGTTCCTGTTCTGTGGTACCGGGGCTTAGAACTTCAACATGTCTTTTTAGGGGTAGGGGTAGGGTTCAGTTCAACCCAGTATACTCCATCTGTTTGCTCTCAGATTCTCTTCCTACTCTTTCCATCTCTCAGGTTACTGACCCCTCCAATCTACATTTTCCAGACTCCCTTGACAAACCGGTTTCTGGCCAGTTTCACCTGAGGGGAGGCATTAGTGAGGGATGCACAGTAGGAGGAGGGAATAAATTTGGGTGTTTCTTCTCCTTCTTTCTTGGCTTTGAGCAAAGCTTCCACCAGTAGCTCCATCTACTCCATGGTTCCAGTACCTGCCTGGAGACCCGAGTCCAGCTCTGTGACCTACCCTGGAGTTCCAGCGCCCAGCAAAGGGAATGAACTCTCATCCCCCAACCCACGTCTGCTTCCTAATTCTGAGCTGCTTCATCCTCCTGTTTGCTCTGTCAGCTCTTCTAAAGCCTTTATAATTAACCCCACTAATTAAATTCTTTCTATTGAACTATCTGGCACGAGTTCTGTTTTCCTGATGAGACCCTGGATTGACACAAGTTTCAAGAAATGCCAAACTCTGAGTCAACCAGCACAGAACAGGAGTGAACCAGGGGGCAGACACCAGGGTAACTGTTGAAAGGACTGCCAATGAGACAGATGGGCAGAGATCAGCTTTCTCTCCTCCCTCCTCAGAAAATACAGTACAATTGTCAGGAGGAGGGCACATGGGAATTAATAGTCATAAGTATGAAAAATCCTTCCTCTTTCTTAGATACTAATCAAAGTTGAGAAATTAAGAAAAAGAGGTATAAGCATATTTCTTGTTGTTGTTTAGTCATAAAGTCATGTCCAACTCTTTTGTGACCCCCATGGACTGTAGCCCTCCAGGCTCCTCTGTTCGTGGAATTTCCCAGGCAAGAATACTGGAGTCGGTTGCCATTTCCTTCTCAGAGGGGATCTTCCTGACCCAGGGGTCAGACCTGAGTCTCCTGCATTGAAGGTGGGTTCTTGAGCCACTGCGGAAGCCTTAAGCATATTTCTAGTAGTTCCCAAAATAATTTAGACATTAATAAATAAAAATGGTTATCTTTCAGTCTTAGACTTCAGATTGGGGTGGAATAGGCTTATTTTTTTATCTCCTCTATGCAGTTTGCATTTTGTAATGCTTATACATCTATTACTTCTTAATTTTTTAGGTAATAATTTCAAATTTTGACTAGGTCTTTTTTTAAGTTTCATTTTATTTACTTATTTTGGGGGGAACTTAGTTCCCCAACCAGGGATTCAACCTGCACTCCTTGCACTGGAAATATGGAGTCTTAACCACTAGACAGCTAGGGAAGTCCCCTGATTGCATCTTAGAATAGCTAAGGACCAAATGATGTTTTTTTCCAGTCCAAATTCTTATTTTCTGAATGGACCAGGGGAGGATGAAGAGTGAAAAAAGTAACAAAGTTTGAAAGCAGGCACATGAAAAAAGAAGCTAATGACACTACTCATTAATTAAATGAGTGAATTGCTTTAAACTGCTTTACATATTACAATGTGGATGAGGGAAATACATGAAAGTATATTTCAATTTGGGAAAAAATATCTCTCTTAATACAGATGATACTGAGAAATACTGTTTGTTCTTGGGAGATGTGTTCAGTATCCTCAATCTAGTTTGTTTGTTTGTTTTTAATCCACACTAACTCCTACTTTTGCTGTCCAAAATCAGGAAACATGAGAGGTAGAGACCAGGGAAGGTACCAGAGCCGAAGGGGCTCAAACCTACCCTGGACTTTTATAGTGAGCCCCAGAATTGTTGCATAGGCTAGATAAACAGTACTGGATGATTAGAAACTTTCCTCCACAATAGCTCACTATGGCTTAAATTAAAAAAAAGAAGAAGACATAAGCTTTGGACAGAGGCAGGCTTACATTTTAATCTCAGGGTTACCCTCTATGACCTTGGGCAATTTGCTTGGATTCTCTGAACTTCAATTTCCATTGCTGGCAAATGAAGAAACAACATTTAGTCCATATGGTTGTCATAAAAAAATAATGAGATAATCTATGCAAGGAGTTTTACAGAATGCCTTGCACATAGGAGGACCTCAGTCAGATGCATCCATTGCTGATGAGGAAAGAGGTCAAATAAGACTCTGCATCTTTGTTGTACACGTACAAAGACTCCACTGAGTGAGATTCTTAGATATTGGTGGGTTTTTCAAAGTACTAGCTTGTTTATTAATCCCTGCAAAATGTATTTACTGACTGTTGTACCAAGGGTTTTGAGTAAGATGACAGCAAAGGACGATCCCAAGCAGGCCAGCCTTCTCAGGCCAACTTGTTGCTGGCTGTGGTTCCAGGAATCAGATTTACATGAGGCATTCCCTGGTGGCTCAGATGGCAAAAAATCTGCCTGTAATATAGGAGACCCAGGTTCAATCCCTGGGTCCAGAAGATCCCCTGGAGAGGGAATGGCTACCTATTCCAGTATTCTTGCCTGGAGAATTCCATGGACAGAGGAGCCTAGTGGGCTATAGTCCATGGGGTCACAAAGAGTTGGACATGACTTAGTGACTAAACAACAACAACAACAATTATAGGTATAGTGGGAAACTCATCATAGCCCTGTAAATACTGCTAGATTCAGGGGAAAACTGGAGAGGTGGACCCGATAGAAGTCTCCTGTGTAATATTTACTCTAGGGGTTAAGCAAATTAGATAAGCTTGACTTGGTGATTGAAGGGGAAGGTGACTCTGACTATCCAGCGCTGTGTACTCGTAAGAATTATCTACTGCCTATGCCCCCAAATAGCAGAAATGATGTCCAACTACAGATGGTTCCTCAGATGTATGTAGCACTGGCACCTTCTGTGGTAAGCAGGAAAGAATACCTGGCAGAGAGGGTGATACCCAATGGAGGAGCCTGGCACAAAAGAGAAGACGGAACATGCCATTTCATAGCTCGAGATAACTCCACTTGCTCAGTAGGAGTTATCCTCTAGAGACCCCCTCCCCGCCCCTCAAGGAACGCTTGCAGAGATTTTCACGGGCTTTATAACAGGACAGCCAAAAGAGACAGCGAAACATGGGAGGTTACTCTGATCCCAGCTACAGCTTACTCAGGGCTAGTGCGGCTTAGGGAGATTCCAGCACACAAGTAAATTATACAGAAACAGTCATTTTTTGACTGCCACCTTAAAGGAAAACAACCTTGGTTTCCTGTCAGAACCCTATTATTGCAGCTTATGGTCCATACTAAGAACTCAATGTAAAGCCCTCTGGAAATTTCTACAGATATGTAGACTATGATCTTCAAGTCAAGGCAGAGCTTTGCAGACAGCTCTGAGATGGGAAAACCCTGCTGTCTCATTTCAATACCTGCGATCTCTGGGAACTTGTAGAAGATCTTGTCTTTCCTGATAAAGTGCTATCAATTGATTTCTGTATTAGTGAGGTTAGGCATTGCTACAATAATAAGAAAACCCTGAAATCTCAATGGCTTAATGCAACAAAAGTTATTTCTTGATCACATAATGCCTGATAGGGATTGGGTGGCCCTCTTCCATCTTCAATGCATGCCAACCAGAACACACGGCCTCCTTGGTCATCATAGAAATGGGAAAACAGCCAGAGACTCCTGTGGGGTGGTTTTAAGTGCCAGGCCTAGCAATGTCCATCTCCCTGTTGGCCAGTTAGTCCATGATGCCACGTGGTCCGTGTGAGCTGAGAAATGCAGAGCAGCCTCCCGACCCTCAGGTGAACACTAAGAATCTCACCACAGCATTTCTATAAACAATTCATTAATCAAATTAAACAGCTCGTTTAAATTGCCTTTATTAACTAAGTTTATCAGTGTCTCTTTCAGGAACAAAATTAGTCAAGAAAGGAGAAATTTATCAAATCATCACTTTAAAAACATAACAATTTTATTTGTCAGAAATAAAACATAAAGAAAAAGAACATAAAGTAATAAAGGACAGAATTAAAAACTGGTACCAATGCCTCTTCTGAGCCATCGCAGTGTGATTTATCTAGTAATGAGTTAAACGCCTGCCGTATATTTACCACAGAGAAAGACAGAGCAGCCTTTATATCCTCACAACAGCTCAGAAAGCTGCCAACATTAGAACCTATTTGTTTTGTTGAGAAGAGGGATTGTTGGCTTGAGCACAAGGGCTCCCCATTATTCTTTCTGGAAAAAGCAATGGGAACTTTTAACTTTCTTCTGGACGGCGACCAACATCTATCAGGAGAAACACGAGCGTAACATCTCTTTCTGAAGAGCCACACTTTGAATTCCTAACAGGCCTCCCCAGCCTCTACCGGTGTCAGCAATGGCTCAAGGTCCCAGATTCAGGCTCTTTTGTGTCTAACGAAAGTGCAAAAGCAAATCAACTCGGCAAACTGTGAACAGCCAACTGGCCTGACCTAGAATACTCAATGAAACTAAAGTCTGATGGAACCGGCTAAACAGCCAGGGCCAAGGCTACCCTCACAGGATCAATTCTGAGTTCTGACAGATACTTGTTCCATGACCCAGGGTAGAAGAGTTCATGACTCGGTTAACTAGAGTTCCAACTGAGTCTCTTGGGCAGAGAGGTTTTTTTCTTGAAGGACAATTCTAAGGGTCAGGATAAAATTGGAATGAATCATATAGTCTTCTGTTTCCTCAAAGCTGACTTTTTAAAATTGCCTGTCTCTCAAATTGGCCCCTGATCTTCATCTTCCATGTCACTGCCCTTCGCTTCAAGACGTCATCTGCCTGTTCCCAATTCACGGAGAAAACAGCAACTTGGGGGAGAAATCTCTCAATCCTCTGTCCACACTGCCGCAGATTTTCAGCTGGGTATTTTCCACTCCCTAACCCCGTCCTAAGTATTTGTCCCGACACTCTTTTTCTTTTTTCATTTTCAACAGCATCACAATGTGTCTGGTTACCCCCTAGTCAGCCTAGATTTCCCCTACTCCATTGTGTGCACTCAATCATGTCTGACTCTTTGTGACCCCATGAACTGTAGTTCACCAGGCTCCTCGGTCCATGAGATTTTCCAGGCAAGAATGCTGGAGTGGGTTACCGTTCCCTTCTCCAGTGGATCTTCCCAACCCAGGGATCTAACCCCAGTCTCCTGCATTGCAGGCAAATTCTTTACCACTGAGCCTCCAGGGAAGCCTGCCTCCACCCACTGTGATCAACCCTGTCCGAAGCGTTTGTCCCTCTACCCACTACCACCTAACATTCACACCTTCACCACCGCCTCTGGCTGATGCTACTGCCAAAGCCCTGATCCAGTGGACACTTGAAAGGCCTCATCTCCTCTGGCCTTACCTTGGCATCCAGCACTGCCTTTGACCATTTCTTCACTTTCTTTTTTTTTTTTTTTTTTAACATTTATTTGTTTGGCTGCATCAAGTCTCAGTTGCAGCACATGGGATCTTTGTTGCATCATGCAAAATCTTCCGTTGCAGTGTATGGACACTCTAGTTTTGGCAAGTAGTTGCTGTGTGCAGACCTAGTTGCTCTGTGGCACGTGGGATCTTAATTCCCCAACCAGGGATTGAAGCTGAGTCTTCTTAAGTGCAAGGCAGATTCTTAACCACTAGACCACCAGGGAAGTCCCAATTCCTTCTCTTTCTATTCTGCTGGTTTTCTGGATCCTCTGATTTCTGGTTTTCCTGCCGCCTACCAAGGCTCCTTAATGTCTACCTCTAAAATGTTCCCTGTGGGGCTCACCTGGTAAAGAATCACCTGCAATGCGGGAGACCTGGGTTTGATCCCTGGGTTGGGAAGATCCCCTGGAGAAGGGAATGGCTACCCACTCCAGTATTCTGGCCTGGAGAATTCCATGGACTGAGTAGTTCATGGGATTGCAAAGAGTCAGACACAACTGAGCGACTTTTACTTTCACTAAAATGTTGACGTTCCCCCAGATTCTGCCTTTGCCTCTCTGTAATCCATTCAACAAGACTTCCTTGAGTAAGGAAGAGTATCATGGAAAACCCAAAGTAAATCAGCTCCTCAGACTGAAAAGGGACCCTGAGATTGGCCCTGGAAACAAAGGATCAGATCAGATCTACCCCGCTGTCAAGGATCTATAGTCTGGATCTCATTTAATGGCTCTGACATCTACCCAGGCCCCCAGGATAAACAACTGACTCAGTGAGGACTCCTCACTCTCATAGCCAAAAGTTCCCCAAGTATAGTCAAATCTACCTTCTGAAAATCTTTTAAATCTGCCTCCTCCTCTTCTAGAGAGTCGCTGGCTGAGTTTCAGCTTTCATTATCTCTCCACCTGGACTGCTGCAAATAAATCTTCATTGTTCACCCTGAATCCAGTCTCACTCCCCTCTTGTCTCCCATGCATGATGCTTTCAGAGTTGTCTTTGAAAAATTCGGTGTGGTCACATCATTTTCCTTCCAAATCTCTTTGAGATTTCCCATTGTCTGCTTCCAGGGCCTTCTGTGAGCTGACTTCTGCCCTCCTCTCCTTTATGTCTCCCACTCCTCTCCTGCACAAGTCTTAGCTCCCAATATCAGTAATCACCTTGGATGTTCACTCCTTTTCCTCATCTCTGACTATGGTATTCTGTATGCTATGTGAGAGTTGGACCTTGGCCTGCAAGGAGATCAAATCGGTCAATCTTAGGGGAAATCAACCCTGAATGTTTGTTGGAGGAACTGATGCTGAAGCTGAAGCTCCAGTACTTTAGCCACCTGATATGAAGAGCTGACTCACTGGAAAAGAACCCTGATGCTAGGAAAGACTGACGGCAAAAGTAGAAGAGGGTAACAGGACGAGATGGTTGTATAGAATCACAAACTCAACAGACATGAACTTGAGCAAATTCTGGGAAATAGTGGAAAACGGGGAAGCCTGGCATGCTGCAGCCCATGGGATCCAAAGAATCAGATATGACTTAGTGACTGAACAACAACATGTGTGTAGTTCACCTTGCATACCATGGGCCTTGCACATAAAAATATATTGACTTAAATGCCCAACAGGCATCTCAGTCTTAACCTGTCCAAAACAGAATTTCATGTAAGACCTGCTTTTTCCCAGTCTTCTCAATGTCCTTTGCTCGGGCCAAAAACCTAGGAGGTAGACATGATTTCTCTCCCTTTCCAACATGTTGAAGTGATCTGTCAACTCCATACGTCAAATATATGCCCAAGCAATCCAGTTTCTTCCATGTCACTAAGCTCCAGATTACTGTAAACACTACTCAGCAAGCGTCCTGTATCCAGTCTTGCCCACTCAGAATTCATTCTCCACAGTGCAACCAGGGTGAACTTTTAACAACATCAATCAGATCATGTCACTCCCCTGTTTTCAGATCATGTCACTCCCCTGTTTAAAACCCTCCGATGGCTTCCTTGAAATTCACAGTGAAATTCAAACCCTTTCACAGCCCCATGTGAATCAGCCGTGTACCCACTTCCAACCTCCTGTGTACCCTTGCCTCCCCCTCACCCTTGTGCTCCAGCCACGTGTTAGTTGCTCGGTCATGTCCAGTTTTGTGTGACTCAGTGGACTCTCGTCCGCCAGGCTCCTCTGTCCATGTGATTCTCCAGGCAAGAATACTGGAGTGGGTGGGCATTCCCTTCTCCAGTTCTCCAGCCACACTGGGCTTCTTTTCATTCCCCAAACACACCAGCCTCATCCCAGTCCTTCTCTCAGAGCCTGGCTCCTTCCTGACACTGCTGCTGCTGCTATGTCATTTCAGTCGTGTCCGACTCTGTGCAACCCCATAGACAGCAGCCCATCAGGCTCCCCCGTCCCTGGGATTCTCCAGGCAAGAACACTGGAGTGGGTTGCCATTACCTTCTCCAATGCATGAAAGTGAAAATTGAAAGGGAAGTCGCTCAGTCGTGTCTGACTCTTAGCGACCCCATGGATTGCAGCCTACCAGGCTCCTCCATCCATTGGATTTTCCAGGCAAGAGTACTGGAGTAGGGTGCCATTGCCTTCTCCATTCCTGACACTAGGTCCCAGTTTTTCAGAAATGCCTTTCCCAATCACTGTGTCTAAAGTAACCTCCACTGCACCGTCCTGGTTTGTTGTTGCTTCTGCTGCTTTTTTCCAAGTTTGCATTTCATCACTATTGACGTTCATTCAATCAAAGATTAAATATCTGAGGTTTGTGACATTGTACAGGAGACAGGGATCAAGACCATCCCCATGGAAAAGAAATGCAAAAAAGCAAAATGGCTGTCTGGGGAGGCCTTACAAATAGCTGTGAAAAGAAAAGAGGCGAAAAGCAAAGGAGAAAAGGAAAGATATATGCATCTGAATGCAGAGTTCCAAAGAATAGCAAGAAGAGATAAGAAAGCCTTCTTCAGAGATCAATGCAAAGAAATAGAGGAAAACAACAGAATGGGAAAGGCTAGAGATCGCTTCAAGAAAATTAGAGATACTAAGGGAACATTTCATGCAAAGATGGGCTCGATAAAGGACAGAAATGTTCTGGACCTAACAGAAGTAGAAGATATTAAGAAGAGGTGGCAAGAATACACGGAAGAACTGTACAAAAAAGATCTTCACGACCCAGATAATCATGATGATGTGATCACTAATCTAGAGCCACACATCTTGGAATGTGAAGTCAAGTGGGCCTTAGGAAGCATCACTACGAGCAAAACTAGTGGAGGTGATGGAATTCCAGTTGAACTGTTTCAAATCCTGAAAGATGATGCTGTGAAAGTGCTGCACTCAATATGCCAGCAAATTTGGAAAACTCAGCAGTGGCCACAGGGCTGGAAAAGGTCAGTTTTCATTCCAATCCCAAAGAAAGGCAACGCCAAAGAATGCTCAAACTACCGCACAATTGCACTCATCTCACATGCTAGTAAAGTAATGCTCAAAATTCTCCAAGCCAGGCTTCAGCAATACATCAACAGTGAACTTCCTGATGTTCAAGCTGATTTTAGAAAAGGCAGAGGAACCAGAGATCAAATTGCCAACATCCGCTGGATCATCAAAAAAGCGAGAGAGTTCCAGAAAAACATCTATTTCTGCTTTATTGACTATGCCAAAGCCTTTGACTGTGTGAATCACAATAAACTGTGGAAAATTCTTCAAGAGATGGGAATACCAGACCACCTGACCTGCCTCTTGAGAAATCTGTATGCAGGTTAGGAAGCAACAGTTAGAACTGGACATGGAACAACAGACTGGTTCCAAATAGGAAAAGGAGTGCGTCAAGGCTGTATATTGTCACCCTGCTTATTTAACTTCTATGCAGAGTATATCATGAGAAACTGCTGGAATCAAGATTACCGGGAGAAATATCAATAACCTCAGATATGCAGATGACACCACCCTTATGGCAGAAAGTGAAGAGGAGCTAAAAACCCTCTTGATGAAAGTGAAAGAGGAGAGTGAAAAAGTTGGCTTAAAGCTCAATATTCAGAAAACGAAGATCATGGCATCTGGTCCTATCACTTCATGGGAAATAGATGGGGAAACAGTGGAAACAGTGTAAGACGTTATATTTTGGGGCTCCAAAATCACTGCAGATGGTGACTGCAGCCATGAAGTTAAAAGACGCTTACTCCTTGGAAGAAAAGTTTTGACCAACCTAGATAGCATATTCAAAAGCAGAGACATTACTTTGCCGACTAAGGTCCATCTAGTCAAGGCTATGGTTTTTCCAGTAGTCATGTATGGATGTGAGAGTTGGACTGTGAAGAAGGCTGAGCACCGAATAATTGATGTGTTTGAACTGTGGTGTTGGAGAAGAGTCTTGAGAGTCCCTTGGACTGCAAGGAGATCCAACCAGTCCATTCTGAAGGAGATCAACCCTGGGATTTCTTTGGAAGGAATGATGCTGAAGCTGAAGCTCCAGTACTTCGGACACCTAATGCGAAGGGTTGACTCATTGGAAAAGCCTCTGATGCTGGGAGGGATTGGGGGCAGGAGGAGAAGGGGACGACAGAGAATGAGATGGCTGGATGGAATCATGGACTCGATGGACGTGAATCTGAGTGAACTCCGGGAGATGTTTATGGACAGGGAGGCCTGGCATGCTGTGATTCATGGGGTTGCAAAGAGTCGGACACAACTGAGCGACTGAACTGAACTGAACTGAAGTACAAGACAAAAATCAGGAAAGGTGTCACCCCCATGGCACCACCCTGTTTTATTTTCGTTATGGCTCTTTCTGCTGTGTGACTTCTTTATTAGTTGATTTTCTTTGCCCCATGGACTCTCCCTTCTCATGAAAATATAAGTTCCACAAGGGCAAGAAATTATTTATGTATTCATTGGAACTATTCAAATTATTTAAAACAGGTAGAGCATAGACTCCAACACATCAGAAAGACATGGATCTCAATGCACTGACTGAATATCAGCCTTCTTATTCTTATTCCCAGCATCCCAACAGAGGCTTGCTCTAAACAGCTGTCTGCCAGAGGCATGAATGAATAAATCAACAAATGTCCCTGGTCAGTTTCATTGCTCCATTATGAGTACAGGTCTATATTAATTTGCTGACTCTTTGTGACCCTGTGGACTATAGCCCACCAGGTTCCTCTGTCCAGGGAATTTTCCAGGCAACAATACTGGAGCCGGTTGCAGTATCTGACTCCATGGGATCTTCCTGACCCAGGAATCAAACCCACATCTCTTGTTTTTCTTGCATCAGCAGGCAGATTCTTTACAACTGTGCCACCTGGGAAGCCCCATGGGTCTATATTAATAAAGAAGGGCTTGGTGGCTTAGTAGATAAAGAATCTGCTTGCAGTGCAGGAGACTTGGGTTCAATCCCTGGGCTGGGGAGATCCCCTGGAGAAGGAAATGGCTACCCACTCCAGTATTCTTGCCTGGGAAATCACATGGACAGAGGAGCCTGATAGCCTACAGTCCATGGGATCACAAGAGTTGGACAAATCTTAGCGACTAAACCTCCGCCACATTAGATGCCCATCATATGTCCAGGCCTGATTGTACCCCTTATGAGGGCCTTGGTTTTCTTCCACTGGTTTATTCCTTTCAAGGACTGCTACCACTGCTTTTCTGTTATTTTGACTAGTACCTCTGGTGTTTGGGTAGAATCTGTTGTCTTCAGAAGACATACAGCACACACTGTATACATTCTGAAGGGCCCCACAGTTGAAAAATACTAAGAGGGGCAGTGAAACTGATTTTAGAAGACTGAATTCAAGTTCCAGCAGTATAGAATCTGTGTTGAGAGTTGTCAAGGAAATTACCTCCTCTGACTCTGCTTCTCCCTCTGTAAAATGGGCCCACGATAATACCTGCTTCCTAGGAAGACTGAGTTCATGTCAAAGTATCCAGGCAATCACACCAATAACATCCAAAGTCAATCTGCGTTAGTTTTATTCTGCTTCACCCTTCCCTTTAGAGTGTTTATGAAGGTTAAATGAGATAAGGCATACACAAGCAATCTGAAAATCATATATATATTGTTCAGAGTATTGATGTTACATCAATAATAAGCTTCCCCATTTTTAGACATCTTTTTCTCTATTGTATTTTTTCCAATCTTATTGAGATATAATCAGCATATAACATTGTATCAATTTAAGGTGTACAAAGTAATGATTTAATATACATCATAAGCTGTGAATTGATCACCACAATAAGTTTAGTTAACAACCATCACCTCACATAGTTATACATTTTTTCTAGTGGTTAAAACTTTTAAGATCTACCTTCTTATCAAGTTTCAAATATACAATGCAGTATGATTAACTATGGGGGCTTCCCTTGTGGCTCAGTGGTAAAGAATCCACCTGCCAATGCAGGAGACTCTGGTTTGATCACTGGGTCAGGAAAATCCCCTGGAAGAGGAAATGGCAACCCACTCCAGTATTCTTACCAGGGAAATCCCATGAACAGAGGAACCTGGTGGGCTACAGTCCACAGGGTTGCAAAGAGTCAGACACGACTTAGCTACTAAAACAACAATGACATTATTAACTATAGCCTTCACACTGTACATCAGGACTCATTTATCTTATAACTGGACGTTTGTACCTTTTGACTTTCTTCACCCATTTCCGCCACCCACCCACGGCCCACACCCCAGTCTCTGGCAACCTCCAATCTGTTCTCTATTTCTCTGAGTTCAGTGTTTAGATTCCACCTGTGAGTGAGATCGTACAGTTATTTGTCTTTTTCTGTGGGACTTCTTTCAGTTAGCATAACGCCCTTAAGGTCAATTCATGTTGTCACAAATGACAGGATTTCCTAATAAATTATCCCTGATTTGAGAACTTGGATGGCTCGCCAGGATTCATAAAGGAACTGGAAAGGAGTTCTGGCCCTGAAGCAGCTGAGCATCGCTCCAGCAAGGAGGCCCGGGCTTTGCTGAGATGAGCAGCTCTCCCTGGAGACAACATCGTTCCAGGGAAATCTGTTTACACATCACACAAAGCCACTAGATGCCGGAAAGTGACTTGCCGGTTCCTCTAGAGATAAAAGGCTCTCTGCTGGGTTCAAGCATTTCCCCCAAAGCGAGCACTGTCTCCTTTGTCTCTTCTCCCACCGAAATATTTGAAAGAAACCTCACCTGGGCTCTGACCTCCAGTGACATGGGCGGAAGTTTCCGTTTTATTTCTCTGACTCAACCAAGCTTTTCTTAGCCTCTGAAACCCTGTCTCTTTCTGCCCTCACCTAACCCTGGGACCGCCTCAGACTGATGTAAAAGTGCACTGCACAGCCCCATGGGGCCACATACCCTTTGCTGTCACATGGTAGCATATGGCCTTCCCAAGTGACTCACACACCTCTATGCAAGTAGGCCCTCCCACCAAGAACCCCAGCAATGTCTATAAGCAAGTTATCCTGATCCAAAGAAATTAGGGTGCCCAGGAGAACACTTAAAGCAGCTCTTAAACCGACAATGTAATTCGTGATGTGGCTCACAACGGGTTTCCTTACCAACCATCTCTATGTAAAAGCTTCTTCCCATTTTAACTACGCTTGCTAACGATGTGCTAAGCTCTTAAACTCATTATCTAAGTCTTTTGTGCCCTCTAAATTTACTGCCTTGGCGCAAATCCCTGGTTGCATGGCTCTGGTTACCCTCTTGGTCCAGCCTTCTGGGGGGAGTAGAGAAGAGCAGGCTGCAAAGTCAATGACCCCAACCAAAGCCCATCTGTCACTTACCAGCTGTGTGACCTTGAGAAAATCACTTAATTGCTCTGAGCCTCGGTTTCCTCATGGATAAACTGATGATGATGACGATGAGATCTATTTCATAGAGTTTTTGCAGAAATAGTTAAGAAAATGCCTGCAAGCTGCTCAGCACAGAGCCCAACACATATACAGTAAATGGATAATAAATATTATTTTTATTATTAGTATCACTGCTTATTTAACCCAGGGAGAAAGAAACTAATGCCAAATCCAACCACACGCATTTACATCGTGTCTGTGTATGTTCACTACAGTAGCAGAATGGAGTAATTGCAACAGAGACTGTATGGCTGCAGAGCCTAAAATATTTGCTATCTGGCCTTTGACAGTTCACCAAAGTTGAGCCCATGGCTCCACTCCCTGCATGATGAGATTAACGTAAAAACTATCGGTGGTGGAAGCTGCTCCTTGCCTTCTACTCCTAGAGTAATAGAATCTGTGTTTAGCCTGCACATGATTGCCTGGAATAAAAACTGCATTTTCCACACTCTCTTCTACCAGATGGAGCCATGTGACTAAGCCCTGGTCAATGGGGTGTAATGTGAAGTGCTTTATGCCACGGGTCCCCAGATTCTGGGATCTAATGCCTAGTGGTCGGAGGTGGAGCTGATGTAATAATAATAGAAATAAAGTGGATGATAAATGTCATGCACTTGAATCATCCTGAAACCATCCCCCAACCCGTCTGTGGAAAAACGATCTTCCATGAAACCAGTCCCTGTTGCCAAAAAGGTTGGGGACCGCTGCTTTATACAATTTCTAGAAAGAACCCTTATAGGCCTTCCCTCTCCTCCCTCCTGATCCCTAAAAATGTGACATGAGGGCCAAAGCCGCAGCTGGAAGGATGGCCTTACACCAAGACGTGACCTTGAGAATGGAGGCCACTCATGACAGAGCCACTGAAAGAGCAGCCCACATCCCTGTCACTGCAGACCTACATCCTAACCCAGTAGCATTCCCAGATCCCTATTTGGAATTGGCTGCACTTAGCTGTGAGCCTAATCCTAATAAACAAACTAGCCAAACCCACCTGGAAGAACAGAAAGCTTATCATTAGTTCTCAAAGGCTCCTATTTCACATATGACCCCAAAAAATTCTTTGTAGTAAATTTGGTGCTTGAATAAATTGGTTCTTGGCCACACAGACCACTTCTTGCAGAATGCCAAAAGAACATTGCACATGTATTATACTTTTTCAGGAAAAAAGATTAATGCTCATTCGGGAGAAAAAGATTTATGAAAACGTTTATGCAGGAAAGAAAGATTAATTTGGAATCAAGGTTTAGAAGGACATTTAAAGAGAGGGAGAGTGACAGCATTCAGATCCCATGCACACAGCAGTTCAAGCTGGGTCTCTGGTGCTCTCAGCCAAAGAGGCTAAAACAGGCCCTAGCTTCCAGAAGGGGCTTTGCCCTTAGAAGCAAGGGCTCTGAGCTGGCAAGGTGAAAAATAAAGATAAAAAGACCCTGCTTTCGTTGTCTTACAGATGAGAAGTCTGAGGCTCAGAGAAACCAACTCATCAGGGGTCACACTGCTGGTGAAGAGTGAACCCCACCTTTCTGCCTCCAGGGCATGCCCCTTCACTCCACTCTCCTGGGCCAGCAGGACCTGAGACTGAGCTTGCTTCTCTGGAGCAAGCCAACCAAGAATACAGGAACAGCCAATGATTCTGGGAAAAGAGTCTTCTGTGATCTTGAGTCCTCGGTCAGCTGAGCTTCAGTGGCGAGGCCTGGGAAATTTACTAATGAGCACAGAAGGGAACTCTCAGACTTTGTAAAATGTCATTAAAATCCCTGACTGCAAAGAAAAGAGACTGCTGGTATACTGCCAGTATAAACCAGATTTGGGAAAGCAAGAGCTGTGTCCAGGAAACTCGTGAACTCTCTTTTTGTTCACTCATCTTTTCTCTATAAACTTTCTTTTATTGTCACTTGCTCAGTTACTCATTGCAATAGTCTCTGGGGAGGGTTTGGGGAGGAGGGGGCTGTCAGCAACGGTCAGATGGATAAAGGGGCCCACCAACCCGTGTCTTGGAACTCAAGCCCAGAGAGTCCAGAAGCTTCATAGTTAGAAAAATCTCTGTCTAGATGAGGAAGGGCTACCATTTGCCATAGTTGTGCCAGATCTATTTCCGAAATTAACTCTTGTTTTCCTAGATGTTTCATATTCTGGCCTCTCTATCTGTGTGACTGTGTGTGTTTGTGTGTGTGTGTTGCTAACATCTATTAAGCACTTACCATGTGCAAGGCACTGAGTCGGGCACATAAGAATGGAGTGCCACACTTTAGACCCAGTAACTTTTGATGCTTCCGTCCCATTTTACAGATAAGGTAAACACTAAGATCTGCTCAAATTACCCAACTAGTGAGGTGGCCCTGCTGAGATTCCAACCAAGTTTCTGTTCACTTAAAACCTGCTTTTTAAATTGCAATTCTTTTTTTAAATGAAGAGCTAGAAAAGGTTTTAGGACTAATTAAGGGAAGGGCAGCCTGTTCCTGCTGCTTTTATGTTGCCTTTATTTTCAATCAGCGACCTGAATCACCCATGAAACCTCAGGCTTTTACATGCTATCCTAGAAACAGTTCACCCTTGCTTCAAAGAAACTCTCCCCCATCTCCTGGGCCCCCAGTTCTTCCGTGACTTTGGATAGTTTCCCAGTATATTTCTAATGGATCTGAGAACCCCAGAGAACATTACTGTAACCTGTAGAAGAACACTTATAAAAATTTTTTTTTTAAATCTCAGGACTCTTTTTCACTTTTAAAAATTACTGAGGACCTCAAAGAGTTTGTGTTGATGTGGGTCCCGTGTGTGCTAAGTCACTTCAGTAGTGTCCAACTCTGTGCGACCTTATGGACCAAAGCCCACCAGGCTCCTCTGTCCATGGGATTCTCCAGGCAAGAATACTGGAGTGGGTTGCCATGCCCTCCTCCAGGGGATCTTCCAGACCCAGGGACTGAACTCACGTCTCTGACCTCTCCTGCATTGGCAGGTGAGTTCTTTACCACTAGTGCCACTGGGAAATCTTATGTAGGTTGTATCTATTGATACTTCACCATTTTAGAATCTTCAACTGGGAAAATTTTAAGCTATTGATTCATTCATTTAAAAATAATAACACCATTGCATATTTATATAAGCAACATTTTCATGAAAAGTAACCATGAGCTGAAGAAATTAGTGTGAGATGTATATTTTTACAAATCTCTTTAATGACTGTCTAGGTTCTTATATCTTCTACATTGTTGTGATATATTGTTTTCATTGAAAGAAATTCAGCTCTATACAGATGTGTGTTTGAAAAAGGGAGGACTATTTTCATAATCTTTTCAGATAACCATGGATATTCCTCTTTGATGCCATACCAAAACTCACCAAGTGGGAGTTTCTCTTCAAAAGGTTAGCTGCACATGGAATCTGACTCCATTATCAGTGAAAATTTTCTCACTCTGTTATTGGACTGTATTTCCCTATGAACCCATGTATGATTTTGTAACATCCTGCATGGATCATTTGGAAACTCAGCGAGTTATTTGAGTCTTCCATTATCATATAATATCCTTTTTAAAACTGTATGGTCAATATGACAACAAATCTTGTTAGAAAAATACTGGAGTTTGGGGAAATTATCAAACCCACAGTGGAAAGCACAGGTATTTTAAACATCTAATCTTCACTTAAAAACTTGGATTTTATCATTAGCAACAATTACTGTGGTTATTTTCCTAGAAATGACAGTTTGCTTAATTCATTTTCAAGATTACATCTGCCAGGGTATTTCCTGGTGGTCCAGTGGTTAGGAGTATGTATGTCCACTGCCAAGGGCCCAGGTTCAATCCCTGGTCAGGGAACTAAGATCCCACAAGCCACATGGTACGGCAAAGGAAAAAAAAAGAATATATCTGCCATATATGCAAGTCAGAACAACCATGGTTTGCCAGTCAATCATTCTTCCAAGAAAAAACAGTATCCCATGAAAAAAGCAACTGGTGAAGCTCAGGACTCAAGAACAAGTACTACAGTGATGGCATTTTTGTATGCAGCAAAATGCTTTTTTTTTAAATTTATTTATTTTTAATTGGAGGATAATTGCTTTACATTGTTGTATTGGTTTCTGCCATATAGCAACATGAATCAGTCGTAGGTATACGTATGTCTCCTCCCTTTTGAACCTCCCTCCCACCACCCCATTTCACCCCCCTAGGTTGTCACAGAGCACTGGGTTGAGCTCCCTGCGTCATACAGCAAATTCTCCCTAGCTACCTATTTTACATATGGTAATGTATATGCTTCAAAGCTACACAGAAAAGTGTTTTATGTGTACTTCCCATTTGTCAAAATATTTTTTAAAAACCTGTAACTAAGAATCAAGATGAATGCAATTAGTACTTTTAACTGCTTATAAGGGCACTCTTAAGTGGAATTAACATACTTCACAAACAAGCGCAGGACAGTGAAGTTTGCAGTGAACTGCTGGGAGAGGCTGATATCACCAGCTTGACTCTGGGCTTCGGCAGCTTTACCCACCATTGATATTGCATCATCAATGCCAAAGCCAACCAATGAAAAGGGTAAACAAATTCTCAGTGGTTTGACCTCACAAATCTCCTATAAAGGGCTTGGGGATCCCCAGGGATCCACAGATCACACTTGGAGAAAGAACCACGTCCACCCTGAACCTAGGGAGAACCCTCAGAGGCCAGATGCTGTCTATCCCTGCCACTCCCCATCCCAATAATGAAACAATTAATATACTCTCTAATTGCAGCATTTAACCAACTGAGTAAAAGTCTATTTACTCTAGGAAGGAGGGAATAAAACATTTCTTTATAAAGTTTAGGTAAAATAGGTTCTGGAGAAGGAAATGGCAACCCACTCCAGCATTCTTGCCTGGAGAATTCCATGAACTGTGTAATCCATGGCGTCGCAAAGAGTCAGACATGATTGAGTGACTAACACACACAGAATAGGTTCTGCTGGGTAATCAATCCGGGAATAAAAGCAGAAATGATTTCCTGATTAGTTGAGTCCAAGTCTGATGTTCAGAAATGCTAGGATTCCAACTTCTGATTTCCACTTCCACTACCAAACTTGGGAACATTACTCATCCCTTCTTGACCACACGAATGTATGTAACAATTATTCCCTTTGAAAATAAGGAACTCATGGATGATTGAAAGTATTATTCGTACTTTTCTTGCTGATGCCCAGCCACACAGGCAGCTGTATAATACTGCCTCTCTCTCTCTCTTTCTCTCTCTCTTTCACACACACATACATACATCTCAGATTCTGTACAGTACAGTTAGAAAAGCTATTTTGCTGGAATCATTTTTCCTAAGTGATCTATATCCCATCTGTTAGGAATTACTGATTAGTAAGCAAAGTTAACAGGAAAATCAACAGTATTATAAATTCATCTTCCTGTTAGATGGTAACCACTACCTTCCTTCTATTTATTATATTCTCCATCTATCTCATTTTCTGAACCAAGATCAAGTCTAAAAAGAACAATTTTTCTTCTTTGCAGAGTAACAACAATCATGCAATGAATTATAAGCTCAAAAAACTATCTTACTAATGTCAAGAGGAATATTTCATCACCAAAGGCTTTGGGATTAAGATGTGGAACTTCATTGGCTCTGTCTTAGTGCAAACAATAGAGCTATTCTGTGTTCTTCCTGTGACGCTGGATTCTCAGAACTTTCTGATCTATCAATGAGGACAACAACTCAGATGATCTCTTCCTGTACCTCCTTTCCTTTGTTTTGGCTTGCAGAATCGGTGCAACTGGATAGAAATTAAAACAGCTCATCTCTAGGACTCATCCAACTCTGATATGTAATCATTCTAGAACCCTCATTAGTTTCCAATTTGGAGCCTGTGTTGCTTGCTGTTCATTGTCCTGCCATTTCACAAACAATGGTCCAGATTCTCTCCCCATCCCAATCCACTGGAAAATGCTTTCAATTTGTAATGTAAACTTTGTGGTTGTTCAGTTGCTCAGTCATGTCTGACATGGACTGCAGCACACCAGGCTTCCCTGTCCTTCACTCTCTCTCAGAGCTTGCTCAAGCTCACGTATATTGATTTGGTGATGCCATCCAACCATCTCATCCTCTGTTGTCCCCTTCTCCTCCAATGCAAACTTAGATGGTTATAAATGACAATTCTCTCAACTCAAATCTCCATCATCCAGGTTTTCTGCGGCTTCAGTGACCAAATGCCTGCTTTGGAGTGATTGACTCTATTGTTCTAGAGAGTTCTTTTGTTGTTTCAGCTGCTTAGGTTAAAGTAAAAAGTTACACTCTGTGATTATCTGAGAATTTGATTTAGTGATGTTTTAGATGAATGCTTTCTTTTTTTTTTAACACTTCATTCAATTTCTTATATACCATACCTAGTTTAAACCTTCCAGCCCATACTTTAAAGGTGTCAGTAGCTGAGACTGGATGCAAATATGCCTTCAATCTGACTGAGATTACACATCTTCCCCATTAGGAAAAGAAAAAAAAAAACTAGAGGGACTGTCATAAATAATTTTACTTAAGTGAATGCTGAAATTAGGCACCACATTTCCTGGCTCTTAGTAACCTATTTGCAGCCAGATATGTCGAGTACCCACTAGCCAAAGCCTCGCCTTTTCAGAAATGAGGAGCAGGAAAAACAATACGATCATCTTTTAAAGTGGCATGTTGGACCCATCCCCAAAGTTAAATATACCTAGACAGTCCTCCGTGGGGGAACTACAGTTGACCTTGGAAGAAAATGATGGTTATAGCGGCCCATGAGCTGGGAAAGGTGATAATGAATGAGATGTAGTCATGTATTTCTGGCACTCGCTTTGCATACTACAAGGAGCTAATTGCATTTAAGTATTATCTTACAATATGGTGACCCAATCATTTTGGAAGATAACCAAAGTCTCCCCTTTTGGAAGAGATGCTCTATTTTTAGCAAACATGCATTCATGTTGCACTCTGAAACTCCAAAAACTCCTTCCTGGATCAGGTCAAATCGCATGGATTTTTTCCCATAAATCTTCCTATCTGTACTGTCAAATGCTGACATGTGCGACAGTGGTTCCCGGGCTGAACTCTGAAATGATGGATCCTGTTTTCCTTCTGCTCCTGGTAATCCTTGGTTTAGTGTAACTTGCAGTGCCACTTACTGCGGTTCTCACTCAGATTAAATGAAGGGAACATTCGTCCTGCTGGCCCAGTGCCTGTACAGGGGAGTGTGCCAGGCCACAGTGCCACAGAGGGGAGGGCGAACGTGAATGTCTCAAAGAACAAAAGAGCAACAGGAAGAAACTAGTCCTTCAAATGGCAAGGGAAGAGGATTCTTTGCTTTGCCTTTTTAAATCATAGACAGGTTGATACACAGATTAATGCTGCCCTACAAACCTTTATGGAGGAGTTGAGCAGACTCTTGAAAAGTAAAAGCAGAACTGACAAAAGAATTAAGGTATCTTCCCCTACATACATGCTGTTTTAGAATGTGTCAAGGGTAACTGATAGAGTACAAGTCTCTTGGGCCATTTTTCATTTCTATTTAGTTACAGGATGTTGGGATTAATTGTCTCTTTCTGGAATTTGTGTCTTGGTCAAGCACCTATGATTTCTATTAAGATTTTTTTTAATCTAGTATTTTGCAGTTAAAGTGTATTTATAACCTCAGTGTGCTAGGCATGTTAAAGCCAAACAGAAAATAGCAAATGGACCCTCTCTCTGCTTTCAGGTATGTACATGCTATATGACAGAAATGGAGAATTTGTAATTATTTGTAAAAGGAAGCAACAGGGACACGAATCTCTTGAAAAAATCAGAAGTAACAACAGGAGGAGTTGTTTCTAGGCCTTCAACATCCATCCAGGTTTTAAAGATTTACCATCATGAAATCCAAATTGTACATCAGAAAACTTGGAGGGGAAAGAATATGGATCTATTAATGAAAAGAAAAAGTGGAACTCAATGGCTCAGGGAAATTTTTAGAATTTGCCAGATGCCAAATGTAGCCCAAAGTTTTTTTGACATGACTCAGGGGACACCAGGCAGAGCAGAAGGCTAGATAAACATCTTCTTGCAATTTCGGGCAGGATCAAAGAGCCGGGCCACAGGGTAACTGCGTGCTTCTGTTAGGACTTCTCCCCTCTCATGGATCAATCACTCTGTTAGGAGAGCAATGGGGGGACTTTCCTGGTGGTACAGTGGATAAGAGTCCACCTGCCAGGGCAAGGGACATGTGTTTGACCCCTAGTCCAGGAAGATTCCTCATGCCTCCCAGCAACTAAAGCCCTTGCACTGCAACTACTGAACTCTAGGGCCCACGAGCCGTAACTACTGAGTCCGCAGCTCCTAGAACCTGTGCTCAGAAACAAGAAAAGCCACCAGGACGAGAAGCCTGTGCGCTGCAACAAAGGGTAGACCCCGCTCGCTGCAATGAGAGAAAGCCCAAGAGCAGCAACGAAGACCCAGTGCCTCCAAAAACAAATAAATGAATAAAAAATATATTAAAAAAAAAAAAGAGTAATGGGAATCTTATTTGTTCCAAAGCTGGGGACAATTTTAAACTGAAGGGCCTTCCTTATCACCCCTCACAGAGTCAATTTTATCAACCATTACAGTCACCAGGCTGTCAGCAAAAAGAGGACTTTCTCTCTGTTGGAGCCTGTGAATGAACAAGTATGTGTTGGTGTTAGGTCGTCCCAGTGTTTAAGAATTGGGAGAAAATAGAGCGTAGCATTTCAAGCATTCCCCAAACAAGCAGAATTTGAGAAGCAGAATATTAACAGCTAAGAAGCCAAGATCAAAGCATTAGAAGTTCAAGGCGATAAGCAAGGAAAATAAGCAGGCACCCAGCCCAGGGCGGCTGCTGAAGTGAAACGGACTCAAGTCCTGCTGACGCTGCTCCCCTCAGACGCTCCAAGGCAGAACTGGGGGAGTGGGGGGAGTCTTTGTTTTGAGGGGTGGTCAAGCAAGCAAAGTACAAAAGCCCTGGACAAAAGCACAGAAGAGCAGCCACCAGGAGCAGGCGTCGTTTTAGTTAGATCAGGCGGAGACACAGGAAGATGTCCTAGAAATGTCCTAGTTCTAGAAATGCAAGTTTGCAACTGTTGTTGGTACAGCGGGGGACCTGTCTTTAGAGTCAGTCACATGTCTGCCCTTGACACGAGAACCCAGGAAAACACCTTCAGTTAAGGCAGGGCTGTGGCTGAGGGTGAGTCCACCTGTCTTTAGAGTCAGTCACGTGTCTGCCCTTGACACGAGAACCCAGGAAACACCTTCAGTTAAGGCAGGGCTGTGGCTGAGGGTGAGTCCAAAAGAAAGATGTGAAGGGAGGTGTGCGGACCCATATCTGCTGCCATTCTTCAGTGACTCCAAAGAATATAATCCTATCAGCCGTGGGCTGTGTGTGTGCATGCTGACGCTCATGCACAAGCCTGTGTCTGCACATGCAGAGGCACCCTACCTGACACCTGAGGACCTTTTCAGCCCCTGGATCTGCATCCAGTCCCCGCTGCCTCAGATCCCTGCCCTGTAATTTCTTACCATCTCATGGTGGCTTGGAAGTAAAGAACCTCCCTGCAGTGCAGGAGACCGGGGTTTGATTCCTAGGTCGGGAAGATCCCCTAGAGGAGGGAATGACAACCCATTCCACTATTCTTGCCTGGAGAATTCCGTGGACAGAGGAGCCTGGTGGGCTACAGTCCATGGGGCCACAAAGAGCTGGACATGACTGAGTGACTAACATATTCACATTCATGCACTTCCTTAGGATAAAATGTTAATTTAGAAAAATAGATATTTGCTCACTTTCCCTGGAAACACTTTCTTGATGGAGCCTCCTCTGAAACAACCCAGAAAGTAGATATAGATGGGAACAGGCAGATCTCTGACCCTTTAGTCCCCCACACCAGGCTATGTCTTTTCACTCACCACTGCCTATATAAGACAGTAAGAGCGAAAGCAAACAGAAGGCCTTCGAGTTTTCTGAATACTGATGTGCTTTTATCTCATGAGATTTATATTAGTTACTCCGCTAAGAGAGTAACTTAGGGCCACTGCTGAGAGAAAAAAAAAAGGCCAGTTAGATAATGCTGTATGCACTCAAACCCAAATTTACAAATTGTACAAGTTCACAAAGTAATTAGAGCTCAAAAGCGATGGATGAATGAAAGAATGGATGGATGAAGGGGGTGTTCATTCAGTTTTTAAAAGAATCCTTTGCTTCTCAAATAGATTTATTTCAAAATTCCTGTGGAGAACTCCAGATTCAACAGAAATTGCTAAGCACTCCCCTCCACCAAAAACCAAGCACAATAGTGTATCCATTGCTTTTCACATATATATATGGATATATATATTATATACATAAGAATAGATATATTACAAAAAGTAAGGTTTACCTCTTATAAACAAAGTTTAATATTAGAATTACAGAGGGTTTTTTTTTCTGCCATGTTATCCGAATTACAAGAATTTAGAAATGATAAATTCTTCAGCCTTTTCCTGTACGTGACTAAGTATTATGTCCAGGGGCACGATCTTAAAATGACACTCTTTTCTTGGCTCCAGTAAACTTTCATCATCCTAACCACAATGTTAATTGTCTGCTTTGTACTGAAAATATGAAAGATGAGTGAAAGCTTGCTTGCAAAGAGTCTGGCTCCTCGGCATCCCAACCATCAGCGTGTATGAGAGACTTAAAAAACTTGATATGGGCTCAAAGAGAAAGGGAGTCATGTTACCACCAATAAGCAGACAAGGCAGATTCCCGTGATGCCAGGCCTCTGCCGGCGGGGGTTGGGGAGTGGAGGCACTTCAGGGCATTCCTTCAAGGGATTGGTTTCCTAGGTGATGTCACTGGGGGTGAGGCCAGGTTGCAACTTGCCCTCCACTCCCATGAAACTACAGCTGCCCTTAAGCACATCACCCATGGGTCTTTACTGGACCTTGAGTACAATATGGGCCATATAGACCTTCCTTCCTAAAAGTCAAGAAGAGTTACTATCATGCTAATATGTACTGAATGAAACAGATGAAATGGTTTTTTTAATGTGAGATTGCTTTAAAGTAATCTGTGGGGATAAAGGGGGATGTCTTGATAGTTAGTATTAATATTGGAACATGGACCCCTGGGGGTTCATTATGCTATTGTCTTTACATTTTGTGTATGGTTGAATCTCTTCCTAATAAAATTGTTTGCTTTTGTAAAAATCTGCTAACATAGTTGGGGCAGGAAGCAAGCACAGCTGTAGAGAGGGAACAAATAGAATGTCTACGTGAACTTTATTTCTCAGAATGAAGAAAGCAAATCAGTACCTGTTGTTGGGTGAAATACCCCCACAGTTAAGCACTATCCTATTCAAACAACATTGGCAAAGCCATTCAGCCCAGCCCCAATTCCAATCAAACAACTGCAAAAATAGAGGCTGCTCCAACTCTGAAACCTAGGGAAAATAATAATTTAAATGTTTTTAATCTCTGAAACGAATCCATTTCCTCCACAATTACAATAACAACTTTTCACTTGAATTATGCATCACCATGACCATTTCAATTACTAATGTATGAATTATTCATTATTTGCAATGTGACTGAATATCTGGGGGCTGCACGTTGAGAGCCAATACTGAGCTTGCTCAGGATCTCGCTGGGCCAGGAGAGGGACTCTGGGAGTCAGGTGGCCCATCAGAATCCTCGGCCACGGGGGTGGAAGAATGGAAGGGCCTCTTATACTGTATGCAGTCGGCAACTTTGACCTCCTCGTACCATAAAACGTCCCCACTGTCTCCTGGCTGCCCAGCCTGTAACAGCTGCTATCCACTGGCACCACCTACATTTTAAACCAGCTGGAGACAGAGTTCTACGTGATAAGCCTGTTATATTTGCAGAGTAAGCAGGAACACCTAATGGCTTGGCCTCCTAATGATTCTGGGCCTGGCCTCTGACAGGCTACAGCAGTGAGTGCTGGCAAAGCAGAGGAAAAAATAATTAAAAGAGACTTTGTCAACGCTCTCTCTAAATCAACCTTTTAAACCTGCTCAGTTTAAGAGTCCCGAAGTGCCAATTCAATCACACTGACCCCTAAGAACTACAGAAACCCGCAGGATAGCCATGGCCAATTAGTTAACAAGAGGGAGTGTGAGTGTGTGTGTGCGTTCAGAGAATCAACACAGATGCTGAAAGAGCCCCCTGGAGAGAGGGCAGAGTAACCCCCAGACAGAACTGAACTGTTCCTTTTCTGTTTGAGAGTTTGAAACAAAGGGGAAAGAACAATTAGAAAGATGGTAGTAAAGACTGTCTCTGATAATAAAATATAGGAGGAAAGTTAGCACACAGGGAACTTTTAAAGGAGTGAACCTAAAACTAGGATTCTTGTTTTTTAACTTTTTATTTTATATTGGGATATATCTCATTAACACTGTTGTGATAGTTTCAGATGGAAAGCAAAGGGACTTAGCCATACATATATACGTATCCCTTCTCCCCCAAACTCCCCTCCCATCCAGACTGCCACATGCTTTGCTCATATTTCTAATGAGACCTAGTATTAACATAATGCACAAAGAAGGCAAACCAGCCAGCCATCCACAACTGGAGTGGATGAGGCAGGGGAGTAGGGGAGACAGATAAAAGAGGGAAACACAAGAGATACCAAAACCAAGAGGGAAGGAAAAAAAAAAAATACGTGGTGTCAGAAACCAAACACAAGAGCCAGGAAGAAATTGACAACGATGCAAAGTTAAACACTGAACTGGCACTGTGCTTTTGCTAACAAAGAAAATGTGCACTTTTGTGGACAGCCCAGTAAACATGAAGAAAGGCTTGCATATATATATATATTTTTTTTTAAAGGGCGGTGGCAACAATAGACAGCCTTCAACGCCACCTTGGCACTCGGTTTTCCCTCCTGAGAACTGCAGACCCACCCCGTCTGCTGGAGGCAGGCCGCTGGTACCCAGAGATGTTGTTTGGTTGCTGGGGATGCCAAGAGTCACATCAATGCTGCGTGGGCATCGTTCTGTGGGGGGAACTGGAGCCTGCACACTCAGCTGTGCACAGAAGGGAGGCCTGGCAATGGGTGGCTTCCCAGAGGGGCAGTGATCTGGGACTCAGTGGGTGTTGTGGACAATCAGACCTGCCATCTCCTCCTCCACTGGCTTAGTAAGACTCTGGTCTAAAGCCTTGCAAGTTCTGATCTTCAGTTTCTTGTTGCCATTACTGGGGGCCTGCAGTGTCAGCCTCGACTCCAGCAGAGCCCTGGTCAGCTAAGTTTTCAAACCATTGCTGTTGTGTTGGTTTATTTGTTCTTTTACTTGTCATGTTATCATTTGGACCCAAGTTTCAATTCCCCTGATTCTAATTGCAGTTTTCTCAGAACATTGGTTAGTTTCAAGTTCTGGAAATGTGTTTGAGCACCTCTCCCAGAAGTGGGTAAGAAGTTAAAATAACGGAAAGACTTGGCTCCAAGTTCAGTGGAATGTCAAAAAAGCCCATGTTTGGCTGAATGGACTTTGTGTAATGAAATCCCAGCTTCCCTCTCTGCTCTTCCAGGCCAAATATAGTAGATGAAACTGATGAAATTCAGCAAAGCAAGAGGCTTTGGAGTATTAATTACAGTATTCTACTGATGAGGAATATTTACTGCATAGGCTACTGACAAGTAATAATGGATATCTCTTCTGTTTCATCCTGCATGAACATGGGCAATCATTTACTAATTCATCTGCTCATGTATTCAATGACTGAGCCCCTCCCAGATGCCAGTCATGACAGGGAGAGTGATGAATCCCTTTATCAGGGATTGGCCTTCCCTCCCCACTCTTCTCAGAAGTGCCAACCTGTTGAAAACCCCAAATTTCTGCAAGCCTGAGAAGTTGTGCTATTCTTCCCAGACCTGGAGGGCCGGCTGTTTCTCAATTTCCTTCTCCCTGATGAGTTGTTCTACAAAAGGGACTCATAATAAATCGGTCTCTGGTGCAGCCTAGATCAGTAATGTGCTGTGCGTGCTCAGTCTGAGTCATGTTCAAGTCTTTGCAACCCCATGGACTATAACCTGCCATGCTCCTCTGTCCATGGAATTTTCCAGGCAAGAATACTGGAGTGGGTTGCCATTTCCTCCCCTAGGGGATCTTCTCGACCCAAGGATCCAACCCATGTTCCCTGCATCTCCTGCATTGGCAGGTGGGCTCTTTACCACTGTACCACCTGGGAAGCCCAGACTGCAAAAGTCCGATCACCACCAGATCAATAATACTTTTTCCCTAAGTCAAGTGCATAGAGCAAGGAATAGAGTTTAAAAATAAATGTATCAAGTTCTCTAGCTAGGGATCAGAGTCAAGCCCATTGATCCATGCAACGGCCAACTCCATTTCCTTGATGGTAAGCTAATGGATGACTCAAGCTAGCCCCATAATCCATAGAGCACAAGGAAATCTGGAAACTGAATAAGCTGGTTCTCACCAGCCCACAAACAAGCTGGTTTTGATGGAAACCTCTTTGCCCTACAAGACCATAAGGAAGAGCTGTGCAGTGAACTGGAAGGTCTATTTTTGTCCTAGGAATTTGACCCCACTTTTGACACACTGGCATTCACAATAAAGGTTAGGTAATTATATTAAGTGTTTTCCTATGGTCAGGTTGGTATTCTGGCAGCTTAGGGGAACTGAAAACAGACCACTTAGCTCCCTGGAGCTTTTTGTGTATTCACAGTCTGTGGTTTTGCTGCAGGAGAGGGAGGTGCTGTGGAATAGAAACCAGGCCAGCTCACCAACTGGGCAAGTCAGCCCACTTCTGACTTGGGCTCACAGCAGAAAGGCCTTCAGCAAGAAAGAGAAGATAAGTCTCTCTGCCTTCAGTACACTTCTATTCTAATGCAAGGCTGCCACGCTGAGCTCAGACCTTGACCTTAGAGATCAGTTCTTGTACTTCTGAACTTTGACATCAGTATTTGGAGAACATTAGGAAAGAGAGGTGAAATGTAGACAGTGATTCCCTTTTATCACATATATGAAAAGGACAATGGAGACAATGATGAACAACCACATGCTCTGCAGACTTGAAGAGTCACTGCTTGAATACCAAAGACTTTATTCTCTGTTCCACAGAAAAAGCTGGAAAAGGTACGAGAAAACAGACATGCACCTGTGGCTATATATTGATGTGTTTAGATGTTTAATTGCATTCTGTAAATCGCATGTATCTAAGGAGGTAAAGCTTTTTTACCCACATTTGGTGGTGTTTTCTTCTGATTTTTCTACAAATTAAATTTTAAACCTGATTTGGGGATTATATTCAAAATAAGTTTACTATGCTTTAAAAAGCTTTTCTATATAATATTGATAATCTGAGAAAAAAACACTTAAATATCTGTCTATACGTAATACATAAATGAATTTACTTTCCCTTGAAAGAAAAATTTACTAAGCTTGGTTAAAGCTCTTGCATTGACATGATTAAAATAAAAGTATTTTTTTAAATGAGTGTAGAATTCTCTTTCGAAAAGTTGACAATCAGGAAGAACTCTAGAATGTATCTCTAGGCCTTGATAGAGATGCTCAGCATCTGAGAATATAGGAGGCATTTACATTTCCTCTCCCAGATGAAGTGTCACAATTTTGGAAAAAAGGAAGAAATGAGGAGTGAACAGCTGGCTTTTACATGGTGTCCAAGAGCAGGGTTTGGGTTTCTGGATCAGGGCCCACAACACTGAGCAATGAGTGGGCAAAAGATAGCTAACATGTCTACAAACGCTAGGAAGAATGTCAGCAAGAAACTTGCTGATCCAACCAGGAGGACCAAAAATTGAAGTTTGAGGGAGAAAACTGCCCAAACAGAACTATGAGCTTTATAGGAGAAGGAACAAGAAGTGTGCCAGAGAGAGAGAGGAGAAGGTGGTTGAGGATGGGGCCCATTAAAGATGACCCAAGGAAGCCAAGCAGACCACTGGCCAAATATTGTCCACCCATCTTCACCTAACCCTGAGCTAACCCACTGTTATCTTCTACGTATTGGGGTTTTCCTTAAGGTTTTGTTTGGAGAACCCGGTAAAATTATGAAAAAGAAGATAGAAAATCAACCTCCTCATTTCAGAGATGCCCCCCTACCCTCTACATGTATACACCACATATGGTGTTTTCAGCCAGACATCCCACCATGCCACTCATCACTCTCTTAAGGACAAGCAAGATGGGAAAATCTGGTATAGTGAGGTTGGATCCTCAGCAAGCAATACACTGTGACCAGACTATTAATGAATTGATTTCCACCTACAGGGAGGTCTCCGGTGCTTTACCATTGAACTGAGAAGCACTTCCCCCAGTGATCTGAAGGAAACATCAAAGACATGTTTACCAAATGAGTAGGTGATAAAAAGATGTGGGAACTATTAATATTAGAAAGTGTCAAAAAAGTTTAATGACATTGGCATAAGAACAGAGCAAAACCAAAAGGCACAACGTTTAACAAAAATAAATGCTAAATCTCATTTTTAAGTTTTCAAAATCAATTGCAAATATACAGAATGGGAGACCTGACACCAGCAGTTCTTATGAAAAAGCCTGGAGGTTTATTATTAATAATAACCTCAGCCTTTTAAATGCCTGCTATGTGACACTCAATCCGAGTCGAGTGTTACATAAAAACTAATAAAATCTCCTGCAAGTTCTGTTTGCAATCATATAAATAGAGTATGGAGGTTAAGGAAGGAAAAGTCTCACCATAATCTGAACTGGTCAAAGTATCAGATGGTGATCATAGTCTCAATCCAAGATGACACACTGTAAGAGGGACCTTAGTAATGGGTTGTATGCCAAATAAAACAGTGAAGGCTCCATAAACCATAATAGGTGAGGAAGTGTCTAAGGAAATGAGGATGTTCAACTGAGAAAGAGAAATCTAGGAGAGACATGATGAATGTCTTTAAAACTTTCAGAGGTCATATTGAAAGGGGAGTCAGAGGTACTTCGTGTAACAGCAGAGACCAGAACTAGGATCAGGACTAGCATCCTAGGATCCTAGGATCCAGGATCAGGAAGTTCTAGAACTAGGATCAGGGCTAGTTCTAGGATCTAGTCCTAGAAGGAACAAGAAATGTGCTAGAGAGTGAGAAGAGAAGGGTGATTGAGGATGGAGACCATTAAACGTGACCCAAGAAAGCCAAGCAGGCCACTGGCCAAATATTGTCCACCCATCTTCACTTAACCCTGAGCTAACCCACTGTTATCTTCTACATATTGGGGTTTTGCTTAAGGTTTTGTTTGGAGTACCTGGTGAAATTATTAAAAAGAAGATAGAAAATCAACCTCCTCATTTCAGAGATGCTCCTCTACCCTCTACATGTATACACCTCATATGCTGTTTTCAACCAGACACCCCACCATGGACCAGAACCAGGATCAGGATGGTAGTTTGAGCAGATGTCAGTTGGCATTCTGAGCAACCAAAATCACCCAACCTGAATAGAGGAGTTCACCAGGCACTGGAAAAACTGAGAAACCAGACTTGGAGCCAACAAGAAAGAGATGGCTCTAAAAGATCTTGACATCGGGAACCTCTTGACAGTTCTGCCTGGCACAGCCTCCAGATTAAAAGAATTCCCACCATTTCCTTGGTGTTTGTATTTCTCCGTATTAAGTCCCAGAAGCATGAGTTTCACTAGACATGCTCAGGTCGCATGCCTGCCCCTTGACTGTCCCAGAGAAATAACAGAAAGAGTTTGGCAGAAGGAACTACCAGAGATCTCTTTGACTTCACAGTAGGAGACACTGAGAACTGGTTGTCCGAGGCAGGCTGCTCCAGTGCAAGGCAGGTTATGCCTCTGAAGAAAGTCATGGTACTCTTAAAAAGTGGGGAATCGGTCTGAGGCATCTAAAAATTGAAAAATGACCACTAGATAGGGTCCAAAATGAGGAAATAGTTTCTAAATGCTAAAATGGTCATTCAAGATGTGGCACATATGTACATGGAATATTACCTAACCATTAAAAAATGCATTTGCAGAAACATGGATGGACCTCAAGGCTGTCATACTGAGTGAAGTGAGTCGAATAGAAAAAGACAAATCTCGTATGATAGAGCTTATATGTGGAATGAAAAAAAAAAGTACAAATGAACTTATCTGCAAAACAGAGTTACAGATGTAGAAAATAAATGTATGGTTACCAGGGGATAAGGGAGGGAGGGATAAATTGGGAGATTAGGATTGATATGTACACGGTACTATTAATATATACAAAGCAGATAACTAATAAAGATGTACAGTATAACACAGGAGGGGCTTCAAGGGTGGTGCTGGTGGTAAAGAACTTTCCTGCCAATGCAGGACACATGAGAGATATAGGTTTGATCCTTGGGTCGGGAAGATTCCCTGGAGGAGGAACTGGCAGACCACTCCAGTAGTCTTGCCTGGCAATCCCATGGATAGAGGAACCTGGTAAGCTACAGTCCGTCGGATCACAAAGAGTCAGACATGACTGAAGTAACTTAGCACATGGGCATGCATGTATAGCGCAGGGAACTGTACTCAATATTGTGTGCTGGCCTATATACGGGAAAAGACTCTAAAAAGAGTGGGAACAGCAGACTGGTTCCAAATCGGGAAAGGAGTACATCAAGGCTGTATATTGTTACCCTGCTTATTTAACTTATATGCAGAGTACATCATGAGAAACGCTGGGCTGGAGGAAGCACAAGCTGGAATCAAGTTTGCCGAGAAAAATATCAATAACCTCAGATATGCAGATGACACCACCCTTATGGCAGAAAGTGAAGAAGAACTAAAGAGCCTCTTGATGAAAGTGAAAGATGAGAGTGAAAAAGTTGGATTAAAGCTCAACATTCAGAAAACTAAGATCATGCCATCTGGTCCCATCACTTCATGGCAAATAGGTGGGGAAACAGTGGAAACAATGGCTGACTTTATTTTAGGGGGCTCCAAAATCACTGCAGATGGTGATTGCAGCCATGAAATTAAAAGACACTTGCTCCTTGGAAGGAAAGGACACTTGCTCCTTGACCAATCTAGACAACATATTAAAGAGCAGACATTACTTTGCCAACAAAAGTCCGTCTAGTCAAGGCTATGGTTTTTCCAGTGGTCATGTATGGATGTGAGAGTTGGACTATAAAGAAAGCTGGGCACCGAAAAATTGACGCTTTTGAACTGTGGTGTTGGAGAAGACTCTTGAGAGTCCCTCGGACTGCAAGGAGATCCAACCAGTCCATCCTAAAGGAGATCAGTCTTGAATATTCATTGGAAGGACTGATTTTGAGAAACTCCAATACTTTGGCCACCTGATAAGATTGAGGGCAGTAGGAGAAGGGGATGACAGAGAATGAGATGGTTGGATGGCATCACTGACTCGATGGACATGGGTTTGGGTGGACTCTGGGAGTTGGTGATGCACAGGGAGGCCTGGGTGCTGCGGTTCATGGAGTCTCAAGGAGTTGGACACTGAGCAACTGAACTGAACTGAACTGATCTATATGTACAAACTGTACATTTTGCTGTACATCAGAAACTAACACAACATTGCAAATCAACTCTACTTCAATAAATTTTTTTTTAATAAATAAAATAAATGGTCATTCAGGTTATTCAAGCTAGATCATGGGATCCAACAGGGGAATTCAGATCTGAAGTAGGAGGCACTGTTGGCTAAACTTAGAGATCCCTTAAATTCTAAGATTCAGCAACTATGGAATGTTCAACCTGGGGACATGTCAGAATCATGGGAGGAGGTTTTCAAATATTCCTGAACCTGGCTCTCCTCCCTGTCCCCAAAGGTTCTAATGCCCCCTGCCCATCCCTCATCTCCTATCTCTAGTTGAGAACCAAGAACCACATCACCTCTGAGATGATGCTCAGAGGTGGTTTCCGTACTGCTTTGTTAATACCTGGTGCTGGTGAAATAGCCTGAAAAAGAAGACAGGACGCTAATCAAATGGGAAAATTCTTTTTTCATTTAAAAATCTTTTTAAGCACTTGGAATGTCTAACTTGCAAAGTTCAGCAGTATAAGAAATGTCTGTGAAAAATAAAAAGGGACTTGGTTGAGGAAAATTAATAGTTGGAGTTATCTAACAATGCTGCAAATGTTGGCTTCCTTCTGCTACTGCTATTTTGTTTGGAATGGGTCCAGTTTTCCCCTTGCATAAAAGGAGACAAAATCTGTTTGAAGCCATTAACAGCACCAATAGGAGGGACATTTGAATTAATAACCAGGGGGCCAGTCAGCCAGGAGCAATTTTGAACATAATCTTTTCCTTTGACTTTTTTTTGTAAGACTGATGTTTTGAGTATTATACTTGGTCCAACGTGCCACTGCTGAGCCAAATAATTTATCTTTCCAACCCTCTTTACTTTTAAATTGACCTAAGTAAAACATTTTAATTTATTTGTATGGAGGTCTCTTCTGTGGATTGTGTTAGGCACTATGAAGCATTATTCTTGAGCATAAAGAATTCTTTGGAATTTAGCAAGAAATAACAATACATCTAAGGGCATGAGCAGATGCTCTTGAAATAATGTTAAGTGAACAGCATAAGGTAAAAAACCATGCATGATCTTCAATTTGTTTCTTTGAAAGTAAAGTTAAAATTTTTTTATTTTATATTGGAGTATAAGTGATTAACAATGTTGTTAGTTTCAGGTATGCCACCAAGTGATTCAGTATTACATATACATTTATACAAAAAAAAAATTCTTACTCTATTTTACTCACCCCTACTTACACACTCCTGGAGAAGGGAAAGGCTACCCACGCCAGTATTCTTGCCTGTATAGTCCATGGGGTTGCAAAGAGTTGAACACGACTGAATGACTTTCACTTCACTTCACTTACACACTAGCACTCTTTGCAAAGTTTTCTTATAATGTGTTTCTGGAGGCCTTGGGGGACTGTCATACGCTCTCAGGAGCTGGTCCCCAAAGATGCCAAGTGGTCCTCTTTCCATTTTCTTCTCCAGCTCCAGCTTCCTTCCACCAAGAAGCACTGCATCTGCCCTGTATGCCTCCTGCTTCTCCAGAGACAGACAGTCCCCCAGGCAGCACCTTCCTGGGGCCACCAGACACATCTCTGACACAATGGAACTACCAAGGTGCCAAATCTGGGCCAAATTCTGTGCTAGGGTGGGAAAGCCTTCCCCCACCTCTCCTTGGGCCACTCACTGTTACCTCCTCCCACAGTCTATACAACGCCCCAGGCTGATTTTCCTGAAATTCACATTGGAATCCAAGTCTCTCTGCTTCCAAAGCCTTGAATGGCTTCCAAAGACCTGCAGCATGAAAATAAAACCCTTAGCCTCACTATACAACAGCCACTCAGAGTCTGGCATCCCTAGAACTCACGCTCTCCTCTTGGGAACACCTAAGGGCCTCCCACGTGACAGCCAGTCCCCTGACTTGATCCTGATTCCCTGGGACTCAAGCTGTCCTTCTGCCTCAGATGTCACCCCCCATCAAACCCACTTGCTTGACAAACGCCCACTTCTTTAATACTTAGCTGTGACATTTCCTCCCTGTGAAGCTTTCCTGGACCTTCTTACCCTGGGGACTATATAAACCCCACTCAGTAACCCCACAGTGCCTGGCTCTCCTTTTCCCTCTACTTCTCTTATCGTTTGACCAGGCTTCTATTGCACGTACTGACATCTGCTTGTCTACATCCTTCACTAACCAGGAGCTTCCTCATCACTGCTGTGTCCCCAACACCTAGGACAATGCCTGACACAGGTCACACATCCAAGGCCCAGCAAGAAAGAACCTAACTGAACAACAAGCAGCTCTACACTGAAACCGCAGAATTTCCAGCACGCCCTCATGTCCCTTAAATCCATGTTTCTTTCCTCTTATCTCTGAAGGCCCTGGTTGTTCTGCACTCCTTCTCTCCACCCAAGAGGGGAGTCATAAGACATGCTGGGTTTCTGGCCCCTGCTCCTCCAGGATGCCGCACCTGGGAGCAGCTGCACAGGGATGGTGGATGGAGTAGGCTCAACTCACCAATGAAGGCTGACACTACATGACCTGACTTGGTTCAGCTGACTGCTTTAGACTGAGGTTATGTGATCTGGTCTGGTGACCCAGTGCTGAGCATGGGGTCAATGCCCATCACTTGGCCTCACAGGGTGATTCCCCCTTCAAGGGCAATACACGGTCCATTGTGCTACCCAACAGTTCCCACCCAGCCCTGTCAATAAGAGTAATTCTCCCTAGAACAAAACCATGGTTACCGAAGGGGAAAGGGAAGCAGGGCAGAGAGAAATTAAGAGTATGAGATTAGGTTGTTTATATATATTGAGCTACATGAGCTATTTGTTTATTTTGGAGATGAATCCTTTGTCAAGTGCTTCATTTGCAAATATTTTCTCCCATTCTGAGGACTGTCTTTTCATCTACTGTGACATAAGCGGGAAGGAAATTCAAAAAAGAGGGATCTATATGCAAACATATAGCTGATTCACTTTAATGTACAACAGAAAATAACCACATTGCAAAGCAACTATATTTCAATAAAAATTAATTTTAAAAGTATGAGATTAACAGATACACACTACTATACATAAAACAAAGAGGCAACAAGGATTTACCATATAGCACAGGAAGTATTTTCAATATCTTATAATAACCCATAATGGAAAATAGTCTGAAATACATGTATAACTGAATCACTTTGCTATCCACCCAAAACTAATACAGTATTGTAATAGGTCACCTATGCTTCAGTTTAAAAAAAGAGCAATTCCCCTGTGAGCAGAGGATCTGAAAGACACAAACCTGCACAGTCTGGAAGCTTCCTCTGTCTTTGCACTTCATGTAGGCTTTGTGAAGACATCCTTTCCTGTTCAAAGGAAGCCTCTTGACTTACCCACGGAGGTAATCACATTTTAGATGATACAGCCAAGACTTGCCTTTCTTTCACTTCTTTAACATGCATGTTCAAAGCCACCTCACTTCACAGGGCGAGGGCTGACGGAATAGCTAATCTTAGCAGTAAAACTCGAATTTATCATATTCGGATGACCAGTTTAGAAGAGAAGACAGCAGCAGTGGAAATATCTCCGGGACCTCTGCAAGGGATTAACTCAACTGACTGTGGAATGCCGGTGCCTCACCAACTGATACCCAGCTCTGAGCGTGTTTCTCTGTCTGAAATGCAAGTGACTCTTAGAAAGGGATCATGGCAGATATATCCAACATGCCGGGCACTTGTGTTCCCAGTAAGCCTGGCAGGTCTGACTGTTATCGACAGAGATGTCATAGGATCGCTCAGTAGACAAGCCCAAACTCACACTGGACCTAGCCTTGTTTGTGGTCATCATTCCTTTAAACCTTGCCCAAGGTTGTCATGGCCAGGGCTTACTGGGATTATGTAGTGAGGTCACCTGAGCCAGTAGGCAAGCCAGGAAGCAAGGGCTAAGCCGGGTTTGATAGGCAGGCCTGGTTCCAGCTATAAAATCACCGTCAAAACAATGTCATGGGCAAGCCTAGAATTTGTGGTGATCAAACAAGGTGCTCAAAGCCTGCTAAGGCCTTTCTGCAATCCTAGGCTTTTGATTAGAAAGGCATATGTAAATGTTTTGACATGGTGTTAGGTCATTTCAGTTAAATTTAGTGAGCTCTAGGTACTGGCAAGAAAAATCAGACTGTATTTTACTCAAGCAGCTTCTACAGAATTCTCTTTGTGGCTGTTAAAGTGCAATGCAAAGAAATCAAGGAAAACAACAGAATGGGAAAGACTAGAGATCTCTTCAAGGCAATTAGAGATACCAAGGAAACATTTCATGCAAAGATGGGCTCAATAAAGGACAGAAATGGTATGGACCTAACAGAAGCAGAAGATATTAACAAGAGGTGGCAAGAATACATGGAAGAACTGTACAAAAAAGATCTTCACCACCCAGATAATCACGATGGTGTGATCACTAGTCTAGAGCCAGACATCTTGGAATGTGAAGGCAGGTGGGCCTTGGAAAGCATCACTATGAACAAAGCCAGTGGAGGTGATGGAATTCCAGTGGAGCTGTTTCAAATCCTGAAAGATGATGCTGTGAAAGTGCTGCACTCAATATGCCAGCAAATTTGGAAAACTCAGCAGTGGCCACAGGGCTGGAAAAGGTCAGTTTTCATTCCAATTCCAAAGAAAGGCAATGCCAAAGAATGCTCAAACTACCGCACAATTGCACTCATCTCATATGCTAGTAAAGTAATGCTCTAAATTCTCCAAGCCAGGCTTCAGCAATACGTGAACTGTGAACTCCCTGATGTTCAAGCTGGTTTTAGAAAAGGCAGAGGAACCAGAGATCAAATTGCCAACATCCACTGGATCATGGAAAAAGCAAAAGAGTTCCAGAAAAACATCTCTTTCTGCTTTATTGACTATGCCAAAGCCTTTGACTGTGTGGATCACAATAAACTGTGGAAAATTCTGAAAGAGATGGGAATACCAGACCCCCTAACCTGCCTCTTGAGAAATCTGTATGCAGGTCAGGAAGCAACAGTTAGCACTGGACATGGAACAACAGACTGGTTCCAAATAGGAAAAGGAGTGCGTCAAGGCTGTATATTGTCATCCTGCTTATTTAACTTATATGCAGAGTACATCATGAGAAACGCTGGACTGGAAGAAACACAAGCTGGAATCATGATTGCTGGGAGAAATATCAATAACTTCGGATATGCAGATGACACCACCCTTATGGCAGAAAGTGAAGAGGAGCTAAAAAAACCTCTTGATGAAAGTGAAAGAGGAGAGTGAAAAAGTTGGCTTAAAGCTCAACATTCAGAAAACGAAGATCATGGCATCCAGTCCCATCACTTCATGGGAAATAGATGGGGAAACAGTAGAAACAGTGTCAGACTTCATTTCTGGGGGCTCCAAAATCACTGCAGATGGTGACTGCAGCCATGAAATTAAAAGACGCTTACTCCTTGGAAGAAAAGTTATGACCAACCTAGATAGCATATTCAAAAGCAGAGACATTACTTTGCCAACTAAGGTCCGTCTAGTCAAGGCTATGGTTTTTCCAGTGGCCATGTATGGATGTGAGAGTTGGACTGTGAAAGAGGCTGAGCGCCGAAGAATTGATGCTTTTGAACTGTGGTGTTGGAGAAGACTCTTGAGAGTCCCTTGGACTGCAAGGAGATCCAACCAGTCCATTCTGAAGGAGATCAGCCCTGGGATTTCTTTGGAAGGAATGATGCTAAAGCTGAAACTCCAGTATTTTGGCCACCTCATGAGAAGAGTTGACTCATTGGAAAAGACTCTGATGCTGGGAGGGATTGGGGGCAGGAGGAGAAGGGATTGGATGGCATCACGGACTTGATGAACGTGAGTCTGAGTGAACTCCGGGAGATGGTGATGGACAGGGAGGCCTGGTGTGCTGCGATTCATGGGGTCCAAAGAGTCAGACATGGCTGAGCGACTAAACTGAACTGAACTGGACTGAAAGTGCAATATTATGTAAGGTACCAGTGTACAATGTAGTGATTCACAATTTTTAAAGATTATACTCCATGTACAGTTATTATAAAATATTGACTATATTCCCTGTGTTGTACTATGTATCCCTGTAGCTTATTTTGTACATAATAGTTTGTACCTCTTACTCCGCTACCCCATGTTGTCCCTGGTAACCACTAGTTTAATTCTCTGCATCTGTGAGCCTGCTTCTTTTTTGTTATATTGACTAGTTTGTTGTATAACAAACTAGTAATACACATATAAATGATATCATACAAATCCGCATATAAATGATATCATACAGATATTTGCCTTTCTCTGACTTATTTCTTTTGGCATAATGTCCTCCAAGTCCACCCAGGTTGCCATATACCTGCTATGTTGCTTCAGTCATGTCCAATTCTTTGCAACACCGGGCTCCTCTGTCCATGGAATTCTCCAGGCAAGAGAACCGGAGTGGGTTGCCATGCCCTTCTCTAGGGGATCTTCCTGACCCAGGAATCAAACCCGAGTCTCCTAAGTCTCCTGCATTGGCAGGTGGGTTCTTTACCACTAGCACCACTACAAATGGCAAAATCTTATTCTATTTTGTGGCCGAGTAGTATTCAATTTTACAGGTTTCTTTATTTTGTTCTCTTCTTATGTTAATAAGGGGTGGATTTTCTATTAGGGTGGGTGCTTGGTTACTCCCCAGGACTTAGAATATCAAAGTGTGAGTGCTTGTCTGACAAAGACTGGTTGGGCACCTGTTATGTACCAGGCACTGAATAAATAGCCTGGGATACAATGCTGAACATGACAGAGACAACTGCCTGTCCTCACAGGGGTGACATTCTACTGGATAGTGTATCCTGGAGGTGACCCCAGCCTACCATCAGGCTTTTCTGTACAGGGTCAAGGTGGCCTATTCGAATCCTCAGCCCAGGAAGGGTTGCAGCCCCCAAATGGTAAAAGGGCCCCTGTGATCACAACCAGCCCAGCTATGGGCATCTCTAGGTTGAAAGTGATGGGAAGTAGAAGGAGTTGCAGGCCTGGAATGGACACACTGATCTTGCTCACAGTTGTGCCTAAGTTCCTGGCTGTGCTTTTACTATTAATTTCGACTATAGTTTACTGAAGATTCTCTAGGGCCCCCGCCCTTGACAAAGAGCTATACTCTTACAGCCTGTTTCCTCTGTCCTACAGGGCTCTTCCAGCTGAGTTAGGGAGGAGGAGAAGAATCTGAGAATTCAGTCTTACTGTCCCTTTTGCCAGAAAAGTCATCCAGCTTGCTACCTCCTGCTGTGGTGGCAGGATTTCTCAGGGCTCTGAAACAGTGGGGGACACTCCCGGCATCCCCGGGGAGACAATTCCTCTCTGCTGGAAACCTACCTCCACTCAAAGGACACAGGCACTCTGAAAGTTCTGGAGTCCCAGTGTAAATAAGGTCAGGTGGATCACAAGGTTTTGTAAACTGTAAAGTGCTACAAAACTCTTTTTTAGTTTTATAAAAACTGTATTTTTAGAACAATATTTTATATAAAAATATAAAAAACTATATTTTATAAAAACACAGTTTTAAAAAAATTCTATTGTAAAATATATATTAAATAGCATATCACTATTACTGTTATTAAAGGAGAGTGATAACATCACAATTAGGCTTGCCAACTAGAGAAATTCAAATCAAAAACCATCACAACTTAATTTTTCTACTCTTCTCACTATCTTTTTATGCTTTCTTTATTCTGGTGTATTTTGTATGCAATACAATGAACAGATTTTAAGTATAATATGCGTCAAGTTTTGTTCATTACTTTTGGACTAAAAAAGTCAAGCAGTTATGTTTTAACATAAAGTACAAAGTCAACTGGTTATATTTTAATTAATATAAATATTTAGAGCTACACATTTAATTACAATACACGTTATAGACTAAATGTTTGTGGCCTCTTCCCCATAATTCATTTACTGAAGTCCCATCTCCCACTGTGGATGCATTTGGAGATAAGACTTATGAGACGGTGACAAAGGTTAACGAGGTCATATGGGTGGGGCCTAGTCCCATAGAGTAGGGGCCCTTATCAGAAGAGGAAGAACCACCGGGGCTGTCTCCTGGCTACACAAAGAAGAGACTATGTGAGGATACAGCAAGATGGCAGCCACCCGCAAAGACAGACAAGAGGCTTCAGAATGAAGCCTCCTGTGTCAATACCTTGATTATGGAATTCTAGCCCCAGAACTGTGAGACAATACATTTCTATCGGTTAAGGCGCCCAACCTATAGTATTTCGTTATGGCGGCTGGAGCAGCCTAAAATAACACATCTGGGCCTAAGTTTAATATGTACAGTTGATCATGCAGGTAGGCAATCACTTTTCCCTGTTTTTGTTCTCAAAGGGTGATTTTTTTTGTTTTCAAATGGTGACATTTTGCCTAAATTATCTTAATCAATAAGATGTTGGTTCTGCGTACTATAAATAATTTTGATGTTTTTGAATTGCCATTACAAGCAATTATATTTGCTATATTTGTTCTGTCAGACACCAATCCAATAAATGTCTGAAAAGCTTGAATGTCTACAAAGGTATTTTAGTTTGAACACACAAATTAATTCTGTTCACAAGCCACTGATTCAACACTCTGGGTAAAGAACAGAATGCAAATGAGATCAATTGAAAGGAAGGCCAGGATGACTGCAATCTTCTTCAAGAGAACACATGAGACTCCAGACAAATATTACCAGAGATGAATTTCACAGTCTGCTATCTGGAGTGATTTACAAATAAAATTGTGATTTCTATCATGTTTCAAGCCACAGATTTAGACTTTGATCGCATCCCCACATAGCCATCACATCAGACTTCAGGATGGCCTCCCTGAACAGATAAGTACAAATAAGATGCAGGAAGAATTGGGAACAAGTAAACATGACCCGAAGCTGACCCTGTCTTCTCTCTCCACTGCTCGGAAGCGCAGCTCCAGGAGGCCCCAAGGTCTTTCTCGGGTACCACATCCTCTGCTGCCTTCCCCAGCCTCCTGACCTTTCCTTAATCACCCTCCCCACCAAAGCTTATCTGTTTTCTGCCATCAGCCTCCACTCTCTGTTAGGAAACAGATAAACTGATCTCTATGTAATCGGCAAGTTGCTGCTCAAGCTGTTCCTTTTTCCGGCCAGTTAAATGAAGCTGTATTCAAACAACCTTCTTTCAGAGATCATGCTTAAACTTATACAATCATTTTGAGGATGCCAACTCATCTTTGGTCTCTGGCGGTACTGGTTTTACAGACCCAATATTCATCTTTATTAAGTTTGGCTAATTCTTTTTCTTCATAGGAATATAATATCACAAGAGTCACTTAGGGTTTGAGGTAACTCAAATATTACCCTTGGTCTCATTAATGCTAGTGCCAATTAGAAGCAATTTAAAAACATACATCAAAACCGATTAGCACTTTGAAATCTAAATGAATCTCTTTTTCCATTTATTCTGTGGTCTTCTTGTCAGTTTGGGCTGCCACAACAAAATGCCATAGACTGCGTTTCTTAAAGAGTAGACGTTTATTTCTCAGGTTCTGGAAGTGGGAAAGTCCAAGATCAAGGTGCCTGCAGATTCATGTCTGCTGAGAACCACTTTCTGGCTTGCTGTGTCCTTACATAGTGGTGGGGGTGGGGCACTCTAGTCTCTTCCTGTTCATGTGAGAATACTAATCCCATCATGGGGGCTCTACCGTAATGACCTCACCCAAACTTAGTTATTTCCCACAGGCCCCACCTTCCGTAACTCCCCACCTTGGGATTTAGGGCTTCAACATAAGAATTTTGGAGGGACACAAACATTCAGTCTGTAGCAGTTAGTGTGTGTTATCAAAAGGTGCATAAAGTTGTCCTTGAGTAAAATAAGAAATGCATTTCTCCCAGTAAAACGTGAATGAAGATTTACTAATTAGTTCACAATGCCCCAAAGAAGACAGTTCCTCCAGGACAGAGCTGCCAACAAAATCGGAGTGTCCCAGGAGTTATGATTTAAAAGAATCTGAATGGTTTAAAAGAATCTGATCTGAAACAAGCCATACCTTTCTTGGGGAGCACTTCTCTTCTGACAGTCCTCTGTGAACCCCAAAGCAGCTTCTCACTCTGGACTGTTTTGTGGCAGAGAAAGGGATCTGACATAAGGATGGCCTTTCTCCTCTCCAGGGAACTGTTAGACTTGTCCCCAAGTAGCCATTGAGCCCTTGGACAAACCACCCAAGGATGGCAAGTCTGGTCAAGTCTCTTCTTCATGGGAATAACCAGCTATAGACCCTGGGAAACCAGCCCTTTCATCACTTTGTTATAAACTAGAATTCCTAGAAATTAGAATCTGAGTATGAAATTCAAATAGGCTCTCCCCATGTGCCTGAAATCTAAAGAGGAGTAATCCGCTATGCCTGCTGTTGGTCTCAGCATCTGAAATAGTTCCTTGCTGATTCATAATGTAAACACAGGAGTTAATTCCCTCCTTTGAGAAATCTTCTTGTGTGCACCCAAAATTATTATTATCTGTGTTCAACCATGCGAGCATGACGAGCTGAGTGGCTGCCAGCATGGCCCTCTGCCTACCCCGATTTAAATAAATAGATCTGGCTCTGGGCAGACTTTCCAGACAGGCATGTACTCTAGACATGAATGTTATTGTATTAAGATATATAGTGACATTAAAATATTTGTATAATCAATATATCTTATTCAGCTTTAGAATCTAGGACAGGGTTTTCAAGTAATCTCACTTTTACAGATTGAGTTGACTAGTCAGAAGCAAGGATGAATGTTGGAGGTGACATGGTGTTTATTTATAACAGATTGATATTATATCTAGTTTCTGTGTACTAGGAAACGGAAAGCGTTTCGTACAAACCCTCCCCTGCCCCCATAACCTAAAAAACAAGAGACTGTTCATCTGAGCCCTTTTACCGTATCATGTAATATTTTATCTTTAAATGGAATAGGGATGGTATGCATTTGCACCTTTACAGATTTAATTCAAACTTTTGGCTTGGCCAAAAGGATTTCATGACTGACTAAAGGGATATTTGAAATGAATCCCTTCCTAACAAGGTCCCTTTTAAGTAGCCTAATTGTTTCTTAATTGTTTTCGCTTCAGTACCCCCTCAAAGGGGAGGAGTTGATGAAAAGAAATGAAACTGACACGTGGACCTGGATCAAGGTGACTGAAAGTTCTTCATTTAAGGAGTTGGTTCCTTTTCTCTCATTATATTGTGGAATCTGAAAACACTCCTTGAGATTCTGGTCACTGTCATTAGGATACCCCAAGAAAAGCCGCCTCCATGCTTCTTCCCTCCTAAAGGCTTCCATCCCAGTTCAGTTCAGTTCAGTTACTCAGTCGTGTCCAACTCTTTGCGACCCCATGGACTGCAGCACGCCAGGCTTCCCTGTCCTTCACCAACTCCCAGAGCTTGCTCAAACTCATATCCATCAAGTCAGTGATGCCATCCAACCATCTCAACCTCTGTCATCCCTGTCTCCTCCCACCTTCAACCTTTCCCAACATCAGAGTCTTTTTCAGTGAGTCAGTTCTTCTCATCAGGTGGCCAAAGTATTGGAGTTTCACCTTCAGTCCTTCCAATGAATATTCAGGATGATTTCCTTTAGAACTGACTAGTTTGATCTCCTTGCAGTCCAAGGGACTCTCAAGAGTCTTCTCCAACACTACAGTTCAAAAGCATCAATTCTTCAGTGCTCAGCTTTCTTTATAATCCAACTCTCATGTTCATACATGACCACTGGAAAAACCATAGCTTTGACTAGACTGACCTTTGTTGGCAAAGTAATGTCTCTGCTTTTTAATATGCTGTCTAGGCTGGTCATAGCTTTTCTTCCAAGGAGCAAGCATCTTTTAATTTCATGGCTGCAGTCACCATCTGCAGTGATTTTGGAGCCCCCCAAAGAAAATCTGTTGCTGTTTCCAAGACCAGATGCCATGATCTTAGTTTTCTGAATGTTGAGATTTAAGCCAGCTTTTTCACTCTCCTCTTTCACTTTCATCAAGAGGCTCTTTAGTTCTTCTTTGCTTTCTGCCACAAGGGTGATGTCATCTGTGTATCTGCTGCTGCTGCTGCTCAGTCACTTCAGTTGTGTCCAACTCTGTGCGACCCAATAGACAGCAGCCCACCAGGCTCCTCTGTCCACAGGATTCTCTGGGCAAGAATACTGGAGTGGGTTGCCATTTCCTTCTCCCTGTGTATCTGAAGTTATTGATATTTCTCCCGGCAAACTTGATTCCAGCTTGTGGTTCTTCCAGCCCAGTGTTTCTCATGATGTACTCTGCATATACGTTAAATAAGCAGGGTAACAATGTACAGCCTTGATGTACTCGTTTCCCTATTTGGAATCAGTCTGTTGTTCCATGTCCAGTTCTCACTGTTGCTTCTTGACCTGCATACAGATTTCTCAGGAGGCGGGTCAGATGGTCTGATATTCCCACCCTTTTAAGAATTTCCCACAGTTTGTTGTGATCCATACATTCAAAGGCTTTGGCATTCTCCCATCCCACTTGGCAAAAAATAGTCAGGCTTGAACTCTCCTAGTGGGCAACTGAAAAACACACCCAACAAAGTAAATATACACCAAGAACCAAGAAACACAAAATTCAAGTTGGAACATGACTGTCCAAAGATATATTAGATGACTTGCATTTATAACAGGTAGGTGGTAACAGGTGTATCAACATGCGCACAGCACTGTGGGTCCCTGAAGTATTTGAAAGCAACCTAAATAAAGGTCTGTGGGACAGATTTATCCATCCACTATTGCTTCCATCCCTTCGTTATCAATTTAACCTCTACTCTGTGCCAGGAACTGTGTCGAATGCTGACCACTCAGAGATGAAGGGATCTTGAGTCCTGGCGTCTAATTACTCAAAGTCCAAGAGTAAGGGGTAAGGGTGGACAATTTACTAGAGAGAATCATGGGACAAAATGTACCCAGGACACTGGGCAGGCTGCTGAGGGAACAAGAGGAAAGAGTCAAAAAGCTCTGTCCTGGAGAGACATGATGCCCAGAATGACTCTGGAGAGATGAATGGAAATTCAGACAAGCAACGTCTGTAACAGTACATGGCAGATGCTGCTCTAAGCCTCTTTTAATCTATTAATATTGTGAGTGTTAGTCACTCAGTCATGTCCAACTCTTCATGATCCCATGGATAGTAGCCCTCCAGGCTCCTCTGTCCATGGGATTCTCCAGGCGAGAATACTACAGCAGGTTGCCTTTTCCTTCTCCAGGGGATCTTCCCAACCCAGGGATCAAACCCAGTTCTGCCGCACTGCAGACAGACTCTTTACCAACTGAGCCGCCAGGGAAGCCCAATGTATCCATATTAACTGTATTAATATTAACTTGTTTCATTCTCATAAGACCCTGAGTTAAGAACCAGTAAGATCTCTATTTCATGAAGTGCAGAGAGATCAACCAATATGCCAACTCAAGCAGCTCCCACACGACAGAGCTGGGGGTTCAACTCAGACCTCCAGCTGCAGGAGCTATGCTCTTGTCAGCAGGCATGAAGTGACATTTTTTGGAAGAGGGTCAAGGTCATAGATTTTGTGAAGTGGCAGAGGGAGAGCATGACATTGTTAAAGATCCAACGTTTGGAAAGTGGGTGGTGCTCTAGATGGAGTTGGCTTTGACTTCTCAAACCGCACCAAGTGCATTCTTGGGTGCATGCAGTCGTGACCAGAGGACCCACAGCCGTTGGATCAGCATGGTGTGTTCTTTAATTCTCCCAAAGATTCATGAGAAAGAGAGAGCTTTGGTGCTTTTATCTCACAGCCCATCACTTTAAAATGTAGTTTTATGTTATAATAGGATGTGAAATCACAAAGACATTTTTCCTTGTTTCTTCTTCCTTTTGCCGTCTGATTCAAATTGTTCTCTTAATGCATTTAAAAAGTCAGATTTTCATAGAAATGATTCATACTTATTTAACATACTTATAAAACAGCCCATGGTCACATAAATTATTTCTCCCTTCCTGACACTCTTGCCTGGTGGCTCAGATGGTAAATAATCCACCTGCAGTGCGGGAGACCTGGGTTCGATCCCTGGGTCAGAAAGATCCCCTGGAGAAAGGAATGGCAACCCACTCCAGTATTCTTGCCTGGAAAATCCCATGGACAGAGGAGCCTGGAGGGCTACAGTCCGTGGGGTTGCTAAGAGCTGGACATGACTGAGGGGCGAACACAACACCCTTTCAGCCTTACTTTCCTGGGGTAATACTTCTATCCTTGCTTGTACAAAGCAATAATAACTCACATGCACAAAATCAAGGTGTTTTGTAGTTTCTTTAGATGAATTTGGAAGCAGTGCTCCTTTACTGCACAGGGGGCTGTGCACACTTATGTATACATCCTGGACCACCGTCTAGAAGAGCATCCCCATCGGTGCTTCATCCACTCCCCTGCTTGTGGATGGCTTCCAGCTTCATATCTCTCCAAGCTATGCTGAAACAAATATCTCCGTATATCCACCCCTCCTTCTCATGCTTTTCAAGTTTAAAAAATTCACAGTGGCCACTAGACCTTTTATCAAAAATGTACTCCTACCTCACAAGGAAATGGCTGCCTAAAATTTGGTCCTAAAAGCAAATGGCTAGTCCAGACCTAAAAATTCGACCACGTTCAATACTCTACTTGTTACAGAACACAGTTTCCCTGGCATGTTTTGGGAAACAATTTCCAACAAGGGTGAACTCCCATTTAAGACAGTTTCCTCAATCTGTGTGCCTAACTTCCACAAAGCTTTTTATAAAAACCGCTACTTGGAAGTGTTTCTGTTTTCTGCTTGACACCTTTTCCCTCTATTTTTGTTTGTTTCTAGCTTTTGGTTGCACCATGCCGCATGTGGGATCTTGGTTCCCTAGGAGTCGAACCTATGCCCCCTGCAGTGGAAGCAAGGTGTCTTAACCATGAAACCTCCAGGGAAGTCCTGATAACAACTTTTTAAAATAAAAATTGAAATGTCAGAGAAATCCCAAGTTCAAAGCAGACGCTCCTGGACAGACCATGAGACACAGCCAGTTTGACAAGGGAAGGAAGGCCAGGAAGCCAGGGGCCAGTGGGCTCAGGGCAAGGCCTTGTTCTTCTCTGCAAGAGCTAGTGCTCTTTGGATTTCCCTCTCCAATACTTAGGTTGTTTCCATCTCAATTTTATTCTTAATAGCCTTAAAGACTGAAATGAAACAGAAAGGGCACAAGTTCTGCTTTCTCTACATCATTTGCTCTGCTGTCCATGCCCCGCAGTCATGCTCAACTTCCAGTTCCCCACCCCACTCAGCAGGAGCCCCCTCTACTGCTCTGCCCTCTCACCCCCTCTTCCCCTTCTCAGTTCTTGCTCATATAAGCGACGCCCCCTCCCCTACGCCCTCTGCCACAGCCAGACACTCTCATGGTAGCCTGCGCTTCTCCCTCGTGAATGGAAGCTTCAGGAGGCTGGGGGTTGCATCTGCCTGGTTCAGATGGCACCACGTCCCTGGTGCCTTTAAGGACACGGTGGCCTCGGGCACTCGCAGATGCCTCCGCACATAAGCCAGCCACTGTTCCAAGTGTTTAATACACAGTATTTTGTGTAATTCTCTAGACAACCCTATGGGATAGGTACTGTGCTGGGCTAAGTTGCGTCAGTCGTGACCGACTCTTTGCGACCCCATCTGCCAGGTTCCTCTATCCATGGGGATTCTCCAGGCAAGAATACTGGAGTGGATTGCCATGCCCTCCCTAGGGGATCTTCAGGACCCAGAGATTGAACCCATGTCACTTATATCTCTTGCACTGGCAGGGGGGTTCTTTACCGCTGGTGCCACATGGGGTAAATGCTACTGGTGGAAGGCAGGAGCCCAGGCTCTTAACCACTGGGCTTTCTTGTCACCCAAACTCTTACCATGAACTTCTGACTTAATATGACTCTCCAGACTTCAGCCGCTGTCACAGGCCTCAGCTCTTTTGTGTGTTTGGCATTTCTGACACTATCCCTAAGTTTGCCAAGTCCCTTCTATCTTGACTATATGCTTCTCTTCCCAGTTTTTGCACCTGCCCCTTTAGACAGCTGCTCTGTTTGGAGTACGAGGGGGCTGCCTTTTATTTTTGATAATATCAGGGGTCATGACACAACCTGAGTCCCAGGTGTGAGCCCATGAGGTCTTCTTGAGCCTCTCCCTCTTGCAAACTCCTGGGCTACAGAATCATGTCCATCTTTCCCCTGAATTTTAAGCAATCAGCACTCCACCAATTTGGAGTTCATAAACACTGTCTGTATTTCCCTCACCAGTTATCTCAGACTTTCTCCCAAGGTGCCCATAAGTAGCACTGCATGAATTGGAATGCTGCCTTGTTCATTAAAATTTATCGAAGGGAGTGGCTTCCTTAGTTCCTGCTGATCCCCCTGGGAAATGAAATGATCAACGAGCTAAGGCAGGAATGTTTCTGGAGCTCTGCTACAAAAAGAATGAGATGGCCAGGGGACTGTCCCCTCGCTGCTCCCCTTGTTTCCTGACCTGAATCTGGGGACATGTTTTTCTGTCTTACTTACCTCATGAGGAGTTCTATCCCCACTCTCAGTCACAATCGCTTCTATACATTTTCTGTCATAGGACACAAGGCAACTCTCTCCTTGCTCCTTACCCATCCTCCCAAACACACACACACACACACACACACACACACACACACACAGAGGCCAAGTTACACAGAAGAGAAAGTTAGGCAGACACAGCCATACCTGGAGATTCCTTCCAATATTTTCTTTAATTTTCTCTTTTCTCAATTACTTTAAACTTTACTATGCTACAGCCTCTTCTCTCTACTCCCTGCTCCCCTAGACACACATACACATATACACATGCACAAGTGAACACACACACATATATATACACGTGCATATACATGCACATGTGCATGCACTCACGCACAGCCACTTGCTTTTCTAGCACAGTTCCTTGTCACTTCTCCTCAGAGCTTAGCACAGTGCCTGGGGCTTGTTCACAGTACTGAGCAGAAAGAACTCTGCTCCCGACAGTTCAGTGTCAACTCCTGGCTTATTTCCCATATTCCTCTGGTCAGAAGTGGACCTTCCAAAACATCCCACCAGGTCCCAACTCTGGGACCCACCCTAATGGACAACTCAAGCCAAAGGCTTCTCTCTCTCCTTCACCCTTTGCTCCTGTGTTCACTCCGGGCCCTCACTCTCAGGTTTTTACTTCCTCGTGTGCAGCTGTCTGTCTCCTTCACTCTTTTCTGACCTCATTTCCTTATGGTCAGTTATTACCTACTGTGTTTCAGGCCATCACTTGACTCTGGTTTTACAAACCAATTCAAGAGATAGGTAATCAACTAATAATAGGAACAAAAGCCCGAGTCTTGTACTTGAAATATCAACTATCAAGCTATTTGATGACAGAAAAGAGGGCAATTATTTTTACTTGGCCTGTGGTGGAAGCCTACAGAGAAGAGCTATGTGCAGATTGGGTCTTGAAGGGTGAGTAGGAGTTCTTGGGCAAATGATAAAGAAGGGTATGAGAAGGACTCAGCAAGAGGATAACTAGAGGCTACCATGTGGGGAGCATGGGAAGGGGGTGGTTTTTTACTTTGCTTTTTTTCTTTTTTAACCAGTGTATCCTGAAATAATACCCAGTAGGCCCTCGTTAAATATTCATTAGGGATTTTTAATGAAGTAGGATAAAGCCTGATTTTAAAGAGAACTTTATGTCATTCAGAAAGTCTACAAAGTTTAGCATGTAGATGGTGAATATTCAACAAATTTTACATGTTATATGTATGCAGCATGGCAATTATTTATGGAGTGTTCTCTGCTTCAGACTTGATTATACCACCCACGGTTGCCATTATAGACTCTCAGCTTTCTATATTTGCTAGTGGTTTTATTTTACAGGTAAGTATTCTAACTTTTTTTTTGGCTGTGCCACACAGCTGTTCAGGATCTTAGTTCTCTGACGAAGGATCAAACCCATGAGTCCTAATCACTGGACTGCCAGGGAGCTCCTCAACAGACTTTTTAAATCAAGGAAATACCATCATTACATCTGGGTTTTTTTTTTTAAAGGAATAGCTCAAGATTGTATATAAAATAGATTTCAAAGGGAAAATTTAGGGGAGAAATACAGCATCATGCTAAGTAACTATTTTTAATGGGTGTGTTGATTTTGATTAGGTTTATCCTTTCATTTGCTATATTTACTCCAAACCTTATTGATTATTTAGAAATCATATTTACTACCCCATATTTTAAATTCGCTTTTTACTGATGTTAGTCTATTGCCATAGAGGCCTCTGAAGTTCTCAACTTTGTTTCTGCCTATCCAAATACTTTTCTCCAAAAATCTCACATGCTACTTGCTATCTTCCACTAGCTTTCACCAGCTTTTCAAGGATTTATACTCTCTTTCTCCGTCTCTGCTGAACATCCCCCTGGATGCACAGCTCTGTGCATTAACTCACATGTCAGCTCCTACCTGAGTTAATTTCTGTGTTGCCTTTTGACTCACTTCTAGGAGATTCAGTGCCTTAATTGCTTATATAATGAGTATCAAGGTGAATACCTTCAGCTCCTTGTCAGACTATCACAGGAAATATTTTGAGGCTAATGGATCACTTCACATTGGTCAGTTCTCATCACATAACAAGATTCCTATTTGTCCTTGGTTTGGTTCCAGCCCCGCCCCCATCCATCCCCTCCTCTCTCTAAGTCTTTGGGTGCAGCTGGATTGCAGATGTCTGATGAGGTGGAAAGGTGAGTGCCACCCCATATGACCCAGCATATGAGTCTCACTGGGACAAATTTAGGGAAAATAAGTTGTATCTCTAGCTCTTCAAGCTAGATTTCTGGATCCAATCATTTTTCCTTCCAGTTTCTTTGAAAATTATTCCCCGTGTAATAATTCCCATGCCATAATTATTCCTGTGCTAAGCCACAGGATGAGTCCTAAGAACTTGAACTTGAGAAGTTGTTTCTTTCTGACAACATCCGCTGTCCTGGAACCAACCAGCACATCAGTCACCACACAAGACAGGAGCAAGGCCTCCTCATGCTAACAGAAAGTCTCCCCACACTAACACATGCTCTTGAATTCCTGAGCCAATCTCATTTATAAAAAGTTAAGCACCCATGGCGTAACTTGTGGTTGAGCCAAATAGACTTTCACTGTACTTTGTCAAGACATGTACTGTATTTAAAAACCCAGAAATATTATGAAACTCAGTCTCTAGAGAACATTGTTTTACTCTAATTTTAAATTTTGTGGAATTATATCAATTCTTAACTAGCAAACAAGAAATGGATTAATATACAAGAACCATTGGATGGAACTCCATTTTCTTTCTTTGTTTTATTTTCTTTTTTACCAATGAAGTTTCAAGAAATATTTTATACTTCAGGATATTTTTTTGGAAATCATTCCTATTAAATACTCAAGCTACAAACCTAGAAGGAAACAGGCAGCAAAGCTCAAGAGAGAAGAGTTATTTTTAAGGCTCCTTAGACTGGGGCATGAGAGGCCTATAACTAGAACATTGTGGTTGGTAGTTGATGGTTTGGGGTCCTAATTCTTTATCCTTCCCCATACCAACCCTGTCTTGCTTTAAAATTTTATTAGCTTGTTTATGATGGATTTTTTGCATTAATTTTGATTTTTTAAATGTTTCATTGAAATATAATCAATCTTAATTAAATATCTTGGTTCCCCTCAACATTTTTACTAAAGACGAATACTCACTCACTTCCCCCTACTCTTAACCCTGCCCACAGCCTCTCTCTTATGATTTTGAAGTTCCTCCACTAACCAGAGTATATTTCTCCTCTACTTTAACTTTAGCCATGTGCCTCACTTAGGCCAATAAAATGAGGCAGAGGAGATGGCGTGTTACTTCCAAACCAAAGACGTATGAGATCTTGCACACTGTCACACGTCCTCTCTCACGTCTACTGTTACCACGAGAAAAAATGTGCTTGTGGTCCTGGAGGAGAAGCTACATGGAGCAGGGACAGAGATAAACGAGCAGACGCAACCCAGCCAAGTCATATCAGTAAGGCCCATCCTAGATCGGATGATTTCCAGCTAACACACAGATATATAGCTAAATGAATACTTAGTGTTGAAGCTTTGTGGTTACTTGTTACACAGAAATATAGTACACATATTAAAAATTATTTCACCCTGGATGTTTAATGTGAGTTAATCCTAATAACCCTTGTCAGTAATTGGCTTCAGAGTGGGAATGACTGGGCTCATTGCAGCCAACAAAATATAACAGCAGTTTGGGGAAGTCTTCAGGAAAAATTATTCCTTTCTTTTATGAGACATGCCAAGTCTTCTCTCTTGTTCTCTTCCTTACTTCTCTGTGAACAAGAAAGTATTATAGCTCTGATGGCCAATAGCTGCTATCCAAAGACCCTTAGGGGAACTAGTCTGAGAATATAATCAGTAATAGAGGAGTACAGAGCTGTGGCAACAGCAGAAAAATAAAATAAAAGGCTTGATCAAACCATGCCTGAAGGCCAGCTTACCTCTGGATTTTCATGATTACAGTACACATCCTGATTGTTTACATCAGTTTGAATTGGGCTTCTTGCAACTGAAAACATTCTTACTAGCTAATGCAGACTGGGTGACTATTTCTGATGTCACGTTAGGACTCGCTTTCCACATTATTTCAGGTTTAATAGGTGAAGTCTATGAGTGATCTGAAATGAAGTCCAGGCATAAAGTTCATTATTCATAGTGTGGGAAGGAGAGAGTGGGGCTAATTGAAGAGTAGCATTGAAATACACACATCACCATGTGTAAAATAGATAACTAATGAGAAGTTGCTATACAGTGAAGGGAGCTCAGCCTGGTACTCTGTGACTACCTAAAGGGGTGGAATGGGGTGAAAGCAGAGGTTCAAGAGGGAGGGGACGTATGTACACTTATGGCTCATCCATGTTGATAAATGGCAGGAACCAACACAACATTGGAAAACAATTATCTTTCGATTAAAATAAGTATGTTTTAAAAATTCAGTCATTATTGAAAGTTCCTCACTCCTTCCCTCAGACTTTCTCCATAGAGACCTTCATATGGCTTAACTGCCTTCTTTGCCAGTGGTGTCTCTCCCTCCTTCAATGTGGTCAGAGTTATCAAATGACTTCTCACCTTTCCCCATGCCTTCTATTTTAAAATGGAAAACAGAAGTAACTGATGAAATACATACACTTCAGTATATTCATATAATAGAATATTACATATTTTAATATCCATGAAAATAATTTGTTAATTCAGCAAAAACACCTAGGGAATGTGCTAGGGAAGAATACTTGACGATGGGGGAAATGTTAAATACAGAAAAAAAATCAAGGTATAAAACATATTTACCCTATTGATCTTCAATACTTGAAACAGGAGTGTATATACATGGAATATTAGACTGGAAAGATAGTCTTAAAATATTAATAAGGTTTATCTCCAGATATTGGAATGTGCATGCTAAGTCGCTTCAGTCATGTCCAACTCTTTGAGACCCCATGGACTTTAGCCCACTAGGCTTCACTGTCCTTGGAGTTCTCCAGGCAAGAATAGGGAGTAAGTTGCCGTGTACTGCTCCAGGGGATCTTCCCAACCCAGGGAATAGCGAACAATTTATTTCTTCTTTGTGTTTTTCCATGTTTATCACATTTTCTATGATTAATTCCTATTACTTCTGTAAACAGAAAAAAAAAAATTTAGAACTGCCTCTCTTTTCACGTCCAATTTGAAATTCAGAAAGAGGAAGAGGAGCCAGACGGCTCCTGCTGACCACATGTATTGCTCAGGCCTCAAAAGCCTGGGTACACATTCAAGGGGTCAGGAAAAAGGAGAAACTGAGAGAGCATCATGAGACTCAGGAACCTGAGGGTGAGGAGCGAGTGAGACTCACTGCTTCCATCCCAGCTTGGAGGAAGCAGCTGACTACCTTTAACTCTGACCGACTGGCATGGGGAGAACCCACATCTGCTGAGACGTTTCCAGGGGCTGGTGGGTTACTATTTAAAAGAAAGCAATTTTCAAAAGGAAAGAGAAATGGAAAGGAGATGAGGCACATTTATGATTTAAACGATAATACTATCATTCATCTTAAAGCAAAATCCAGTAACTCCATCTCAAAATGATGGTGCAACAATTCTAGACGAATTGGAATAAAGTAAAAGAAATGGCATCATTAAGCCTGGAATGTTCTTCTCGCCTACAGAATTTAATATGAAAAACTCTATTCAAAAACTGTGTTGTATTATTATAAACTACATTATTCTGTTCTTACGCTTTTACAGAAATTCTTTCATATATGCCATTGCACTGGATTCTCACAACCTCCCTAAGTGGGACCTATGAGAAATATTCTCCCCATTCGTTATAGGCTCCCTGTTAATGAGACCCATCAAGACAGAGCTAAGATGTAAGCCCAAGTCTTATATGATCAGGCAGGGGTGTCTTCTATTAAATAACTGAAGTTATTCTGCAGGTGAGATCTAGCAAATACCTCATGTGCTTTTTAAAATGTGTTTAACTAGAAAAATTGATCACAATGGATACAACTTTCCACATATGGAAGCACGCAGTACAGTCTCTATATCCAGTGGATGTTCCAAAAATATAAGATGACTGACATGCACTTTATCTTAATCACTAACAGACTTCTTTAGGAAATTATAGCCTTTATATTAGATTTTTCATTACTCTTTCCTCTACTTGAAACTTGCCTACATGCTACTGAAAGATTGCATCCTGGGGGATGAAAAAAAATGTCTCAAATATCAAAAGACTTGAGGCCAGAGTCTCTTAAGGTAGTAATTTCTTGCTCTCTCTTTTTTAATCAACTCAGGAGAAATTAATTTGGACCATATTTTTAAAGGAAACCAATCTGGATCTTGAAGAGTTCACGTGTAAAATTAAAAAGAGTAAAGTTAAAAACCACATAACCATCCCCAAATTTTCCTGCCACAGTTAGAATGGTTTGCTGCTAAAAGACAAGTTGGTTTGGTTTTGATAAAGATAGACTCCTCCTCTCAACAGACCGAGTGACTGGGAGGTTTATGTCTGCCTGATAAACAATAAACACATCCATGGAGAGGGAAAACTTCAATAAACCTTTTAGATGGTTTCAAATCCTCAGAATATTTAGGCTTATAAGGACCAATCTCAGGAAATGCAGAAATTTTTCACATTTGCATCTGATAAAGCTTCCAAAACGTGTCCTTCTCTCTGGAAACCTGGGGGCATGGTATTCTGTACCTACCTGTACACCTGATATCATAAACTTTGTATGTGGATGGGAAGAAAACTTCCTAAAGTCTAGGAATCTGTTTCTTTAAAATAGCTCTGCTCATTCCCCACTAGTGTATGGACAAGATGCAGCTGAAGGAGCTTCCAGCTTTCCAGAAGCTTCCAGGCTGGAGCAGTCAGTGTTCATGAACCTCCTGCCTCAGAGTCACTTGTCTAGAATACGGATCCTTGAGTTTCACCCAGACCTTCAGAGTGAGAATCTCTGGGGTCAACACCTTGGAGCCTGCAT